>NC_143549.1:16720833-17055000 GCF_054136105.1 Typopeltis vanoorti | reverse complement strand
TAGCAACAGATAATCACGACAGTCTAAAATCTAAATCTATAGCTTTCATTCTTTTCTGAACTCCACCACTTCTATTACTTCATTTTGTTTAGCTTCGTCAGACAATGTGTTCATGCGTTTTCTACACGTGTTGAATGTGACCACCAAACTATAGTAAAACGTAATGTTGGAGGTTTAATGGATTTTTTACAACACTCAGAAAGGATTAAAAAGAATTTAATACTTCCTATATTTCGTCCTAGTCACTAGGACATCTACGGGGATTACAAAAATAACTAATGTAACATAACACAAATATCATACAATACTAAGCCCAACCACGTGGGTGACACTAAAGTCCTATCTAGGTGGAGCACCCTCTAAAGGCGGTTGTAGGTGGCCTGGAATATAAAGTAGGACACCTGGTGATGAGTGTTTCCCAAATTTTCCGAAGCTTAATGCAAACGTATTTATTAAGATTTGGTTGATTTCTAAGAGATGCTGCAAATTTCCAAATCTTAATAAATACGGTTGCATTAAGCTTCCGAAAATTTGGGAAACACTCATCACCAGATGTCCTACTTTATATTCCAGGCCACCTACAACCGCCCTTAGAGGGCGCTCCACCTAGATAGGACTTTAGTGTCACCCACGTGGTTGGGCTTAGTATTGTATGATATTTGTGTTATGTTACATTAGTTATTTTTGTAATCCCCGTAGATGTCCTAGTGACTAGGACGAAATATAGGAAGTATTAAATTCTTTTTAATCCTTTCTGAGTGTTGTAAAAAATCGATTAAATCTCCAACATTATGTCTTCACAACATTTAAGCCTCTATACACGTATAGTAAAACGGTTTTACTAAAACTGGTGAAGCGGGGTGTCGTCCCGCCTCTTTCCAGGAGTGATTTAAATCACTAGCGTCGCTCATGTAAGTAGCCGGCCGCACTCAGTTTACCTTCATACTTCGCAGAATTATTCCGTTATTTTCACTGATCGCTCTTCATTCTAGTTTTTGCCAAAGGATGTTCAGAAAGGTTGTGTTAAAATTTCAGTAGCTCAGCTATGGAAACAGTCAATCAGAGATTCAGATTTGAGTATTCTACCTCTATCAGCTTACTATCATTAGAGCGAACCGCAATTGCTTGAAACTGAAAACGAATAATTTTCCATGTTTCTTTAATTTCTGCATATAGCTAACATATTTCGGTTTCTCTCTCTCTCTCTCTCTCTCTCTCTCTCTCTCTCTCTCTCTCTCTCTCTCTCTCTCGAAAGCTACTCCCAGTTTATTTGCTTTTGTATGTTTAATATTACCCACGGATTTCTCCCATTCGCTCTGTCTAGGTGGTTACATAAATTCCTCATGCACGATAACACCTGGCTTTTTTTACTAGTATGTGATGATCGTAATATATTGGATGATTGTGTTAGCAAAATGAAAGCTACGTTTTGGTGTTATTGATTCAGATTGCTGTGCTGTCAGTCATTGAAAAAAAAATAATAAACTTATGCAGTTTTAATTTTTGTGACTGTTGGATGACTATTTAGGTTCTTGTGGCAATGCTGATAATTGTTTTTGCATTGTAGCCTGTTAACTAAAATCGTCTTGAGTGTTTATGCTATGCTTTTTCTCCTTCTCTTCATTTGTTATACGCCAGCCGTGATGGTTATGCCTCGTGTCATCATCAGCCACCGATGTCGCCGCGTAAATTATCTATTATGTGATGCAGTTTTATCTATTATGCAGTAGCGCACTTAGGATTTAAGCTGGGGGGGGGGGGTCGGAGTTGAGTAGACGATTTCAGAATACACGCTACGCATCGCATACGACCTATGACTGAGCATCTGCAATGATTGCTAATTCATAAGTAGTATAGAAATAGAAGGCGCGACACAACATAAATAAAAAAAAAAGGAATTTTAAGTAGGAAACGAATTTTTGGAAAATTTTCTAATGTTTTTTTCCTTTTTCTTTGGTGGGGGAAGGGCCCCCTGGCTCCCCCCCTCTCTGGGTGCGCCACTGATGTGATGGATGCTTTTTTTGAATATTATTTTGGATGTGAAGGCAATGCTGTAGAAGCGGCCCTAACATACTGAAAAGCAAATATAAATTTAATAAATGTATATAGTTTTAAGCGGATATTTATTGAAACAAATAACTGGAACCTTTCAGACGATTCTAGGAGCTTTTCAGGAAGTGCTTAGTAGAGAGGAATTATTCTTTCAGTTGAACGCAAACGACCCTTGAACACGACAAACACAACACACAAATAGACCGCTTAGCTAATCCTGAAGTAAATAGGTCGTTAGATAAGCAACCATCGAAAACTATGTTAAGTGACATTAAAAACCATCCGCAAATTTTGCTACCGTCGAAAAAAATCATTAATTACTAAATAGCGTCAAAACTGTGCTTCTTTATTTTGCAAGCAATTTAAAACTATAATAAAAAATGCACTAATGATATATTTAATATGCATTGTAAAAGTCAGTTTGTTAATCAGCAGATGTATAGATAATATAAATGAAGGAAAAAAATCAGTTTTTATACTGCCACAAGGTTTAGGGATACTTCCAGATCCACTTCATATTTAAATATGGTGATTTCAGTTCTAGCTTTGATGATATTCATATCCATTCTCTCCTACTTCAAGGTTTTACATTTAACCCAGACGTACATTAAATATTTTTCTTTCTCTTTGTTCATTTTCTCGAATGCTGTTCTTTGGAACTTCATCTATCGTATGTATTTCTTGAAGGCTATTCAGTTCTTAACTCGTTTCTGAGTTTTTGTCGTCCATAAACAGTTCATTCTACGAAACGGATAGACCAGCCATAAGAGCACACGCACTTAATACGCTAGCATCATATCGTAGCTTAGACCTTAATTTCCAGTAACTTAACCACTCCAACAATATTTTGAACTCTTCAAGTTATTTGGAGGTTCCTTCGCGCTCCATTACGAACTGAGATCGGGATGCGGTGCACTGGCTCGGAAGTGAAGCCAGTGTACCCCAACCCTATCTCGGAGCAGTCCGTATTGGGCCTAAAAAGCCACGGATCTGCATTTTATTAAACAGCGTTTCTTATTCTATTGCCTTCCCAGTTATTTAAATCTTCTCTAACAACACAATTTATCCCTTCTTGTCATGTTTTGGGATTTTCATGAAAAAAAAAAATGAAAAAAAAAGTAGTTTGCTGTTTATCTGTTTTGGTGTGCAATAAGAAAGAAAATCTGACCTAGCAGATCTTTTTTATTATTGCAGATAAAAGATGTTTACTTTTCTTCTGAACCACAGCCAGATATACATTGCTAGGTGCTTTTTTTTTTTTTCTCAACTACCTCCATTCTAATTCTCTAATAAAAATGAACATTAACCTACATTATTCTCATTGGGTCATTTACCCGCATAAATGTTTATCACAAGAATATGTCATTCTCTAATAGTTTGTTATTCGTCTGCACGAAGACCAGTTGCCTTCTTGTTGATTGTGACCTTGTTCCATTGCCAACACTTGACAAGATTACATTTCGCATTTAAAACGAAGTCGCCTCGAGTATAACACTTAGATAATTCATGTACTGTATATGACAAGAAGTATGATACGTTCGTTGCTGATATTTATCATTTGTGTTTGGTGAGTTGAAGCACACTTTTGAAACAATAATCTTTAATATTTATAGCCTGGAGAATTGTATTATTGTGCGTGTTATGTAATATTTTGTAATAATATTCTAAAGTTGTTTATAAAGGTTGAAAAAAAATGATTAAAATCGTTTTGTTAATAGGCTAAATCCTGAATCTAAACTGAATACTGAATTCTGATTCGCTTATTAAAATTTTGTACATTCTTATTTTATTTATTTTCTTCTTCCTCGTTTATTGCATAAAACTAATTGCATATAAAACAATTTCAATAGAGCGTAGAAATGGAAGTGTAGTTTTAAGTTTTTCAATTTATTTCATGCGAATAACTAAAATCTAATAAATTCAACGTCTGAAGAGACAATAACACATCGGATGATTCAGTGCCATCTTCGGAAACGTTAATATCAATCTTCAAACGTTCACCGAATTAAATTGAACATTTAGAAAAATAGTAAGCTTAGGATATATTAGAATTATAATAATATACACAAGTCACAACTAGTCACAACTTTAGATGTTAAAATTGGAACAGAATTTATAAATTTATCTCTTGCAGAATTCCGTAAATATTGAAAAAAAAAAAAAATTAAGCTGATAACTTAATTTCACGATATATAAATAGAACACCACTCGTAACTGCAAAATTGGCATCAGAAGATTTTGCTGTATAACTGTAAAGATGTAAAAATGCGTTTACATGTAAATTCATTTTTACAGTTATAGGCGGTGAACACGTAGCGTAGATTTAGTGAATTAGCCTCCATAAATCTGCACTACTTGTTTGAAGTATTATTGCCTTTCAAGTGGCGCTCTTTCTGACCCACTCAGAAGAATTACACGCGCCATTTTTTTTCTTTCTTTTTTTCTTTGAAAGTCCTCGCTTTCAATCTCGTGAAACTAACGCGTATTAAATGAACATGTTTTTTTGTTTTTTTCCCTCACCGAAAACTCGGATTACCGACAAATCACAAATTAGTGTTTGTACAGTTTAACAAGAATATTACAATCTCAAGTAAATTTCTGAATTCGATTCCGGATTCAAATCCCACCGTATCAGGGATGCTCGTGAAAGTCATTAGGTGTTAGATGATTTTCAGCGCCTGGGTGAGAACTACTATCCTTATTTATTGAAGGTCTTGAAATTGAAGGACTATAATAGTCGTTCATTTCCTTCATAAAAATTTAACTTACCGAAGTTAACTTACCGAAGAAGCGCCAAAGTGAAAGGTATATTTTGTGTGAAGTTCTGTGGTGATTTTCACATACCTGATTCTAGTTATTATTCGCAGTTAGGTCTTCATTAACTGAAATCTCTTTGCATATTTGAAAGTCTATTCCATAACATTCAGCGACTTACATGAAAAAATTATTTTAATCGTTCTTCTTTTCGAATTTGCTAAATAAATCTATTATTGCCTTTATGCTTTGCAAATTAGGAAACTATTATTTTATTATTATTATTATTACATGACACCTCCAGGGAGTCCAAGGACTCATCGCGGGAAGACAATCTACTCTACTTCGCCAAATACATCTCACCCTCTCCACTATTACTTAATTCTCCTACTACGATGCTATTACCATAAACGCCACCTAACGCCCATCATCATCATTTTTTGTGTGTAAATTACGTGTGTTCTGAAGGCCGATTTTCTCTACACGGGATGAAAAACCCGCCTACAGTAATCATTCAGTTGCATTCTTTATCCTCGGCCATCACCAGTAGTTCATTGCTGAACCATTGGTAGTCATTTGTATATGGGAAGTTGACAGGAGTCTATTTTTCTTATTATTATTATTATTACTATCATATCTTATTATTCTCATATAGCCCATTGCCTGATGTTATTCCCAGTTGCAGGGTTAAAATTTCCTGGAAAAAAGCCTGTAAAAATTTCTAGTTAACGAACTCTCTAATCCATCTGCGACTAGAACGGAACTCACTACTTTTTCATCTGCTAATCTGGTGTCATGGAGGCAACGACAACCCACACAGGCACTGAATTAATAAAATATCGAATAATTTCCGAATTAATATATCTCATTTTAAGAAAAAACAACAAAACATCATATACACAGAGCGACTAGTTTATTACAGAAACCCATGATTAGTACCTCTTTAATGATTTAGTAAAAAAAAAAAAAAATCCTCGTTCTTGACAGACTGCACAAAGTATCGAAAGTTTTCTACAGATATGCTTGCTTAAGTAGATGCGATAACATCTTTCATTTTTCTCAGTGCTGCTATCCCTTTCGCAAGCAGTCCGTTCCACTTTATCTTAAGATGGTGAATAGGCTTGAAGGTAGGCGGTTGAGAAAAAGCCAGTGATACTCACCCTTATTCTCCTATAATCATTCCTGAACAGTCTGTGCCTTGGCACGTTATTCTGTTGAAAGCATCCGTTGTAAGGTTACTAAACATCACCACTTTCAAATGGGCTGTGATATTCAAATTGGTATAATTTCCACCTTTTCAGGTTACTTAATATAGTCAAAAAAAAATAAACCTTTCCCTATCCGGTCCCCTCCTGTGCCACATTACGATAATGCTAAGCGCTCCCACTTAGCACGATGGGTCCATTGATCCACTACCACTGTCCAAATTAGATTTAATTTCTCTTAGCATCCCACATGAGAAGCATTTCGGGCATCCTGTCTGTCAAGATTCTGTCACCTCCTAACGGTTTTTTTTTCTTTTTTTCTTCCCTGTGTCTCTCTCCCGTACGGCTGCTGCTGTTGGTCGGATGTTTTTTGGTAGTTGTTAAAATTCTCGGTATTTTTTAAATATTGTTCTGCTTAAATACTTAAGCAGGGGGCAAGGTTTTGTGATACGCACACTGATGCCTCTGCTCCTAGTTGTTATATGCCATACCTCTTGTGTCATCGTTTTTAATTGCGCGCGCACACGCACGCACGCACGCACTCTGTTGTTCAGTAAGAAGGACGACGCATTCGATTTGAAAGATCTGGATTTATATCCGGTCTAGAATACGAGGAATAATTTATGAGGTCTTTTCAATTTTAGATATTATTATTATTTTTTTATTGAATTATCATTACACTTACATTACATTATCATTTGCATATCATTACATTACATCTCATTCATTTAAATTTTCTTACAAAATGATAAAATTGTAAAATAATATTTGTTTCATATAAAGATAACAAGAATTTTTCTTTATCGAAATTCTGCCAGCTTTAACAACTGTTAACTCAGCTAAGGTCATAACGTCATATTATTACTGACATCATAACCTTAGTTCAACTGTTCCCGTCCTTCAGTATCCCGTCCTTTATATAACAGCTGAAGCAGACACATTGCACTTTCTCTGAAGAAGCACTGGATGCCATTGATAATCGAATAGACTGCTCATCCAGTGTGTGTGTGTGTGTGTGTAAACGTTTTTAATTAGATTTTTCATAATTCGCTAAAATTCACGAATTTTGTACTTGCTATTTACTCTTCTCTCTTTCTATAGAATAAATGAACGAACGAAATTCCACACAATTTGCCGGCAAAGGTTGGTCGATTGGTAGAGCCTCTGCTACTAATGGCTCAGTTAAGTAAGTTTGAGCACGATTAGTAGTTGAAAGGGGGCCAATCGTTCGATGCTGTTGGCACACTCTCCCTCGATGAGTCTTTGGACTCCCTGGAGGTGTCAAATAATAATAATAATAACAATGGATTTAGACATATGCTGACTAGCGTGTGTCTGAAGGCTGGTTAAAATTTAACCTAGAAACCCTATTACCTAACGAATTAAATTTGAATCTTTTTTTCTTTTTTTTAAATTTCAAACGAAATCTGAGTAAAATCCTATGTTTTAATGCCTTTTCACTTTTGAGTAGCTTGTGTATGTAAAGAAATAAAGCTTTTAGCTAGCTCTGCGAGATGTTAATAAGTTAATTCAGAATTGGCCAGTTGGTTGTGTGTATATGAGAAACAACCAGATGTCACGGCCGTGCCTATCTCAGTATCTGTTAATTAATGGCGGCGTCTCTTTTCTGGGGGAGTTCCAGGTCTTGTTAGTGCTAAACTTGAGGTCACTAGCAATAACCCCTGAGCTAGAATAACACGTGAGACTGGTTTCGGAACACCCGTGTTTGAGAGGAGTGGACGACGCCATTAGGTGAGCGTACGTGAGTAGCATGGAAATGAAAACACTGAACATTTACATCATTCTCTTCTCTAGACCATCGAATGCGGGCACCTTGAAAACAACGGAAGAAATATGTAATTGTAATGCAACACTACTGACCATGTTTTTCCTAGACTTTTAGATCTTTAATGTTCGTCCCACGGAATTAATCAGTCCGTGACCGTGAGCGGGAGTTTGTCTTCTTGGGTCCTTTTTTTTTTTTTCTCTCTCTCTCGAAATAAATACTTAGCTTTATTTAAATTAAGGGATATTAAATCCCACATAGTTTTAAAACCGAATAAGAAACTCAAAGATTGGAATCAGAGAGTTTCTTGACGAATATAGTAAACTATAAAGTATCGGCGACCACTGGCGTGAGCTAATGCAAGTGACCCTAGTACGTAGTACAATCTCGGGCAACTCGCAGCAAAGGTGGTAAAGTTCTGATCGCTATTCTTAGGTATTTTCCATAATGTAAAAACACATTTACTAGGAAATGTATGCTGTTATTACATTATGGTGGGAGGTCACTACCCAGATTGGTTTCAGCCTTATGAGTAAGTAAAGCCGTCTCTAAAAATTCGGACGATCCCTAGGCCACTCAATCGTGGGCGAAAGACCGTCCATCTCAGCGTTGGCTCCACTCAGTGATGGCCTTCCACCCACACGCCACCACCGAGCAGAACCGCTCAAATTCCGAAGAAAATCATTTAGCCCCCACCGGTTTCAGCCTTTTTTGAGGCTTCATCAGTGAGTAGCTAGACCAATTAATACGAAAGTGTATAGCGAAAAGAACTTATATACTCTGCTATACGAGTTTCCAAACAGGTGCAACCATTAAGTTACTTAAATATAAAGAGCTAATAAGCTTCATTTCGGCAATGAAAACATTATTTAAATTAAGGGGATATTAAATCCCACATTGTTTTAAAACCGAATAAGAAACTCAAAGATTGGAATCAGAAAGTTTCTTGCCGAATATAGTAAACTATAAAGTATCGGCGATCACTAGCGTGAGCTAATGCAAGTGACTCTAGTACGTAGTACAATAGATCGCCGATCGCCGAAATGAAGCTTATTATATTTAAGTAAATACTTAGCTTTATTCAAAACACGTTCAACATCTCACTTTAAAAAGATATTTTTACGTATTTGGATCGGTAAGATATTTATATTAAAGGTAGTACATTTATATTTATATTAAAAGTAGGTGTTGCAAAAACAAACAACAACAACAAAAAAATGTGGTCCAGTTTTACCCGCAGCAGAGAAGAACCAATAAATTCTTCTGCTCATTTAATAGTTTTAGTTCGAGTTATGAGCTTTAGCCTCAGAGAGAGAGAGAGAGAGATTTTCAGAATCTGTTATCTGTGGTTAACCTTAGAAAAGCACATAGCCAGGAAAGCTGATGCTGACTGGAAATGGATTCGGGAATCATTATCAAAAAAGTAGGTAAAATATAAGCCAGTACTCCTGATTAGGAAAACAAATCAAATTTCCACAAGATTAAGAAATGTTAAAGAAGAACAGATACCGACAAAAAACATAAAATGGAAATCGTTAAACTTGACTCTTTCATGACGTTAGAGGGCACTTTGTTCTTAATTAGGAAAAAAGTACATGAACTACATTTAAGGAGTACAATTTTTTTAGAGTTGAACTCCAGTGGTAAGGGCTTTGTCTAAATCGATTTCAGAACATAATATGTAGTCTAAACAAATAGTTTACTTTCTTCAGTTTAATACAGTTCACAATTTTCGTGTAATCTTCGTTAAGAGAATGAGAAATAAAGTATACAGAAAGGAGGGAATCACCAATAAAATCATGCAACGCCTTAACATCGTCTAAATAAATCACACTACAGTTGAATTCTACTTAAATGATCTTAAATGATGTGTAGAATATGAACTGTTTTAGATTCTCACAAAGGTTAACGAAGTTTGTATTTTCTCTCTCTCTCTCCCTCCCCCCTTTTTCTCACTCTTCTTTTCTTTTTTAGCTGCAATATCATTTTTATAATTCCGTTATCAGTTAGTCTGTGTATCAAATCTATAAATGGCGTGCATAATGTGAAATATTTGTTTCTCTTCTTAAAAATTCCATAGTCTGAAACCAACTACACCAATAGATGGACTCCTCCTGCCCACTTTATTATCCAATTCCTCCACAATTTGAAGCTGGAACTCAGGTCTTTCCGGCCGGGATCGGAACTCGCATTCATGTGGACTCTTAAAATATAATCTGCTAAAAAAGTGTCTCTTAGTTGTTCCTTCAGCTCAATATGGTATTTAGCGTGTTATTAAGAACTTCTTCTCCTCAAATACTGTGGCATAGCAGCTTAAAAAAAAAAGTCTTATTTCTGTGGTGAATTATCTCTCCTATCTCCCACTAGGCCATGCTGCAATTACCACTCAATTATCTCTCGCACACCTCCTTGTTCTGATTACTGTTTATACACAGTATCAAATTCTTATCAAAGGTTAATTCGTGTTTGTCAGCTGCAGCGCTGCCACGTTTTGAAAACAGTTTACCTTTTTCCTTTAGTAACTATAATACTAAAGTACTATAGTACTGTAATGTGCTATATTATTAGTAAATTATTGAATTAGTAAATAAATTATTAATAATTTATACTGGGATTTTGACACGGCAATTAATGAATCGTTATTGACGTGTGAATTCTAGTTAAATTAGAAGGAATTAATGTTCGTTTACCATCATCCACAATGCTTAGACTTTAGAATTCTAGTTAAATTTGGAGGAAATAATGTTAATTTACGGTTATCCACATTACTTTTAGGTGCTGGATTTATGCCACAGCTACGATTGCTACCTTCCAAAACATTGAATGCGATTTTGTCAAAAAGATCCAAAAATGTTTTACAGGTTTTTTTTTTTTTTTTACATTATAACGTATACAATAATAATATAAATATAATAAAATTAAACTGCATGATATTTGTCAGGATGATATTTGTCCTGACAAATATGTGAGAATAATCAAAGAAATGCACGAAAGAAATAAAGTTTCATTCAGATACTGCTGGGAGACAGGGTTATAAAATGTCTAACTTACTGTGTGTAACATAGCCGTTGACTGATTGAGAAAAGTTACAGGTCTAAGAAGAGAAATTAAATGGAATCCTATGTCATAGTCATAGCTGAAAGCTCTCGATTATGAAGACCATTTGATTTAAGAACAAAAGTTTCTTAAAATGAACGGCAGATGCTGTAAAGAAATTAAAATCTATGAACATGTAGAAGTTAAGAATTCTACATACTTAGGGGCTAATTGATACTGATAGGGACATAACGCAACGATTGAGAAAAGCAATACTGCTTTCAGAAAATTGAAAAATATGTGGAAATCATCAAATAATGTAATAAATTCAAAATAACTATCTTCAATAGCAATGTTAAAATCATATTATGTGGATCAGAAATATGGAAATTTACCTAAACAAAATAATTTTCAAAGTGTTTGCATAATATATTAAACATATTTTGGCTCCATCGTGTAATAAAAGAAATTATATAAATACATTGAGCAAAAAAGTATCACCAGTGAAATAAATAAACAGATGGAAAGGATTTCATTTGTAGTGAGGAAGGGAGAGAGAAAGAGAGAGAGAATGACAGAAAAGAAAAGAAGAATGGCTGGCTGGGAGAAGTGAAGGGAAGCTGAATTGGTGGCATAAGACAGGAATTTGAAAGATTCGGATCTCGATCTTCTGCATCAAGAATTTCATGCAAAGGATTGTCATATAATTCAGGAGGCAAAGTCTGTTCTCGGGAGAGACCGAAAATATGCGATTCAGGGGAGTTCGCAACTCTAATAATTTTTGGAAGTGCTCTCTGATGAGCGCACACAAATTCGTCTTTTACGAACTACACGTTTGCAAACTTTAGCTGTTCTGCTAGGTTATCTTTGGCTGTGATCATATATCGTGGCCCTTATCAATTTTTCTTTTGCTGTATTATCCGGAAAAACGAACGCCTGACGTCATGTCAGTTCTGGACGCTTCTGTTGTCTACGCAGTGATGGTTCTATGGAAACGTATCTATTCGTAAATTATTAACTTACCACCAGATGTTTATCAATATCTGGTGGTAATTTAACGTAAAACTGGTATCGTAAGTTCCCAAAGGCGCATTGTAGGATTCAGATTGAGACTTTTTTTTTTTTTTTGTTAGCTAATCTAACTTTTGCACTCGGACGTCTTTTAAACCTTTCGCCAAGTTCCTTGCAGTAGGACACTGTGCATAATAATTTACAAGTAGATACGTTTCCATAGAACCACCACTGCGTAGACAACAGAAGTGTCCAGAACTGATTTGACATCAGGCGTTCATTTCTCCGGACAATACAGCAAAAGAAAAATTCTTATCCAAATCACGAAGACAGGTCTCCTAGCCACAAATAACACCGCAAAAGTACTTAAAAGATGGGACGATACACTCTTGTAAATAACTTTCGAAAGCTTTCATTTGACTCCCACCTACTAAAGCTCGAGAACCAATAGCACATTAGTACCGTGTGGTGAACTAAGGATTTTTTCTTATATTTTAATATTTTATTTTTTACATATTTCGGAAACCCCACTCTGGAGATCAAACATGGAACCTTTTTAAGCCACTTCATTGAACTTTCGGCGGTAGCCTCACATTGGGCAGTGAAATTCATCTCCCACCTAAAGTCAACCACAAGCGTTCATTTCGATGACTGGATTCGAACCCGAATGCGGTTGGTTGGAAAGAGACCATGCTAACCGCTCCGCCAACCAGGCTGGAAAAAAAATAAAGTTTACTTTATTTCACGGTGAACAAAATACATATTTTTTCACCGTGAGCCGTTGTAATAAATGTCGTGGGAGTCATTTTCAAAATGGATATCCTTGATGTGTCTGCCATTTAGCAAATAATTAGTAGCTGATAAAGCCAAGTCCGAACTGCTCCACAGTTTGGACTTGGCTTTACCATGCTTTTCCTCGCACCCAATGTTCAGTTTCAGTGCTAGTGATATGATGATGGTGTGTGTGTGTGTGTGTGTGTGTGTGTGTGTGTGTGTGTGTGTGTGTGTGTGTGTGTGTGTGTGTGTGTGTGTGTGTGTGTGTGTCGGTCTCGCACACGTAAGATCGCAGAACTAATAGAAAAGTCTTCAGGAAATACTTCTTGTGGATGGCTGATTATCGAAACAGCCGTCCACAACCACAGCTGAACTGTTAAGCAACCGTTGCTCCTGTTATAGTAGATTGCATAAATATGAAGAATGCCATTGCTGTTGAACAGCGTGAAAATTCTATAGAAAAGCAATGCTGAAAGGGACTGTCTGTGAGACAGTGGACAGAAAGAATCACAATTAGAGGGGAGGATGGTAGTCAATCGTACTTGTGGATGAATCTTCTAGAGAAGATTCAGGCCCAAGGCAGATATAATTCTTACCACTAATTCTAATTCGATAGTAAAGCTAGATGGGTCCAAGAAAAGAGATTTGGTCGTAACTGCTGACAAGGTTAGGTTAGGTTATCAAGGTAAGGGAAGAAGAACTTTTCTTTTTTTTTGGAAGAAAAAGACAATTTTGTTTAAGTATTAAAAAGTGACTACGTTGTCGTCATCCTATTCAAGGACTGGATGGTCGAGCACTGCAAGGTTTGTCACACAAGAAGGAGGAATGGAAAGTGCTGTCATTGGAGATCTGCAAATCTCCGTTCTTGGACCACAGTCTAATTTGTACATAAATGATATAGGAAAATATCAGTTATTTGCTGATGATGCAAAATTTGATGGTGTAATAGATTAAAGGTACGTAAAGAGTTTGCAGAGTGCTTTAAATAGGCGGCTTCACACAGTACGAGCAAAAGATAACAGGTCTCCCATCTTCGGTATGGTCGCGTGTTTTCTTAGAGATGAAGTTGCGGAGAGAATCCAGAAGCGAATGTTTTTATGGGGTCAGTAGTTTGATGTTCAATTTTTATCTCATTTTTGGAATAGACTGAATAACATCTTACTTCCGTGTAATGGGGTGGATGCTGAGTGCAAGGAAGTGTAGAGACAATAAAGAGCAGGAGTTAGTTATATCTCTTAACTACTCCATCAAGTATCCTCAGAATGCCAAGTTACCAAACTAGATATATACTCGTATACCAAACCCGAGTACTTAAAAGAAAGCTCTGTTTTTTGAACAACCTCGGTATCGAGGTTGTTCCAGATTCTTCTGATGTCTTTCCGGCAGAAGGCCACAGGGGGCATGTGGTGTGTTGTTCCTAACTGGAGATGATTTGATTATATGTGTATGCATGAGTTGGAAGAGAAGATGTCAGGAGGAGGAGCTTATTGTTCAGGTGTTGTTGCAAGTAACTGGATTTGGAAATAGTTGGGAACACAGTTCGACAGAGATTTCTCCCAACAACCTTTGCAAAAGACCAGACTCTTCTAGTAAGATTGCCATTTGTGCAAGAGGTGAATTTTCTTCATTCAGTTCTTTTATAGTCGCTCAGATTCATTAATGGTTTGCAGTTGTTTCTGGAGTTTTTATTTCAAGCCGCTTGCTGTATGGCATAATTTTTTCTTGGAACACCATGGTAATTCAACACTCCAACATAACGATTTCTATAACATGATCACTGCTAGTATCCTGATCTGAAGAACGAAAAAAGGTAGTCTGACCATGGAAAAGAGAAGTTCCAGCGGTCTTGGCGTTTATGTAATGTCAAATGAACATTCAAGGTTGAAGGGTTATTAGGACTTGAAATGAAATTTGTAGACGATTGTTTCGAGTTCCTGAAAGGAGAAGTGACCTCACTACTGAACATGGATAGAGAACATTAAGAAAAGATCTAGAGCTGGGGGGTGAAGAACCTTTTTTACACAGTGTGTCAAAATAGCCTATGATCAACTATGAACGAAACAAACATTTTGTTTCGTTTCCTTGGAAATTATGAATAGAAATTATTACTTAAATATTTTGTTTATTAATGGAAATAAAATTTACCGAATTTTAATTTTATTTATTAATGTGTGTTATGTATGTGTTATGATCCATCGAATCGTTTCCGACTCCTGGCGACTCCACGAACATACATTCTCCATTCCGATCTGTCCCTGACCATGTCTTTCAGAACCTCCAAGCGCCCTCCAGTGGCTTCTTTAACTCCATCCACCCATCTAATTCTTGGTCTTCCTCTTCTCCTGCTTCCATCAACTTTAGCAAGCATCATCATCTCCTCCAGGCTGTCATTTGCTCGCATAATATGTCCGAAGTATGACAATTTTGCTTGATGATCATAGCTTCAAGGGAGCAATCTGGCTTTATTCTGTCTATCACTGATTTATTGATTTGCTTTGCAGTCCATGGTATTCTTAGTAAGAGTCTCCAAACCCATAATTCAAATGCATCTATCTTCCTTCTTTCACTCTTTCTCAGGGTCCAATTTTCACATCTATGCAGCACCACAGGGAATACCATTGCTTTCACGATTCCGAGTTTTGTTGTGAGGCTAATACTGCTTCCATTTTCTCCTCATCTACTTCAAAATCATTAAGTTCACATGTTGCCATAACTTTTTGAGGTTAAGTTTAAGACCATATTTAGCACTTTCTTCTTTAACTTTCATAATAAGTTCCTTCAAATCTTCTTTGCATTCTGCTATCAAGGTGGTATCATCTGCATACCTCAAATTATTAATATTTTGTCCACCAATTTTATTTCCTACTGAAGACTCCTCCAGCCCTGCCATTCTTAAATGTATTCGCTGTACAAGTTAAACAGGTATGGAGATTAAATACATCCTTGTTGCACCCCTTTACCTATTGTGAAATGCTCAGTTTCTCCAAGATCTGTTCGGACAGTAGCTTCTTGTTCATAATAAAGATTCCTCAGAAGGATAATGAAATGCATGTTCTTAACACATTCCACAGTTTCACATGATCTACATAGTCAAAAGCCTTGCTATAGTCAAGGAAACAAAAGTATATATTCTTGTGATATTCCTGTGCTCTTTCTATTATCCATCTTACATTGGCGATTTGATCTCTTGTTCCTCTGCCTTTTCGAAATCCTGCCTATTCATCTGACGTTTCTCTCTTCATGAATGGTTCCAGTCTTTTCTGAATGATCTTAAGTAAGCCTTTACTTGCATGAGAAATCAGTGCTATAGTTCTGTAATTTTCGCACTCTCTTGCATCGCCTTTCTTCAATAAAGGTATATAAACTGATTTTTTCCATTCCCTAGGCCATGTAGTTGTGATCCAAATTTGCTGACATAGAGCTGTTAAAATTTTAACTGGCTCTTCTCCCAGGGCTATCTCCTCTTGGTGCTTTCTTACTGGATATCTGTTGCAGTGCTCACCTCACTTCACTCTCCACTGGTACTGGTTCCTGTGTATAATTCTGCTCTTCAAATTTCTCAGTAATTTTGGAATCCTTTCTGTAAAGGTCTTCTGTATACTCTTTCCATCTTTCTTTGATGTCTGCGGCTTCTGTAAGATATCTTTTGTGTTTACTTTTCAATATTGTCACCTTGGCACTAAACTTCCCTGTTAGTTCTCTGATCATTCGGAAAAGATCTCTTGTTTTTCTTTTCTTGTTTTGGTCTTCTATTTGTTGGCATTCCTGGTACATTTATTAATGTACTCAATCTAAATATTTTCATATATATATATATATATATATATATATATATATATATAAGCTTCTCCCTAACAACAGAAGTACATGACAGAAAGGAACCAATGACTACCATTTCAGCATTATATAAATTACTTTGGTTTAACACAACCGCGTGTCAAATACGATACTCTTCAACATCGTTAGAATTGAAAACGGTTTGGTAGCAGTTGAGGACGTAATTTCTTGGCTGTTGTCATGCAGTGTTAACCTAAGTTTCTTTTACGTAACTACTTTGTAAAACGATTTGGGACAGTGGCATATGCCGCGTGCCAAGAAAATCTTGCATGCCATGGTTCGCTAATCCCGAACTAGACAATTGAGTGAGGGGATTTTCCGATTAAACAGTATGCTCTATACCGTCGTTACATCAATTGCTTCATTTTCTGTTCCAACTTGGTCAGCGGAATTGAAAAAAATGGAGTAAGTTGTAGTTTTGGACATTTAAGTCACCAAGGAAGATGACTTCATTGCTACGGTAGTTGGATTGCAGATTGAAACTCGAAGTCTCGCTTCGAGAATGAAGAAGTCAAAAAGGTCAGAATGATTTTCAGAATTTAGTGACGGCAAGTTAAATAATACATAATAAGGCAGGAAGACCTTGTACCCGAGAAGGTCAACAAGAGGATGTTCACGATTACCCATCCTCTAGCAAGGAATATCAGACCACCCGACGACATATGTGCTACTTTTGGAGAGTTGAAGAAGACTGTAGTTTGTTGTAACTGCAGTTTAATGTTCTGTTAAAAGCAGGAGATCGGGTTCTTATGTCTATAGGTGGTAGTGTACATCATTTAGTTTGATGTTTATGCTGCGAAGTTAGCGAAGTAGAAAAGATTTTTTTTTTTTTTTGGTAACGTTTAATAATATTTAATCTCAGATAAATTATTAATATCACTTTTAATAATATCCGTTACAACCTTATACGATACTACTTTTGTCCGTTTAAGCCCTTACTACTCCTCATCTTGTATTTTAAATAACTATATAAATAATGGAGTTATTAAGCAGATACATGGTAAGAAGTACCGGAAAAACGACGGGACAGGTGTCCTTCGATTGCAAACGACCTGGGTTTGATTCTTGTTATGACGAGAATAGAACCTAGGTGATTTCCATTTGAAAAAAAAGCCCATTAAAAATCAAATGAGATTATATGTGCTTTTTAATTGAAAGTGGGTTAGCTAGTCTCATATGGATCTTTCACAAGAGAACCATTTGTTGGCAAGTTCATAGTCCATTGTTGGTTGGACATGTCGTGAGTTGGTGCTGGACCAGAAAAGGCTTTGGTTATGTCCAAAATCGATACAGGTTCTAGGGGGGGGGGGAATTTATAAGGGTTGAGTGGAGAGGAAGTAGGAAGTTATTTGTGATTTTCTCCAGTTCTTTTAGTGAAGCCTGCTTTCATATATTTGGTGGGGCTATGTTGGAAAGCACTGGGAGTTATAGCAGAGGGGTTGATTTCAGGGTTCCGCTAATTGTGCGCATGTTTATGTTCAGTTGAGAGTCAATAATATTTGTGTGAGCACTTCTTTCCCAGACTGGTGCACAGTACTCTGCAGCAGAGTAAACAAGAGCCAGGCCTGAGAAGTACCTCAGCCTCTGCAACCCAGCTAGTTCCACTTAGTCTTGAGATGCTGTTGTTTCTCATTTTTATTTTGTTTATTACTTTACGAATATAATTTTTGTAGGTCAGACTTCTATCCAGGTTCACTCCCAGGTATTGCAGATGAGGATCAAGCTGGACTGGGCTACTACAGAAAATTAGGTTGAGTTGGCCGTTTGCCTTCTTGTTGTTAAAATGGAAAGGTGTGAACACCGTTTTGGTGGGGTTTGGCTATGGTGCCAGCGCTCGAAATATTTCTCGAGAATTTCCAAATCTGTGTTCAGGGCAATCTCCAGCGAATCGATTGGTGGAGTATCGCCATGTCATCTGCAAACATATATTTGTTTGATCTTGTTGAGAGAATGTTCAAGATATAGATGATAAAACGAGTTGGATCCAAAACAGAGCCCTAGAGCCATTCTGAAGGAATCTGAGTCTGCTTTTCCTTCCTCCGAATTTTTCTGTTGAGCACGGATTCTAGGAAGTGTAAGGTTTTTTTGCATTTTATGGCAGAAGTTTTTGTCAGGCCTAAAGCCAGCTTATTTTGTAGGGTGAGTTGCCTTGATGAGCAGGAATCCTTTTCATTATAATTCTCTCTCTCTCTCTCTCTCTCTCTCTCTCTTTCTTCTAATGTAGTCCCGGAGCTTTATTAGTTCTTTAGACACTAATGAGTCACCAGATTCCTCCTGCAGAGATCTTCAAGCTCTTTTCTCCGCCTGATTTTCCCTTTCAGTCGTTTCCGACTGTAGGTGACTTTGTAGTCATTGCCCACAAAGTATTCCTGGTGAGATTTTTACAGGATAGTTCACCATTGCTTTCCCCAACCTCCCAATTTTTTCCGGGCTCGGGACCGGCATATGGATGGGACGTATTCCTGACTGTAATCCGTGTGTGTGTGTGTGTGTGTGTGTGTGTGTGTGTTCACGGCGGCCGGTTTGCCTGTTCTGAGGGACGAAAAATCCGACTTTCGGGTGAAAAAAAAACCCTACCTTCGTATGAGACCGGCTAACTCACCTTTAGTCGAAAGAGACCAGATAAAGGTTCTTTAGGTCACTGACGGGAATCGAACCCAGGTCTTTCCGACCAAAGGTAGGAAAGACCTGGGTTCGATTATACTGACTTCGTCTATACTGACTGACTGAGCTACGGAGGCTCCTTTTTTACGGCATGGTGTATAATTGGGCTGGAAACCACGAGGAATGGTTGGTCTGGCTGCTGTTTTACCAATCTGATAAATCTGGTGTAGTTTTCGGGCATAAGCAGGATGGTATTGATGGTCTGATCAATTTTTTGCCACACTCCCTCCAATTGGCTTTCTGAAGATTCCGTCTAGGTTTGGAGCAGTTTTAATAAGTGGAATGGATAAACCAATCTCCAGAAGGAAAGAGCGATTCTGGCTGTTTGGAAAGACTACCAAGGATAGATCAATTTATTGGCAGGGGTGGTTGTCAGTGTCTCTAGAGACTGTGCAGAGGTCGGGAGTATATACCTTTCCCCATCTGGCAAAGTGAAAGTTCCTAATTGCTTGGCGTCGAAGATCAGGTGAAGGTTGTGAATATCCATCCAGTCGGACAATCGTTGTCCGTTGAGGTCAGCGGATTGTTAGTCTCACACGAAGTGGTGGGTGTTGAAGGCTGTGAATTGCGACTCAATAGCTGATAGCAAAAGATTAACAGTGAGTTATATCGTTTGCGATTTTCTGAAACAATCTATATTTTACTGATTTGAATAGTGAACAATGTTAAAACTGTGATTAGCTCTTCATACCAATCATCACCGTTGTGTGTGTGTGTGTGTGTGTGTGTGTGTGTGTGTGTGTGTGTGTGTGTGTGTGTGTGTGTGTGTGTGTGTGTGTGTGTGCTAATTTTTAAAACCAAACTCAGTGGATATCAGATTAGAATGAGTTAAGTCATGACTCAGTTAACTGAGATAAGGATTGGAGACAGAGCCTCATAACTCTGACAAGTTATTGTTAATGTCCTCATAAGGGCCTCTGCCTCAGTACAAATAACCTAAATTTTACTCAGTGGAGGGGCCTCTTTAAAATTATAGCATAGAAGCCACAGCGACCTTAAATCTGTTCCTGATTGGAGAACTGTCCTAATAATTTGCAAAAAGGAAGGTTTCAACTATTTGCTTTTTTGTTGAAAATGAATGGTCGAAACTCAAACGATCATCCACCTGAATAGTCTACCATCTTTCATTTTTCAGAAGCCAAACTAAAAATATTTCTTAAATATCCCATTCTGACTGAAATAAATATCTTTTTGAGCTTCAGCCAATATTTGTTTGAGAAAAATGAACAAAAATTATGGGGAAAAAATGCAGCTCATTTCTCAAAAAAACAAGAAATACTACAATTCCAAGTGTGTTTCAGCATTAAGTATCTTATAAGAAATTCTATGACCATATGTAAGTTATTTTTGCATTTTTCCCCTTTTTCTGTGAACAGATTTTTATTTTAAAATATTCGAACCTTCTTCCAGTTCACAACTCTGCCACTCCCGGAGTCCTAAATACTGTTTATGCATTTTTTCCATATAAATATATGTTTTAGCCAAGGATTTTATTTTTTTTTTTTTTCTGTTTCACCGAGGTGATTCATTTTTAGATAAGTTGCGGAGACATAAATTCCTTTTTTTTTTTTTTGAAAATTCTTTTTTTTCTTGAAGTTATTTATACTTTAAATACTGATTAATTTAATTGCTGATAAGGAATAGGAATAATACTATTTGTAGAGCGATGATAATTACTCTCTGTGCGAAAGGATATTGTTTATCAAAAAAAGAAAAAAATATCAGAAATATCACAAGCAACATTTTGACTGGAAGAATGCTCTTGTTATAAATAAATTTTCTATCATGATATAACGTTTTATAATCTTAGGCATATTAGTTATTACCGAGATCCAACTAATTCCATGCCACAAAGTGTGTGTGTGTGTGTGTGTGTGTGTGTGTGTGTGTGTGTGTGTGTGTGTGTGTGTGTGTGTGTGTGTGTGTGTGTGTGTGTGTGTGTGTGTGTGTGTGTGTGTGTGTGTGTGTGTGTGTGTGTGTGTGTGTGTGTGTGTGTGTGTCATGCAGTGTACTAGCCTGGCTGCATCTCCTTTTACGAGCCTCAATAATAGATATTTACTCCACTTTGATATCTCTGACCTTGTACTGTGATTTGTGCCAAGTCCCTGAGCTGAAACTTGGAGCAAAGTTCACTCCGCAATTCTTGTTACATGTTCGTTAGAAAAAGAAGAAGAGGATCACTATAGCTGGAAATAGTCTTGCGTGAAATCAAAACAGTGCAGTATAAATAATGTAAATAATGTAATATAATATAAATTAATAATTTAGTATAAATAATGGTAAATTCGAAGCATCCAATTTTCAGTGAGTATTTTGCGCCTGTTGCTATGTAATGCATGCATTCATACATGAGAAGCAGCCAATCGTACCTATCCAAAATGAATTGACTAATTAACTGATTATTTTAAAATCTTCCAGCATATAAAATATTTCCTTCATTTAATCTATTTTGTTCGGATTCTTCATTAATATAGTAATTAATATCACGGCGGAAACGAGCTTGCATAACTAAATAAATAATTACCATGGAATAACTTACGTGACAATTTTCATTTATCACATTTTTTTCGCTCAATTATCAACAGCATCCCACGAAATTTGAAACAAGCAGGCAGGAGAGATAACCGGAAGACTCAACAAAGAAAACGCGTGAGCTGCAAGGCTAAATAGAAATTATCACGTAAGTTATTCTGTTGTCATTATTTATTTAGTAATGTAGTACAGTAATTAGCTTGCAGTAATTATTCGTCTTTGAATAAACCGTGAAATAAAACTTTCCATTTAAACCTTTAACATTATTTTTTTTCTTTTGCACTTAGAAGGAATTTATTTTTGACTTCTCAAATTGTTCTTGCCGAAACTTGTTAGGACAATGCTAAGTACTAGCATTCATATAGTTCTTACTTTAACTGTCCCGAATTAAAAAAAAAAAAAAAAAATTAAACCAAGAGGTTGCATCCTCAATACTTGATATTTACATACACGCCAAAATTCTTTAAACTTTGATATCATGTTGGACAAACCTCAATTTCTCGTCAGTCTTACTTGGTTTGGGTTTTTGCTTTTTATTTCATAATTACCATGCTGAGTTTTCTCTTAGGAACCAGGTTCAAGAACACTAATGGGGTCCAAACTCAAAATAATGAGCAAGTCTCTGGTTCGATTTTGACTTTTTACTACTCAGATCGGATCGACAACTGTCACGGTTTAATATGTTAATATCCATTTTAATATTTCTAGTTATTTCATTTGACTTATAATAGTGTAAGGTGACTACATTATGTTAGAGCCTCCTCCAGAAAAAGACATTTCCAACTTATGTGATAACTTTACATAGATGAAAAAATTCATCATTTAGTAATCACCGACGCTGCAGTGTTTGACGCTCAAACTACACACATATAGTTTGAGCGTCAAAATAGTGCTGGCTATAATCCAGCACGAAGACGAGTTGTTTTCTGCTTGATGAATTCAAATTTTCCGTTGCTGTGCAAATAAAATCCAGGCATGAATATGGCGGGATGCATCTCAGCGACAGGACACTTTCAACTTTTCATTTATCCGTTCGGCGGGCTACTCGCTAACTGTGTATTTTCTCTGCCATTCCGATCACTGTGCACAAAAGAATGCGGCTTTACAAGATTGATGGTGAAGTTGAGAAATGGCAAGTTTAACTGAAATGTTCGTAGTAGAAATGACACACACACACACACACACACACAGGGGGGGGGAGACATTTGATATCAATGTATTTTTTTTTTTTTTGATTACCATATTTTATTTCTGGGAAGTTTTTGTTACTGAATTTGGGAAGTGAAAATCGATGTTCACTTCCCAAATTTCTTGCCTAGGTCATTCTTCTACTTCACCGAAAATACAATAATAACAGAATGAAGTATCCTGAACATACTGAAAAATTTAGAATTTCTTCGAATAATATAAAAAGACCTGTTCACATGACATTCCACTATATGTTGATAATTCAGTGAAAGCCTACCTGAACGTGCAGTTTCTAGATGAATGGGGAAAACCATTCCATGGTCTCGGAGTTACCGAGTTAACCTATCCAGATTTCTTTTTATTTTATTTTGGGGGGAGGGGGAATGAAGGTACTACACTCATCAAATAGATAAAGTGTGGATGAGTGCGTTCTGTTAGCCAACTGTGTCTTAAGATTTCATCACTATGGACAGAACAAGACTCGGTGATTCCGTACGGTTTTCATATTTTTCAAACCACCTACTAAGTCACTTGAAACTAGTTAAAGTCAAAACTATTGTTTCTGAAATAATCCCTATTTCTGACTTATTGCAATAGAAATTCGTTTCTTTAAAAGGTAGTTACGATCGTCACATACTTTAAAGTATAATTTAAAAGTCAGCATATCTCATCTTCCCTCGAGGTGTCGAGGGTTAGTTAATCATCGGACCTCCAACCGTTCACAGGATGTCGAACGCTTTGCGGGATGAAACCCCCAGGATAAACTGGGGAAAAAACCCTGCTGCCCAAGACCGAATAACTTGGCTATGGCCGAGGAAGATCCTTCAGATCCTCATGTCTCCGATGGGAATCGAATACCTAGGACACTCTCTCCCTGGGCATGTGGTGGCGAAGCGCACAGCCACTAGGCTAACCGCGCGGACAAGTCAACATATGTTTTAAGTAAATATTATATTCTTATTACCAGTCTCAAATTTTGTACTTGTGAATCTAAACACTTAAATACTTTGTTTATTTAATTGTTATTTTTATGTGAATCTTATCCAACGAAAGATTATCGTACGTTAGTACATTGGATGGGCTAATGACCAAACATGAAACTTTTTTCAACCACTTTACGTCTCCATTAAGGAGAATATAATTTCATAGCAGTGATGAAATTCATTTACCTAAAATTAATTGTCATTCTGTATTTATAACTTATTTATTGCTTATTTGTAAAATGATTAAGTTTTCTGGCTTTCAAATAATGTCACTCACTTGCACACCCTACGCACTTAACTTGTAATCTTAACTGCTTGGATTTTTGTCTGTCAATTTGTTTTGTTTCGCTTATTTACGTACTCGAATATTAACGTCAGCATTAATGTCAGAAGTTTCACTTTTTCAGTCTAGTGGTGCCACCGTACCCTTAGCATTTTACGAAGCATTTTTCTTTGGAAACACTTTCACTTTTTTTTTCTCCCTATCCTCACTCTGTGAACTTGAGTTTGAATTTTATCTAATCGCATTACATTTTTACTTTGTTTTATTTTTGGCGCTCGAAACCCACAGCAGCCACTTCATTGAACAAGTGTTTCTTATCATGTCATGGACAGAAAGTAGCGTGCTGTTCACATTGGCAAATGCGTCTACTGAGATACTGCTGAAGAGAACGAACGTACGATATCAATTACGCAGATAGCGATTGACCCTCTTCCCCTTTCCTATTGCGTTTTCACATTCTGTTCTCCAGACGTGCACATGCTAAGATCTTTACAAGAACATTTCGAAGAATTTTTCTCTACTGATGTAGTCATAATGCTATATTTGAAAATTATTTTGAAATTAAAAATTTTTAAAAAAATCAAAAGAGCACAACAGGCTCTGGTTTGGTATGTGAAAAAAAAATCCTCTAATGCTTTTTTATTTATTCGAATAGGCGGACTGCTTCAGCCATAATTTTTGGAAAATCACGTGCCGACTAATCACAGAAATTAGTTGTCTATTGTCTGCTCGTTGCCATCGCATTCAGTTGAATTCTTCCAGGGTCGTAGAAACATTACTGGAATACGGCAGACAGCTGTTGCCATCTCGTGTTTGTAATCCTAATTAGTATTACTGGTAGCTACATTATGTGTGTTTTGTCATTTTCCAGAGTTTCAGGTTAAAAACCCAAATTACTTTACTGGAGAAAAAATCCCATTTTCCCGCTTCCCATGTCGAACAGCTTGGGAATCGGGTGGAGAGGGAGAAGAAAAGATCCATTTGACGCGGCTAGAATCGAAATTTTACTGATCATCTACGAGTTTATGTAGGTGCTTGACTTTTGGAACATCTTAAAGTATACAAATCAAAAAATAATTATTTTTATAGGAAATATCTACGAGAAATAGAATTTCCTACAATTTAAAAGTTGCATTAGGAAAATAATGCAACTTTCATTGATAAAGTGCTATTTCCGATTCGGAGATTTGGACTTTGATATCGTTGTAGTTATAACTATTTGAAATTTATTTTCAATACGGAATGTGATTTAAATGAATTAAGAAAATAAGAACAGGAACGTTTGAACGATTAACAATTGAAGAATTAAAAATAGACAATGAAAGTGAACTGCCAGCCAAACAAGGGGAAAAAAATCAAAATTAAACGATACTGAAAGAAAGGCCACATGAAGTAAACCAAGAATTTGCACGTGAAAAATAACATTCAGTTATAGTCAGGAGTGTAGTCGGGACAGGGTGCGTCTGGGCGACGCCCTGGTATTTTTTTAAAGCTATCAAAATTTTTAAATTCATTATAATAAATTATAAGAATTATAATAATGACACTTAAAATGCATTTCCAGCTTTCGGTCAAAAAATAGCAACTTGCCGCTCTTGTCATTTTTTTTTTTTTTCTTCAGAAAACAAGGCAATCTCTCTGCCGTATGGCCGTCAAACAACAACAACAATAATAATAATGGCGCACTTCGTGCTCTGGATTTTTGTTTCCAAGGTCTGGCACTATTTATTTTAGGACTACATCCCTGGCTATAGTGATGAAAGTGGTGGTAAGGAACGTGTTCTTATTGTACCTAAGACAATAAGAGAATATATTTGAAAAAAAAAATCGAGTTTAGGAGGTTTTTAATACCTAAATTACCTAAACGAGTAATAAACCCCAGATCTCTTGAAACTGTGTACAGAATTTACACCAAAAAAACACCCTTTTGATTGTTCGATATTATATCCTAGGGTGGTATACAAGCCAGTTGTTTTCTGGTGGCGATGCTGATAATTTTTATCTTTTATTAAGTTCATTTTTTCTTGAAATGTGTAAATCCGTATTGAAGTTATTCCATGACTATATTCTTTATTTAGAGCACTTACCAAAACTTGTCGAGCCATTTCAATGGGCTATTTACAAGGACAGAACCAAACGGCTTATCGAAATTTACTAAAATCTGGGAATTAGGATACCTCAAGGTGTGTGTGCGTGTGCGTGTGTGTGTGTGTGTTGTTGTTGTTGTTGTTTAAATTTTGGTTTCACTCGATACTCCAGTACATTTTTATCAGCAAAATGATTCGAGCTGATATTACTTCTCAACTGGCTGGAATGTGATGAAATTTGATATCGAGGATCTGTTCAAAATTTGTTAGTGAAGAGTTAGCATCAAGGTAGAATCTTACTAAAATGAAAATATTTACAGGAACTCTTTATGATCGGCAGTTCGCTTATTTTTGTTAGCATTTCGTGATGGTAATGTCGAAATATAGAGAGCAGGGATCAGGTGTACACAGATGAAAGATTCTTGTTGTGTGGCAATTGCAGTCTCTTATCCATGCTTGGTGTCTACAGTATCCTCACCTGCATACTTGTATTTCCTCAAGGCTGGTTAGAATAAGATTAGAAAAAAATTGTTTGAGAAAGTCTGGTTAGAGTATGTTGCGGCAGCAGCAGCTTCTGATGCTGCCAAAGGGGTGACCTGCAGGCACACGAACGGTATAAAGTGCAGGCCAGAAAGGTAACGAGTGTGGTAAAAAAAGCAAAAGCGGGTTATGAAAGGAAACATAATATTCATATTTCACTAAAAATAGTGCCTAAGTAGCTGAAATGTTTCCCTTATTCCACAGGCGCTTTATTCAGAATGCAGTTAATATTTTCCACGCTCCTGTCTATTTTTAGTCTTTGTCTTTTTTATTGCTGATTTTCGTACCAAATTTATTGCTGCGGTTATTCAATTAGAGTATTCTACAGACCTGTAATCGATTTATGTAAAAATATAATATCATCTGCTTAAAGAACTGAGATTTCTATGCATCCAATTTTGATATCAGGTTTGATGCCATTTTCTTTGATCTGATCGGATAAAATCAAAGAAAATATGGTCAAAGAAAAATGTAATCTGACGAATAAGAATGCAGACAATGTGCATGCACTCTTGTCTTCTCATATCTTATTTCACGTCAAACCATTTTCCTGTACCTTTAATTCTATTTTCTGGCGCCTCATCATACCCATTTTCCAGATCTTCAACACTTAAATTCAAATCCATGTTATATTCCTGTTTTCCTGTTTCAGAAGTGAAAATGTAATCCTGGCGATACCTATTTAACCTGAATCCAGCTCTTTCTTTTATAAATTTCCTCTTCCCAGATTTTTTTTCCATTTCTTTGTTCTGTTAGAAGCCATGCTGGTTTACTTATCAGGAACTTTCGATACGTTTTATTCTTTTCCAGGACTGTCTCTTTAACTTCCTGAGTCCACCATAGAATCCTGATTTTTCTCTCCTTCCAGACAACTTTACTACATATCTGGCCTGCTCAAAGTGTTTTCTTCGGAATCTGCCACTGAAGCTCTGTGGTTTGATTATTGTTTACAAACTGCTTCATTTTTTCCTCTTTGATAATATTATATTTGAGTCCACAGTTCACCTCTGAAGCTGCTCGACTATGATTATCTTACAACGTTTTTTTTATATTTTTTTCTTTTTAATGATATCAAATATTTTATTATTATTATTATTACTGACACCTCCGGGGAGTCCAAAGACTCACCGAGAGAGGTCAGAAGCTCTACAGCTCTCTGTCTCCACCACTCAATCCGCCAACTACACCAATGCCATCTACCTTCCACCACCACTACTACTAGTATTTTTCACATTTATTATTATTATTATTACTGACACCTTCAGGGAGTCCAAAGACTCATCGAGGGAGGTCACGTACTCTACAGCTCTCTGTCTCCACCACTCAATCCACCAACTACATCAATGCCATCTACCTTCTGCCACCACTACTACTAGTATTTTTCACAGACAATCACAAAAATCCATGCCCATGGCAGGATTCGAGCCCGCAGCCTTTTGGCTGTAGAGCGGATACGCTAACCACTCGGCCAACCAGGCGGGCTTAAAAATGAACGGTGATGATCACTAAATATTTCACATTTCTTATATGCCTCCAGTATCCTAAACTAGCGTGAAGATATCACTATCAACAATAATATAGGCAATAAAAGTTTTCTTATTTGTCTTCGTTCGTATGAATTTGCTCCTTTTATGTAGAATATGGTGTTAGTAATCGCGTACTGAGCAGGAATCTAACAGGCACTTACCATTTTTATTAGCATTTCTATTTTCGCAAACTTTTCCAGCCCATTCCTTCTCAAATTAAAAATTTCATCATTTTTTCCCTAGTGGGAGTATCAAGCTTAAAGCTTGATCTTTTCTGTTGTTCCTTCTTACACTGATGGGCTTATCTAGAAATCTGCTGATGTTGAATTGTAGTCTGTTTCTCTACTAGTGAGTCTAATCTGTAATTGATTTTCTTTTGTAGTACTAGATCTTTTTTATGTGAATCCCAGAATCGCACTAATAATAATAGATTGTTCGCTTACCGAAAGACTTAGCGAGCAGAACATTAGTATATTATCGTGGGTAAGTTAGGAATAAATATGAAGTTTCCTATAAAAAAGGCTTAGTCAGTGGGATGCCATTTCACCTAAACTATTTACAGCAGCCATAGAAGAAATTTTTAAAAATATGGATTAGACAAATAAAGAAATTATAATAAACTAGAAAGAATTTCAACAAAATGATCAGTGAATCGAATGAAAAAATAAAAAGACACGCCAGGAATTGGCATAAGTGGCTTCCAATGTTTACTTAGGACCAAAGATCACCATATAGGGAGGCTGTGAAGAATAAATTATACCTATAATTCAACTTGGCTGGATAGCCTTTGGAAAACACCATAAAGCACCCAAAGAAGACATCCCGATCTACATTAAAAGAAAAATATTCCACAGTTATATACTTTCAGTCTTCACATATGGATGTGATACGTGACTTTGACTAAAAAGTTGACCAAGTTGAGGATTACCCAGAAGAAACATGAAAGATCATTACTCGGTATTAGCATTCTAGATAGCGTAATACCTGAGTCAGAACTGAGTATAGCGAGAGACATTATAACAGTCATTTAAAGATCCGAATGGCAATGGGTAGGTCATATTGCAAGAAGTAATACTCAAAAATGGACAATGTTGATGCTACTAGGTATTCCCGAAGTGGAAAGAGAACTACAGGAGGACCAAAGAGGATGAGATTCAAGAGATGGCCGGAACTCAGTCGCATAGAAAGGCCTGAGATAGGACCAAATAAAGGACTTTGGGGAAGGCCTTCATCCAACAATGGACAGAAAATGGCTGAAAAATGAAGAGCACGCTAGGAGTCAGATAGTGCGGAAATTCTGGTTTTTACTAAACATCTTAAGTATCACTGAAAAATAGTGTGACTGTAGTTTCTCTATTTAGCTTTGAAATAATGTTGGATTCAATATCAACTTAATTTGAATAATCATAAGTGGTTTATTTGATAAATATGTGTATTATAATGGTGTGCATATTTATGTATGTATAGTATTATGAAGTAAAAATTCGCTAACGCCTTTATTCACCAAAGGCGAAGTCATTTAGCCCTCACTAACTTTTCCAATTAGTGGGCATTTAATCTCCACCCTTAGCCCATTACAGAATAGCAGATCCAAACTCTCAGTGATTTTAATTGAGGAATCTGGAGGAGAGAGTAGAGTACAGCAGACAATTGGCGCCATCTCGTCTTCCCTAACAGTATATTCAGTATTATTATTATCTGAAATAATAGTCGGCGATTACAATGGAACTTGGAACCGGCACCCTAGAGCTATGGATGCAAACGTCATTTCCACGAGGCTGTAGGAGTTATTTTATTAAACCGGCAATAAATATATAAATAAATATAACAGTCAGGCGTCCATATGTTTAAAATGCTTTTTTGTTGATAAATGTATCATCATATATATTTTATATACGTAATTAAGTTGTAATTAAGTATGTACTCAAAATTACATAAAAGTAAATATAATTTATTATTATTATTTACTATCAACACCCGATCTCCATGGAGTCAGAGACTCATCGTGGGAGGTACTCACTATTGCATACAATGCTCATCCAACCTCGTCTTAAACTGATTCAATGTGTCCACATCCACAACACACTCAGGCAATGCATTCCACTCACCAACCACCTTCCATGCAAAGAACCTGCTTCTCACTCCTTTGCTCACACCCTGCTTATACAGTTTCCAGCAATGACCTTTTGTTCTACTTCCCTCTCCAATTCTATGAAAAATCTCTTCCATATCTACCTGATAACAACCCCTGACCAGTTTATGTCTCAATCAAATCTCCCCCTTCCTCCTATTCACGAGGCTCTACAACTTACATTCCCTCAATTTGTTCTCATATTCCACATTCCAAAGACCACTGACTACCTTTGAGAATCTTCTCTATACCCTTTCCAACATATCCTCATTACCACCAAAACCCAGCGACCAAATCTGTGCACAATAATCCATATGAGGTCTGATCAAGGCCTTTTAGAATGGAATCATAATCTCTCTATTTCTGCATGTCAGGGTTCTCCGCATCATTGCCATTATTCGATGTGAGGTCTTCACAACTTGTGCAATGTGGCCCTGAATTTCAGGTCCTTGTTCACCATCACTCCTAGATCTCTCATCTCCTCTACTTTTGTTAAAGTTTCCCCACCAAGTGTATACCTGGCATCCCATTGTTGCTTACCAAATCTCAAAACCTTACACTTGGCAACATTGAACTGATAGTTCCACTTACCTGCCCATTCATGCAATCTATTCAAGTCCTCTTGTAAGGTATTAACATCAGCCTCACTGTGCATTGCTCTCCCCAGTTTTGCATCATCTGCAAACAGCTGAATATCACTAGTTAAACCCAACTCAATATCATTAACATACAAATTGAACAACGAAGGCCCCAAAACTGACCCCTATGCCACACCACTGGTGACCTTTCTCTTTCGAGATACTGCACCCCCATAAACAACTTTCTGATACCTATCTGAGACCCAGTCACTGATCCAACATAGAAGTCTGTTACTCACTTCCATCTGTTTCAATTTATTTACGAGCTTGTCATGTGGCAGTCTATCAAAAGCCTTTGAAAAATCCAAGTACACCACTGTATATGCATCTTCCCTGTCTAAGGTATTTGTCACATTGTTATAGTACATAAGTATGTTAGAACATGATCTCACCTTAACAAACCCGTGCTGATAACCAGAGAGAATACTGCTGTTATCAACCCGTTTCTGTATCCTACTTCTCACCAATCTCTCCAGAACCTTCACCACAACTCCAGATATACATGCAGTGGAACAATTTTACCCTCCTTCCACTCCCTTGGAACCTGTGCTGTTGCAAAACTCTTGTTAAACATGCATGCCAATGCTACTGCCAGTTCCCTGGAACATTCTCTTAAGATGCGTGGTGATATTTCATGAAATCCGCTCGCCTTATTAACATCAAGGTTATTTATTTCCTCAAATTCTTCCTGTACACTTAAGTTCCTCATGATTCCACTCTGATCAGGATGAAACACACTTATTAGTTGATCACTGAATACCTCCACAATGTCTTCTGCAGCAGTTACCATTCTACCACTTTCACCCCTTAACTTCATCTTTCCATGATCATTCTTCCTTCTACTTGCCACATATCTAAAAAACTCTCTACGGTTTTTCTTAGCTTGATTTGGCAATTTCGGCTCATACTCTACTTTTGTTTTCCTTACAAACTGAGTCACTCTCTTGGCTTCATACTCTTCATGTGACCGATTACCATTATTCATCTTGTACTTCCTCCAGAGGACTTTCTTTTTCATTTAGTGCTGTATATTTTTAATATGAAGTCATTCAAGAAATTCGGTAGTGACCAATTGGTCACGTAATAATGTCACTATTATCTGGTAAAAAATTGTTTCTTCAAAATAATAATAATTTCAGAATTAAAAAATCGAAAGTTATTAAATTATACATTTCGGTTTCTCATTCCTTCTTTTTTCGGTATGAGTGTTACATGCATAGACCGAAGAAATAGGCTTTTGAACTCATTAGGTTTACGAAATTCATATGAAAGCGCATATGCTAATAGAGCTCAGGCACGCACGCACGCACACACGCACACGCACACGCGCACGCACACACACACACACACACACACACACACACACACACACACACACACACACACACACACACACACACACACACACACACACACACACACACACACACACACACACACACACACACACAGGGCCGCCCCGGGCAATATGTGCAAAGTGTGCGACGTACACAGGCTCCAGGATAGTAAAGGTGCCAAAGATTTCAGGCGAGGAGGAAATACTTTTAAAAAATATTATTCATTAATTATATCAAAATAAATTACATTTTTGTTTAAATTTTAATTATATTTTATAGGTTTGTCTTAAACAAATTATTTATAATCACTTTTTTGTCATTATTCCGTATTTTATTCTGATCCTAGTTCTAACAAGTAGTTTAGCATAGACGTAAAAACTTGAACTAGCGTGAGTTTACTGTTTACAGGATGACGCGCGTTTGAATTTGTTTAATCTTGTTCACACTCGCATTTGATCTAAACATATATAAGAAAATCTTCTGCAATTTTTAACTTTATTCTATATTCTGCTGTTATCAGCAGAATATAGGCAACATCTTGCAATGTACCTGAATCATCATGAAAAAAAATTTAAATCATTTGAACAATTACAAGAAATGAACAGAATTAATTACATCCTTAAAAAATAAAACTTGTATTGATCCTTTGCAACAAACAGTTTTAGATAATGAAAGGAATCGTTGGTATGAAGTTATAAAAAGAATAATTTTTGTAATACAGTTTTTAGGCAAACAAAATCTAGCTGTTCTTGGTAAAAGTAATAAACTTTACGATCGCAACAATGGCAATTTTATAAAATGCATTGAGATGTTAGAAAAGTTTGATCCTTTTATATCGGAACACACGCGACGTGTAGCTAATGATCCTGACTTTAAAAATAAGCCCTCCTATTTAGGAGATAAAATTCAAAATTTAATACTCACTTCATTGGCATCAAATATTGAAAATAACGTTTTAATAAAATGTTTTTTATTGGGGGGGGGGGGTATAGGGGCGCCAACTAAAGTTTTGCACACAGGCGCCGGACACTACTAGCGCGCCCCTACGCACGCACACACACCCCCACACAAATTTCTTTAAAAACATATTCTTTAAATTATCCCTATGAACTTATTATTTTTATGAATTTTGCATTTTATATTATACTGCATGCATCTTCTGCTTGATTTCCTAATTGCATTTCCGCTCTTTTTTCCGTTTCGAAAGTTGTCTTTTTTTAAATACAGATATTTAAATTAGTATTTCAAATACATGTACAGAAGGCCTAAGTGAGAAAGCCAGTCTCCTTTATGCATATTATTCAGTGCACCTTAAATGAGTAAATTTTAGTCGCTTTTGTGTTGTAAAGTGCTCATTATTAATAATGGTTCAGAAAGTTTTCAATAGTTCAGGCTGTTTTCAATAAACATACTGAAGTAGAATCATGAAATCATGCAAAAGGTGTCCATTCCAAGTTTTCACGTTTTGTATGCGAATAGCTGTACCCACTTCTTTCGGCATAAAGATAATTTCATAGTCGAGGCAATTTACTCATCACTCCCTCATGAGCAATGTCTTAAAAACTTTACAGAGGTTTTATATCCTCATTTTGATTTATGGAGGACTATCACATGGAGTATGCCATAGTAGTAGTTTTATACTTCTTCCAAATGGTATTCATTCACTAAAAATGTCTTATTAGTGATCCATTCTTAACAAAATTCTTTACTTTATGAACTTCAAAGTTTAAAACGGACAGCCTGTGTAGTTCAGTAGAAGTCGCGCCTGCGTCCTCTGCACTTGGCCGCTCGAAATTAGACCTAGGTTCAAATCTAGTCGCCAACTGGAGGAACTTTTTCTAAGCCTATCTTCGACCGGTTCCCGAGTTAGTCGACCTCTGGCACGGGCAAGCGGGTTTTTCGTCCCGGAAACTCGGGTTTTTCGTCCCTTAAACTCAAGAAAATCGACCGTAGTACAAACATTATTTCAGACAATAACATATCCTATTAGGATTAGGCACCCAGAGATGGCAGCACTTGTTTGATGGCCTCTTCATCAGTAGCTGCCTGTAATTAGTGATAGACATAGGCCAGCTATCTCTGATTGGTTACCGGTGGAGATTGAACTGCCCACTCCGTCTCCAAAAGCTAAATAGGGTATAAAGGCCTCGCCTACTCCCTATTACAGAATAAAAGGCATTAGCTGATTTTAGCTTTGCGATTTTTTTTAGACGTTTAAAATTTGACCACTCGATAGTTATGTTGCTGAACCACTCGACAGTTATGCTTTTAATAGTTAAAATAGTCAGCCTACTGCTGACTATTTTTGTAAACTATATCGCTGTTCCCAACATTTATTTTACTTTTTATTTATATTTATTTCATTTATATTTATTTTATTTTTTTGCTTTTTTCGCTTAATTTCGAAGAAAAAGAGATGTTTTTGTACGTTTTATATTCTAAACATGTTTATAATATAATATAATATAATATATAGCAATATATAGAAATAATATAACATGTATATCACAACAATACACTAAGAGTTTATTTAGGATACAGTAATTTAATGAATTAACATGATAACAGAAAGAAAAGAGTGAATAATATAATGTAATGTGAAGAAAAACTACAGTAATTGCATAATAAGTGTTCATTCAAATTCACTGTTTTAATATTAATTCTATATTAAAAATAGCAGTACTGCTTCGAGCCCTTTAATATGATACTTTAATTGGAAAACAAAGACAAAACAATCTACATCATCATAATCATCAAATTCCTGCCGTGTACCCTCAAGGGGTGTACAGGATATGATAGTACTACATGAAAAATTTACATCATTACTAACTTCCTATCTACAATTTTCCTCCAAATCAGTCTGTTACTTGTCAAAACTCCAACATTATCAGATCTTATATTTCTATCGTCTAAGGCACTTTGTACCTATCAATCCACCTATATCTTGGTCTTCCTCTGGGTCGTTTTCCTGCCAACCTGGCAGAGAACACTTGTTTTGCTAATCTTTCCTCGCCCATTCTGTTTAAGGGACCATACCACCTGAGATTAGCTCTAACGCATTCCTGGATGCTAATAATGTCAAGTTCTTTCCTAATATCCTTTTTTAATATGATATTGCCATTGATGCCATCTGTTCACGCCTCTAATCTTTCTCAGGACTCTCATATCTGCGGTCTCTAGTCTTTGATCAAGTGTTTTATTTCTGACCCAGCTCTCAGATCCATAAGTTAAAACTGGTTTGAACACTGTCTTGTATACAGCTAATTTAGTGTTCCTACTAATTTCTCTTATTCCAATGAATTTATTCAATTGACTTCCCACCATACCAGCTTTGCTGATCCTGTTGTCTATTTCTATATTTAATTTACCATTTTCACTAAAAATCGTGCCTAAGTAGCTGAAATGTTTTACTTGTTCCACAGGTTCTCCGTTCACAATGCAGTTAACATTTTCAACGATTCTACCAATTTTCATTATCTTTGTCATTTTATTGCTGACCTTCATACCATATCTATTACAACAGTTATTCACTTTAGTCAGAGAATCTTGCAGACTTGTAGTGGATTTATTTAGAAGTATAACAACGTCCGCATAAAGCAAAGCGCTGACATTAACATCTCCAATTTTGATATCATGTTTAATACCACTTTCCTTCCTAATGTGATCCATATAGATAATGAATAACAGAGGGGATAATGTACATCCTTGTCTCACACATAGATTTAACATTAAACCATCTCCCTGTACTTCCTTCAATTCTAACTGTTGACTTACAACTCAAATACAGACTAAGTATTGCTTGATATAATGCCCCATTGACACCATATAACTGCAGCGTATTGAATAGCTTCTCTCTTGGCACCTTGTCATATGCCTTTTCCAGATCGACAAAACTTAAACACAGATCTTTGTTATATTCCCATGCTTTCTCGACTATTTGTCATAAAGTGAAGAACTGACCCTGACAACCTCTATTTGACCTGAATCCAGCTTGTTTTTCACCAATCTTTTCTTCCACAATTCTTCTCAACCGTTTCTCAAGTATACTTTCATAGATCTTGCCAGGAACACTCAGGAGGGAAATACCTCTGTAATTCTCACATTCAGTTTTATTTCCCTTTTTATATATGGGTACTATTAGAGCTCTACTCCTATCATCGGGAATTCGTCCTTCTGTCCAGTCTTTCTGAACTATGCAGTGCAGCCACTGTAAGACTTTTATACCACCATACTTCAGCATTTCTGGTCGAATAATCTACTCCTGCTGCCTTTCCACATTTAAAGCCTTTGATGGCTTTTTCTACTTCAAGTATGGATATGTATTCCTGACTGCATGCCTGGTCAGTGTTTTTTACCACTGTACTGTCATCACTGCTTGTTTCATTTAGCAACTTTTCGAAGTAATTACTCCAAACTTCAAAGTATACCTTTTTCTCCTGTTTTCATGTCACCTTTATCATCTCTAACTTCTTTTACAGCACTCTTTCCTCCATTTCTATGCTTCTTCAATAACCTCCAGAATATCTTACCACCTTCTTGATATTTATTTTCTAAGTTCTTGCCAAAGTTCTCCAATGACTTTTGTTTAGCTAGTTTTACACAGTGTTTCGCTTTCTTATATTTGTCTCTGTATTCTCTAAGAGCGAAAGCTGACTTATTTGCCAGGAACTTTTGATATGCTTTCTTCTTTTCCTTCACTGCCTCTTTAACTTCCTATGTCCACCATGGAGTCCTGATTTTTCTATTCTTTCAGACGACCTCACCACATGCCTCTCTGGCTGAATCAATCAGGGTTTTCTTCAAGGCTTGCCACTGAATCTCCAAGGTTTGGTTCCTGTTCTCAAACTCTTTCATTTTTTCTTCAATAATCTTTGCGTATTTTAGTCTACAGTTCACATCTGAGTACTGCTCAACTTTTATTCGCTTTAAAACTTTCTTACATGTTATTCTTTTCAATATGAAATTCAATTTCTTCCTGCTCAAGACTAAATTGTGATCGCTTCCAATTTCAAATCCTCTGTACACTCTGGTGTCCTGCACCATGGAGAAAACATCACTATCAACAATAACATAGTCAATGAGACTTTTCGTATTCCTTGCCTTTTCTCTCCATGTGAATTTGTGCACATTTTTATGTTGGAACATGGTGTTAGTAATAACCAGTCCATATCCTGAGCAGAAATCCAAAAGATATATGCCATTATTATTAGCTTTGCTTTTTTCTCCAAATTTTCCCAAAATATTTTTGTATGTCTGACAATCATTTCTTACTCTGCTATTCATATCCCCAACAAGGACCAACTTTTCCTTTTTCATTGTATCAGTTGCTTTTTGTAAAGCCTCAAAAAAATTCCTCCACTTTGCCTTAGTAGAACCTTCTGTGGACAATAGGCACAAATCAGTCTCATTGTCCAGTTCCCCATTCTCATATTTGCCCAAATCACTCTACTTGAGACTGCCTGCCATTCAAGAAGATTAGCCTCGTATTTTGTGTTAAATATTTCTTTTCCTTGATCGTCATTGCCTGAATATAACATTTTGTATTTATTGCTCAGGAAGATCTCACCAGTTTTGTCTTTTTTTGTTTCAGTCACCCCTATTATGTCGATCTGGTACTTATCTCATTCCTCAGCTAGCTCCATTTCTTTGCCATTCAGGCTTCTTATGTTGATAGTACCGATCTTTAACTCTGGTGATGTTGAGTCGGGGTTTATTTTCAGATTTGTTCCAGTATCTGACTTTTCGCTGTTCGCCCTGGTTCCCTGGCGAAAACAACAGGGGCCTTGTTTAACCGGGCGACGCTCCAGCCGGCATGAAATTCTGTGATGTTGTACCATCATTTTATTTGTGGTTTAAGCCAATAAGAATACAATTTGGTTGGCTAAATCTGAAATTACCAGCCTATCCCTGTTCATTCAGTATCCAATTAGATACCCAACAGGGTGCACAACGAGAAGGTGAGGATTGGACATTAGGTCTCAAGTCCTGGTCAGTTCTCTGCATTCCTTTAAAAGCTATGTGGAGGTCTTCTTTCAGTTATACAGCTTTGACCCTTAAGCACCCCGAAAATAATCTTTACTTCATTTATTACTTAAAAACTTCTGAAGTAATAAATCATTGAGGGAAGTGTAGCCAAATTGCACTGTGGGCTAACGGCCTCAATTTTCCATCTTATTTAATTATTTTTAATAAACAGTTATTGAATATTAAAACTGCTGTATAAAATATTTCAGCTTTAGGATGATGCTGCAAACAGGAAATTAATATTTTTTTGCGTTATACTTAAAGAAAATTTTATTTCAGACTCCATCCGGACTATAGCAAGATGTCTTCACAATCACCAAAAGGAACAACAACTTACACTTCTGGAGATGACTCAGAAGTTCAGTTGTCCCAAAAGATAGTTTCTCCTGCCACTGAGGAATGTCTAGTTGAGATTGCTATTGACAGTTTAATAGATCAGACCTTAATGCATAACCTGGTGGACAGCACCACAGATGACTTAGTAGACCAACAAACTAACGCGATCAAGACACATACATTTAGTGAAATGGTTCATGAAATTTCGACAGAAACATCTATCCGAGCTTCCAATAAAGATATGGCTGAGTCAGCTTCTGAAACTGAATCTGAAATTAGTCTGGAACAGTTGCCATCATTCCCTTACGTACCTCCAGTAATTCTAGAAAGGCAAACCATAAATAGTCATTCAACGCCTAGCGATGCCGGTAGTTCAGCAGAATCCTATAAAACCAAAACCAGAAAAAAGAAGCAAGCTTTACCAGATACCAAGTGCACGGTATGTCCCAAACATTCTGATCGAATAGACATTTCCAATCTGTTCAGCAAGCTACTAGACCGTTCTGTAACTTCTAAAGATAATCACTTACTGTGTGATAGGTGCTCCAGGTCCATGTTATCTTACATATCAGTGCTGCGGGATTTTCTAGACACTGTAGCTGGCGATATTATTCATAAGTCTGTTGCGGATCGTCCAACAGGGTGTTTGTGGTGTGCTAGAGAAGACCATCTCAATAAAGAAAGGCATCCTTGTTCCCTCCATTCTTGTGATGTTTATCCTCATAAGGAAGAACAACCGACGGTTCCAAGAACTGAAGCTTCTGTCAGTGAAAAAGTTCATTCCCAACATTTCTTTGAAGACGATGTTTCAAGATTTGTGACAGATGATGACAGAATTCACATCGAAATTGCTGGTAATAGTTCTCAAAAGTACAAGCAGAATGCAAAGAATGTTTCTGGAAATGAAACTGAACATACAAAATTGAGTGAGCCCATTTTCTGTGAAAGTGGAATCGGCGAGAGAATTGTGTCAGAGAACGCAAGCAATGGCATAATATCGCAAGATGATGCGCAAGTTGGACCACATGATGTGCCTAATGCTGCAGACAGCGTATCAAATTTAAGAGGTGTTTGCAGTTCTGATGCAATTAAAAAATTGGACAAACCTTCCGAGACAGCCGAAGAATCGGGAAAACCTTCCCAGACTGCTGAAGATTTGGATGTAACTTCCAAGATGACCGAAGATTCGGACGAACGACGACAGACTCAGCAGATAAACGGTGACAGTCCTGGTCATCATAGATCTGAAGAACCTTTCAGATCGACTCACAGTGGTCACGAGTCTTTTACCGAAGCACCTCTTCCTAGAGGTCACGAAGCAATGTTCGTGGCGTCAAGTCGCCTTTCACCTTCCATCCCCCCAACTTGGCAATATGATAGTGAAACCCCATCTTCAGATGCCGAGAGTAATTTTTCACAGCCTTTCTCTGGTGGCGAACTTCAAAATCAACAACAGCAGCAGCAACTTCAGTCTCCTTTACAGGATGCTGTTCCTTCTAGAAGGAAGAGTTTAGATATATTATTCGAGCTTGTGCAACCCGGAATACCACAGCCACAGGAACCAAAATCCAAAAATGAAGCATACGTAACCATGGCAACCAGTAACACGACCGCTTTAGGATGCTTAGTTTTAGGCAATTCGTTGAGAGTCTGCGAAACCCAACGTACCTTGGTGGTACTAGTAGCAGATTCAGTCACCCGACCTATGAGGTAAGCCTTTTTTATTACGTTTGGTCGATCACTGTAGTATGTTTGTTTTAGATTTTATTTCGTTAAATTAGGATCCATGAAGAAGTGAACATTTTCTATATCTAAAATTATGTTTAATATTCAGTAATTCTTTCTTTATAATACTTTCTTAAAGTTGAATGCATATATACCAGTATAAGCCCCAGTAAATAAAAAAATGTATTAGCTAATTTTAAGACCGAACCCTAAATCAGCACTCATCCCCCCCACACACACACTTTTGCATTTTAACGCTCTTTTAAACGGATTGCACAATATATAAAAGTACTGTGAATACAAACAATACAGCATGTTTCTTTTTTCAATGCTTACTATTATATTAAAGTGCCGCTTTATCATTAAGAAAAACGGCTTAAATATTTTCTTTGCTTACTTTAAATAAAACAGGGATATTTATCTCGTGTTATGTATTGTATATGTAAGTCCATTGGCTTTTAAGTAAATTATTTTATATTGCTTGAGTGTTTTCTAAGAGAGCTACGAGACCAAAATAAAATTCTAGAAATCCCTTTGAAAGTTGGTCTCTTTACTGAATTTTAATCTCTTCCTCTACATTCCCCACCCATCCAAATTTGTGTCTGTGTTAGAAACCCAAAATTATAAATAACAGATCACTTTCTTTGACTGTTGACCCATTCAGGATGAGATTTATCTTCTTGAGATAACACTCTGACCTCAGATCTCTCTTGACAAAAACATACTACAAATATTGCCTCCAAAAAAGTTACGTCTCTTTTTTTTCCCGTTCAAAGCGTTACTTTAACTGCAAACAACTCTTAACTTTATACAAATCAGAAATCAGTTCCGACCATTGAATATTGCTTCCATATCTGGGAGTGGTGCCCCCAAAGCTCTCTACAGATACTGGACTCCGTACAGAAATGGGCAGTCAGACTGATCAATCAACGATGCTCCCTACTCATTGATATACTTCACTCACTTTCACACAAACACTCGTTTTCCGCTGCTTGCATCTTCTATACTTCTACGGCAGCATTTATCAGAATTGGCATCAATAATACCCCCAGTCTCTTTCAAATCCGTTCAAATGAATGCAGCCATCGCTCCCTCACTGTGCATCTCCATATTCGCAGAACAAATCTATCCTCCTCTTCGTTCATCCCTTCCACTGCTGCCCTCTGGAACAGACTGCCATCTTATGTGTTTCCTAAGGAATACAATCCACAGCTTTTCAAGATAAATGCGAACATGTTCTTTCTCACTCATCAACGGTACTAATGTAATATAGATTGATAACCTCTCGTGGATGGGTTCTCCATTAAAAAAAATGTCCGAATGCTAAAACAAATAACCTGGAAATACATCAAAGGAGAGCTCAAAACAATGATTCGGTGAATGGAAGCTTCCTTCACTTGCCTTCCAACGAATACAGCAATGAAGGAATCTTTTGCAAAGTAAATTTACTCAAAGTAGATGTAAAAACCATTTCTTTGGTTCAAATTCACACTTTTGAGGTATATCTCCGTTTAGCTCTCATAACTGTTTGAGAGATGAACTGCTTTAAATATCTCGTTTGAAGAAAATGTTAGTTTTATGGTAGAAGAAAATAATTTGGATCAAACTGGAGAATTTTTCCTATCTCCTCCTCCTCCTCCTTATAGGAGAAAGGAAGAGAGTCTGTTTGTCACTGGCAAAGTAATTTGATACTATCAGTGACTATTATATTTACAACTATCTTGAACACCGAAACTTTTAAAAACTTAATTATTAGAGGGGAACTATAAACTCGTAATGCTGTCTTAAAATTTACAATATAACAAACTTATGACAGCTGATTCTATGAAAGTTTAGAGATGGGTTGTCTGCGGCTAGCAGTACATTTTGAATATTGACAGCGCACGTGCTCCACCCGGAGCAAGCTGTTCTCCTGATATTAACTGAATTGTAATGTGTTAAAATTATAATACAGAAACTTTTGTTATATCAAATCAGATCATAAATTGAGCTGGTTATCCTAATTTAATATATTATTTTTTGGTTTCAGTTATTGTGCTGCATCCAATACCCTATCTTAGTTCTGCTTGAAATAGAAATATCCTTATGAATACGAATCGGGAAAATAACAATAGAGATATCCTGTCTGTGATGAGAGGAACTTTTTTAAACCCTTTTCTAGACAAAGCTAGGATAGTCGGAATCAGAAATAGACAACAGGAATTACTTCTTCCAAGTGAGCCACACATGTCAAAAGTGTCGCGAGCACATGCTTTTGATAGAGCAGACTTTCCATTGTGTTTATAAATTTCCTACCAGTGGATATAAAAATTCCCGAATGATTCTGTCTACTTCAGCCAACAGGCTTCTGTTTTAATCCTGTAAACAGTCTTGAACGTCTTTAGGTGGACGATTTTCACCGTCCAGTGTGAGACCACAACTCACTTATTAGCGGGTTGAAGTGGTTTGAACATGTTTCATGTTTGGTCTGTAAAGCAGAGAAATCGGATTACCTAACCTTCAGCGATTCATGGCGCCAACGTATTATAGGTGTACAGCCTTTCATGTACACTAAACGTATTTTATATTATATTATTTATTAGTTTTATTTATTTATTTTGAGAAGATATTTTTAGTAATTATTTTTAGTGTTCTACAGTTTTTATTTACATTCTTCGGAGAAGTTACAATTAGATTGTAAGTTTTGGAGTACTTGTTATGGAATGAACGTGGCTGTTTATTAGGACAAAACTCACATTTAACGTCTGCTAACTCCCAGATCAGAACTTCTATAAGATTTTATTTAACTTTACCTAAGAAGTCATAGAAACATGCAATTAGAACAGTTTTTTTTAAAAACACTTTTTATTTCATTTTTATTTTTTTTTTTCATTTTTGCAATGATATATATATATATATATATATATATATATATATATATATATATATCATTGCAAAAATGAAAAAATATATATATATAGCATCTTACATATGGGAAATTAGAAATATGGCAGCAGTACATATCACGCTATCAGTCAAATGTAATGCTCAACAGTTACATTATTCTTAGTGACATGAAGTCCAAGGACCCATCATGGGAGGGCATCACAACCCATTACTGCTCTATCCACACTACACTGTCTACTGCCCACAAAGAGTATTTTGATGTTAATTGGATGTATTCTCTGGCGAATTCATCTGTATGCTGAAGGAAAACCGAAAGTTCCAGAGGGATGGACTCAACCACCATGACACGTTTTTTGAAACGTTTTGAAATTCAGGGGCTACCCTAAGTGTCGAGTCTTCAAAATGCGAGTCATCAGAATTCAAGGAGAACCGGCCTACCAGTCCGGAACTCGGGAGGTTGGGCGCCGTAGGTGCCGGGGGGGGGAGAGATCCCCCTATTATATATATATAAAAAAAAAAAAATCAGCTAACGCCTTTTTATTCCCGTATACGGGAGTAGGCGAAGCCATTTAGCCCTATCTAAATTTTGAAGACTGAGTGGGCAGTTCAATCTCCACTGGTACCAATCAGAGATAGATGGCCCAAGGCTATCACTAATTAAGCGGTACTCAGTGAAGAGAGACGGCTCAAATGTGCCGCCATCTCGTGGTCCCTAACCCTAACACAATATATTTAATGTCTGAAATAATGTGGGTTCTACGGTCGATTTTCTTGAGTTTACAGGACGAAAAACCCGAGTTTCCGGGAGGAAAAACCTGCTTGCCCGTGCCAGAGATCGACTAACTCGGGAACCGGTCGAAAAAAGGCTTAGAAAAATTTCCTCTATATATATATATATATATATATATATATTAGGAGAATTCATTTTTACTCGGTAGGAATATTATAAAATAAGTTTAACGACTATTACCGAGAGAAAAGATGGCAAGATATATTTAACAAGATACTACTAGTTTACTAGTTTCGTTACAAGAACATCATCAGGTATCATACTCAAAGAAATATATAAAAAATTACAGAGACTTAAAATTGTATTAACAGAACAAGTGAAAAACAGTAGCATGTTTGAAAAAATGCAAGTATGAGTTCCATACAAACGAATACTACGCGCTGTCGCGAGTGCGCCAGTACTGAACAGAAGCAACGTGTGCGTCCGAGAGATTGTAACTCAGGCTGTTGTTGATATGAGAGGAATCTAGAGAAATTTCTCTTGATTCAACAATCTTTCTTTCGAGTTCATCGTAGCACACATGGATATTAGCAGTTTGAGTCCAGTTTACAATGTGCTGGCGGCCTTCGTCTGAGTTAGCAGAAAAGAGAACGTGGCTAGAGAGAGCGCTAGCTCTAGTCCTGTTATAGGAGATATCTCTACGGTGTTCATCCAAACGTAGAAGGATGGATTTGGCAGTCTGTCCATAATAAGGCTTTCCGCGATCACACAAAATCTTGTAGACTCCTGGAAACTGAGTAGGAAGATGTTTCTGTTTATGTTTGCAAAGTAATGAACGAAGTTTTGGAAGCGTAGTGTAGCACGTTTTGAAGTTAAATTTCTTGAGAATCTTTGCCAGTTTTCGGAAGACAGTCATCCGATTCCTCGAACTGGAATCGGATGACTGTCTTCCCTTTTTAGACCTCAAACTTACCAGATGTGCTGAGAACATTAAAATCTCAATTTTTAGAAAGCCTACTCATACTGACAGATACCTTCATGCTTCCTCCCATCATTATCCTCCACAAAAATGTGGTATTATTTCCACTTTAGCCCACCGAGCCAAATCATTACTTACCGAAGAAACAGAAATTATAAATGAACTCAGTTTTCTTAAAAAAACGTTTATTAACAATGGCTTCTCTCCAAAGAAGATTGACAAATTTCTTTCCCCCAGGCACTCAACTACTGCTGAAGATCCCCCTCCCCCAAGAGCCTTCATCTCCTTGCCTTACATCAGCTCTCTTTCACCAAAACTGGCAAAGATTCTCAAGAAATTTAACTTCAAAACGTGCTACATTACGCTTCCAAAACTTCGTTCATTACTTTGCAAACATAAACAGAAACATCTCCCTACTCAGTTTCCAGGAGTCTACAAGATTTTGTGTGATTGCGGAAAGCCTTATTATGGACAGACTGCCAAATCCATCCTTCTACGTTTGGATGAACACCGTAGAGATATCTCCTATAACAGGACTAGAGCTAGCGCTCTCTCTAGCCACGTTCTCTTTTCTGCTAACTCAGACGAAGGCCGCCAGCACATTGTAAACTGGACTCAAACTGCTAATATCCATGTGTGCTACGATGAACTCGAAAGAAAGATTGTTGAATCAAGAGAAATTTCTCTAGATTCCTCTCATATCAACAACAGCCTGAGTTACAATCTCTCGGACGCACACGTTGCTTCTGTTCAGTACTGGCGCACTCGCGACAGCGCGTAGTATTCGTTTGTATGGAACTCATACTTGCATTTTTTCAAACATGCTACTGTTTTTCACTTGTTCTGTTAATACAATTTTAAGTCTCTGTAATTTTTTATATATTTCTTTGAGTATGATACCTGATGATGTTCTTGTAACGAAACTAGTAAAACTAGTAGTATCTTGTTAAATATATCTTGCCATCTTTTCTCTCGGTAATAGTCATTAAACTTATTTTATATATATATATACAGTATATATATAAGTAAAATACCAATTTATTTTACTTTCAGTCAGAAACCGCTAGCTTTTAAAATTGAATGATAAACAGTAAAAATCTAAAAAATACCCAGGCCAACATATCCGTTCTTTGTCTTTAGTTCATTCCCGTATGGAAATTTTGTCAGTTATGATTGTGACTGGTAGCTATGTTCAAAAATAGTTGTTTATGAACGTGGCTTATATTGAGTTAAGCAATTTCAGAGTTTCATCGGATTATGCCCTATCATTCATCAAGGATCATGACTCGAATTTGAGTCTTATTTTCATCTAGTGAAGCACCCGAGGAAGAAGTAAAATGGAATTTATTGTTTATATCATGTCTGATTAGCTGTATTTTTCCCCCAACAGACATTTACTATCTAGTATCTTCCATTTCGTCCAGTCCGTACGTTCCCTTGACTCTCAGGAAACTACAAAGTTAGCTCTACTCGAACAGCCTGAGCTTGGCGTATCGTACTTCAAACTACATGCTTGGCGCTTAACAAATTTCACTAAATGTGTGTATCTGGATCCTGACACGCTGGTAAGTGAATTTTCTCTCCTTTATTGATTAGTTTGCTACTTAAATAAAGCATAATTTTACCTTGCCAGTTCTATAGAGATTAATATACAATTTGATATTGTATTTTATAAGGCTCTGATTAAGACCACACCTAAGTTATTGTGCACAGATTTGGTCTCCCGGATTCCAAGTGGATAAGCAGCTGTGGAAAGGGTGCAAAGAAGAGTTACAAAGATTATATCCGGATTATGGGATGTAGATTATGAGGACAGATTGGGAATATGTGGATTGCAGACACTGGTTAATAGGAGAAAAAAGAGGGGGGTGATATGATAGAAGTCTATAAACTTTTGAATGGGTATTATAGGATTTCAACTGATGAAATTTTTCGTTATATGGAAGGTGGGGATGTTAAGAATTTAACATCCCCACCTTCCATATAACATGAGAACAATCTTAACTTCCATGGAAGTTAAGATTGTTCTCAGTCAAGAAAGGGGTAAGAGCTAGGTGTTTCTCTCAGAGAGCAGTGAGGGAGTGGAATAGTATGCTTTTAGAGGGGTAGTGAGTGCATCTAGTGTGAATGAATTTAAGGGAAGGTATGACAGCTGGTTTGGGTGATCTATAGCCTCCCTCGATGAGCCCTTGACTTCCAGGAGGTCTTAGATAATAATAATAATATAATTAATTACCTCTCAGTAATTAATGAATATATTAATTGAACCTTTGCAAGTGATTAATCAAAATCTTTGACATCGGTGTATCTGTTCCTCTCCGTTGTGTAATCTGCTTTTAGCAGTGGACGCCTTGACTTGCTAATCCGATGTTCGTCGTTAAGAGTAGCCTATCCGAAAAGAGGGTACACACGATTTGGCCTTAATCTCTGGATAAAATTATAAATTAAGAATGACAAAAAAAGTAGAGGAAAGTACCGCTCATATTTAAACAAGTGTGACACTATATATTTTACTATATACACTATTTATAAATGTTATATACTCTAGCATTTATGACTTTTGATAACTAATTTTAACATATGGATCTGAGAGCTGGGTTGGAAATAAAACACTTCTTCAAAGACTTGGGACTTCAAGAAAAATTTGGGGAGCGAGCAGATATCAATGGCATAATTCTTTTAAAAATTCAGATATTAGGACATTGTCAGCTTTCAGGATTTTGTGAGTAGAACTAATCTCAGATGGTATGTTCAGGTTCAATGTTAGGAATGGCAGGAAAACGACGTAGGGGAAGACCAAGATTTAGGCGGACTTCCCCACCCCCTATGTAGGTTTTTTTTTTTTTTTTTTTTTTTTTTTTTTTTTCCAAGTGTAATAAGTTTTCTATTTTCTTCCATCATGTTAAGTTTGGGTCACAACCCTAGGTTAATATCGGGCATACATATCTTAAATTAGTATTTCTTTAGATTTTCTTGATAATATTCTGGATTTTAAGACCTGCACTTTGTACGATTGCAAAATATCCACGATTGGCCTTCTCATTTCTCTCATCTATCTCATGATATATATCACTGTGGCGATTAATGGTGACTCCTAGATATTCAAAATTATCCACCTGCTCAAAGATATAATTATCAACAAACTAGTCGGATCGGTACTGATGAGTCCTTGAAATGTACATATATTTAGTCTTTCCTGGTTTATGGCAAGACCCATTGGCTTTGCCAGGAAAAGACTGAGTATTTAATTTAATTTAACCTGCCTTAATCAAATTAGACGTAGTTTGTATACCATCCTGACGACATTCTCCAAAGATAGCGATGTTATTACCAGTAAGAGTATAGGATGTTCTTCATATTCTTCTTTATCCATTTAGGTCTTAAGTGAATTTTTTTTTTTTTTTTTTTTCCCCATACTGTTAGGTTTAAACAGGGTCGTTGAGAGAGTTTCTCTTTGGCGAAGCCTAGATTTTATTTCAAAATGTTCTAATAATAATATTACGTTTTTGTGAACAACGCCACACATAGGAAAATTAATGAAGCATAAAAGTAACGATTGTATCACGATAACTTTCCTAATAACTAATACAAACCATCTGTTTTAATCTTTTTAGGTTGATTTTGTATATAAAATGTAAATATAAATACATTATTATTATTATTATTATTATTATTATTATTATTATTATTATGCATAAATTGTCTGTAAATTATTATTAATTTGTATAAGTTGTGTGCAGTTTTTAATTTAATATAAAATGTTATTAGAATATGAATGAAAATAATCTTTTAAGGAAATAAAATCCTATAAAAGGCGTTATCGGATTTTTTTCCCCAAAAAAATTCTCTTTGTACTATCTATCCATTATAATATTCACTATGTTTAAACTGTATAATGCAGTATAAACATAGTTAATATATTTGTATTTATCAACGAGTGCGTATTTTTCTGATCAGCGGAAGCCGATTGTCTGTTGGTTTTAACAGCACTTTTTTTTTTCTTTTGTGCAGAAAGTGTAGCTAACTAATGCTTAAAATTATGCTGTTCAGAAACTGAAATCATACTTTCGATAAGATGAGAAAAGGATGCGATATTATGAAACACAGCGTCATATTGGCGCCGCCCGGAGATAGTCGCAATTTACAATGTGCCAGGTGTCACCGCGAAATCTCACAATGCGGAAAAAGGAAAGAATTACGAAAGCCCAGTGAAATGAAAATTTTATTGAAAGTTGATTTTTCTTTCATTTCCGTTACTGATGCATGCATAAAGGGAGAGTTCTATATCGGGAATGCGCTTTTTTTTTTCTTTTTTTTTTTTTTTTTTTTTAAACTCAGTGGACCAGGCATTCATTAATTCTTTGGTTTTGTTATCATGATCCTACCGTTAGCACCTCCGTATCAGAGACTTCTTCGTGATTCAGTTTTCATTTTATTTTGAGTCGATTAGATATATAATTGTAAAATACCGTTATGGATATAAAGAAACTCACTAAGCGTTTAAGATGACTTTTTTTCAGTTAAACTTATTAAGACTTTTAAAAAATAAAAAAAAATTAAATATTTTTTAATATTTAATGTTAGATAGATATCAAATTAATTATATGTATTACGGTAATTAACAAACTGCGTACGCCTTAGCATCTTCTGTTTACTGTAAAAGTTTTGCTTGTTCACCCACAGAACTTGAAAAAAAGTACTGTCTTGGGAGCCCATGAGCCCACGACGCCTTCACAAATAACAAAAGAATTTTTCTTTTATTTTGCATAGGAACTCATACATACATAGAGATGCAATGTGTGAACTTTTTTTGTTGTTGTTATTGTTTGTTTGTTGAAAGAAGAATACCGACACACGAAACAGAAACTCCCTCTGTGCTACAAGCCTCACATGTGGGGGGAGGGTGGAATAAACATTTCGTGTGTGAACCATTCCATGTCTGATTGGAACAGCCTCAAGAACATTTTATGGAAGCTGTTGCAACCAGACATGGAACCACTATAAAATGTTTTCACTGTTTAACAACAGTGAAAACATTTTATAGTGGTTAGACAGTAGTCAAGACCAACATCTTCATTATTCGATTTCTTACCAACACTGATAAACTGTCAATTGATTTGCTCTCGGTTTTGTGTACGGCATGTTTTGCACATTGCAGAAAATTAAGTATGTGCAATATGACTAAAGAAAAAAAAAAGGTTAAATGGCTGCCTGTTTAATATATATATATATATATATCTGTTAAAGATACCAAGCAATTTTATAAGCTAGGTTTTAATCCTTTTTCCCAAGTGAGCAAACAGACAAGTCAAGTTGCACGACCTCAGACCTGCACGTAGTGCAAGTCTGAGGCAACTCGTGGTAAAGGTAGAGTAAGCTCCGATCACTTTCCTTAGTATTTTACCCTAATGCAAAGCACATTCCCTTGCGGAGATGTATGATGCTATGCATTAAAGGCAACGGCCACTACCCAGACAGGTTTCGACCTTTATTGAGGTCTCGTCAGTGGGAGCCAGACCTTGCCTTTAATGCATAGCATCATACATCTCCGCAAGGTTTCCCCTAATGCTTTGCATTAGGGGAAACCATTAAGGAAAATGATCGGAGCTTACTCCACCTTTACCACGAGTTGCCTCAGACTTGCACTTACGTGCAGGAGCAAACTTGACTTACTTGTCTGTTTGCTTACTTGAGAAAAAAGGATTAAAACCTAGCTTATAAAATTGCTTGGTATCTTTGGTATATACCCAATGTAAAAAAAATTTCTACACACACACACACACACACACATATATATATATATATATATATATATATATATATATATATATATATATATATATATATATATATATATATATATATATATATATATATATATATACGAGGGTGGTCTGAGAAGTTATCGACCTAACAATAAAGAACGAATTTCTAATTTCAAAATTACTTATTTTACAACATAATTTCCCTTAAGACTAATACATTTATTCCAGCGATGCTCCAGAGCCATTATGCCGTCCCTGTAGTGGTTCTCAGTGAGCTCTGCAAAATACCTCTCTACAGCTGCAATTCACTTCTTGATTCGAAGAAAAACGCTGACCAGCGAGGAGAGTTTTAGTTTTGGGAAGAAATAGAAGTCAGACGGAGCCAAATCTGGGTGATAGGATGGATGTTCCAACAATTCATAGTGCAGATCCCTTAATTTTTCATTTGGAAAAACACCTTTATGGGCAAAGGTGTTTTTCATCAGGACATTACACTATAGGTATTTCTGAGATATATATTGCTGAAACTATAGGCATTTCTAAAGAACAATTTGTGTTCTTTTGAAATGCCTATAGTCTCAGCAATTTCATTCACTTTGACTCGCCGGTCATCCAATACCATATCGTGCACTCGACTAATGATTTCTGGTGTTGTTACACTTTTTGGACGTCCTTCAGGTGGATCATCTTCAAGGCTGTTACTGCCACTTTTAGACTCGGCAGCCCATTTTATAATTGTCGAAAACGAAGGAGAAGAGTGTCCATACTTCGAATGAATTTCTTTTGGCGTTAAACCTTCTTTTACAAAGAATTTTATAACCACAAGATACTGAATTTTATTCATTTCAAGGGATGCAGACAACAATTTTGCTTTAGACAGCTGTATAAAACAAACTACTTGATAGAATGACTCACAATTTCACATGGATGCTTATGACAGGTGTACCAACTTAAAAAAAAATCGAGCCGATAATGTTGCCATCCATGGTCGAGGCCGAGAACTTTTTAGACCACCAACTTGGCTTTGTGAACCCTCTTTTTTGAATACGTTGTATCTTCAAAATGTACAGCCTTAATTAAATAGGTAATAAGCAGAGAAGTTTATTTCATGTCATTGGATAAAAACGAAGTTGACAGAAGTTATTAAACATCTGTCAACTTCCAAATTCGGTATCTCAGTCTGTCAGTGTGTAGCAGGAGAGTTTATCTACTGGTGCAATCTTCTGGATTCCGCCTCAGATTTTGCTAAATATAAAACTATAGTTTTAGAACTGTTTGTAAACTAGTGGTAAGGTCCAGTAAATTAAATATTATCCCGTCTTATTTTTAATTCTCAAATGTCTTGTTTTGTAAAGCTAATTTTTACAAGGATAAGAGTTAATCTTTGTTGTAGCGTAACGATTTTGTCGAACTTTTATATTTCAGTAATACATTGAAATATTTGTTAATGCTATTTATTAATAACATTAATGAATATTTTAGCGTACGTTTTTCAAAATATCATCATGTGGACTGAAGAAAAATAGATTTAAATACTAAAAAAACGGTAAAACGGAATCGTTTTTAGTATGTGGTGCCTTAGTAATTAAATAATTTCCCATGCTCAGGAAAAGAAATGCAATTATTACGACTTCAGTCAGACGGATCTAGTAAGGCTTCAGCACTAGACACCAATTTCGGTGGGATAACACCAAACCTCTCTTCGCTGTAATTACAGTGTTGAAGCCGTACTACAATGGCGTAATTTAAATCGTAATGATTACCTTTCTCTTCCAGAAAGTTTGGGAAATCTTAGCTGCTGTCGCTGCGTGTCTAAAAAGAACAAGGTTCCATTGTAATGGACTCGTTGTTTTACTGTTCGGTTGTATTCAAATTGCTGTTATCGTTCTTCCATCCCAAGCTGTTCACAAGTATTTTGAAATGTTTCTCGTTTCCTAAATAGGATTTGATCACATGCAAACGGACCAGAAAAACACTCACACAGTTAATTGATACACATTGGCTTCTTAACTTTAGTTAGTTTCGAAAACAACCTAACGAAATTAATTTTCCCCTCTGAGTTGCGTTTCGAAAAATCAATTGCTATCTAGATTTATTTTGTCCGTCCGTATGCAAGTTTTTCGGGTTTTGGTTGGATTGATTTTATTGAAATTTGTTATTCTGAATCCTTAAAATTTGTGGACTCATTTTCCAATTTTCTGTTTTTGGCATTTTCAGATACAAAGAAGCAAAACGTCGAAAAAATTGCATTAATAATTCCATTCGGGTTTACTGTAAATTAATAAAAGTTGTTTAGAATGCAAGGAAGATGTCCACATGGTTCGGCTTTAATGGGATCGTTTTTATTGACAGGCTGATTCGAGCTGATATTACTAAGTTCACAGTGGCTGAACGAAATTTAGGACCCCTTAAAGTTTATCAAGTTGTTTCACTTTGGATTTCATTAGCCCATTTACAGTCTCAAAATTTGGCAACACAAAAGTGTGTGTATAGAGTTCATATGTCAGAAGTAAGGAAATTACTCAGTAATCATAAAAAGATGCATTTCGTAAAAGTGTATAGTAAGTGAAACAAATTTTCACATTTTAACCGTTTTTTGGCACGTGTATTGTAGTCAGAATTTTATTCCAATTGAAACAAGATTTTAATGATAATCCCAAACACTATTTCAATGGAAAAATTATTTCACTTCTGGTCGTTTTACCAATAAAAACGATCCAGTTAAAGCAGGAAGGGGACAGTTCAAACCGTTTTGCTAGAATGGAAGAAAAATATCTCATTAACCATTTCTGAACTTAGTCCAACAGCTAAAGTTATTACTACACTGCAATGCATGCATCCCCTAAATAAATAATACCGAGGAAGTGTTTTCATTTGAATTTAGAATGATGGTAGATGATTTTTGCTTTATTGATTATTATTAACATATTTGCATAAATAAATATTAGTGTGTACACACACACACACACACACACACACACACACACACACACACACACACACACACACACACACACACACACACACACACACACACACACACAAATAGTGGATAATTGGCTTTTGATTTTCGTTAGGTAGTTCAGAACTGTGATGAGTTATTCGAACGCGATGAAATATCGGCTGTTCCAGATATCGGCTGGCCTGACTGCTTTAATAGTGGAGTTTTCGTTTACGTTCCCTCCAAGGACACCTTTTGGAACCTCATCCGTTTTGCAGAACAGCAATCACCTTATGACGGTATATCTGTTTATCTACTATTATTTGAAAAATGAATATTTGTGTACATTTTGAGATTTTCTTGATATTTATATTGTATTATAATATTAATTAGTCAAGTCGAATGAGTACTTAGAAGTACCCATTCGGTTTGACTAATTATTATTTTGGAACTCCAAGGAGTCTCCTTAGACTCATCGAGGGAAGCCCTAAACATCATGTCAAAAACTGTCCAATATTTGTGCAGTATCTATCATACTTTGCTTTGAACTCATTCACAGTCATGGCACCTTCAACAGACTCTGGCAGCTTATCGCACTCATTCATCACCCTATAAGCAAAAAAACCTGGTTCTAACACCCTTGCTAACTACATTCTTACTCAGTTTCCATGGATAGGCCCTAGTTCTCCCACCACCACACCCGTTCTGAAAAATTTCCTATGAATTAATCTTGTAAAAACTTCTCAGTAATTTGAATGTCTCAATCACCCCTTTTCTGCCTATCAACCAGTTTCTGTAACCCACAACTTTTCAAACCTGCTCTCATAACGTTCATTCCATCTTGGTCACTCGCCTCTGGATCCTCTCTACCTCCTCCCCATCACCAAGAAACCCTGGCACCCAGATTTGTGCGCAGTAGTCAAGATGGGGTCTTATCAAGGCTCGATAAAGAGGAACAATAACCTGCTTGTCTCTGTTCATCAAAGTATTCTTCAGTAACCAAATGATCTGATAACCTGCTTCAGTCACTTTCCCAATGTACCCACACTAAACTTTAACTCCCTATCCACTAACACTCCCAAGTCTCTGGCTTCGTCAATTTCCTAGAGTACAGTCCCACCAATGAGGCACTCTTTGGTAATCTTTTTCACAGTAAAATACATAACCTTACAGTTTGCCACATTAAATTGACATCCATTCTTTTTAGCCCAGTTTGCCAATCTATCCAAATCATTCTGCAACATTTTGACATCATCTGTATTAGCTATTACTCTACTCAACTTTGCATCATCGGCAAACAACTGAACAATTCCTCTCAATCCCTTCCTATATGGTTAATGAACAAATAGAGCAGCAGACCAATAACAGAAATCTGCGACACGACACCAGTCACAGGCCTTTTTTGGACTCTACTCCTGATTCAACTACTCTCTAATAACTCTCCATCAACCACCCTCTTATCCACTTCACAATCTTTAAATCTATCCTCATGTCCCGCAATTTATTAATTAGAATTCCATATGGTATCCTGTGGAATGCCTTTGCAAAGTTAAGCAGTATCACTGTACACCCATTACCTTTATCCAACTCAGCTGTCACTGTATTATAAAACGTGAGCAAGTTACCAAGACGCGACCTGCCCTTCACAAAACCATGTTGTTCCCCATGTAGTACCCTCTTTCTGTGTTTTGCTCTTGACCAACTTCTCCAGTATCTTGACTACGACTTCTGATATGCTGATCTGTCGATAAATTGTTATATCAGTCTGGCAGCTTCCTTTATGTAATGGGAACTATTTTCCTCTCTTTAATTATATGGAAATACGTATTTCCATACAATTAACACTTTAAAAAAATCCAATAAACATCGGTCATATTTCACTTCAGGTTATGCTAGCGGCGGCATTTCTGTAAAATCAAGTTCGAAAATTAAGCACTCACTGTTCCCTAGGTGCTTTTGGGAGGTGGTCAATGAACTGGAGGGCTTTAATAACCTATGAGATGAGTCAGAATCTGTAAACCAATATTAACGTAAAATAATATATATATATATATATATTATTTTACGTTATATATATACATATATATATATATATAATTTTTTTTTACGATTTAAAAAGCATAAAATAAACATTGTATTATTATTACGTAACACCTCCAGGGAGTCCAAAAAAGACTCATTGAGAGAGAGGGCACCTACGTACAACTCCCCACCGACGTACCCCACACACGCACTACACCAACGCCATCTACCGCCGCCACCGCTAGTATATCCACAGACAATCACATCCATTTCCACGGCGGGATTCAAACCCGCATCCTTTTGGTTAGATAGCGGATACACTAACTCGGCCAACCAAGCCGACAATTAATTTTTAACATTTATTTTAACATAAATTAACATTATTAATTAAATGTTAAAATTGTATATTATTAGTATGAGTCGCAAAATAATATTTTAATAACTACTAATCATTATTATTAGATAAACTAATATAATTCATTTTTAATTATGAATATGTAATAAGATATTCAAATATTTTTTGAAATAGTACTTTAAAAAAAAAATAGTAGTATTAAAATATTGCCAATCTATCCAAATCATAAGAAACCAGCAGTAAAACGAACTTATGATTATTAAAATAATAGAGGTAGCAGGGTTTTTTCCCCTCATGGAAACTGGAATTTTTCACCCGTGTTCAAGCAAATCGGCCTCGTCTAGGCACGGCTCTGGGTTAGTGCCAAGGGACTAACACAGAGCCGAGACTTAGGGTCAACGAAACAACGGGGTCCAAGGCATTGCCAATTCCCCAGCACCTTAAAACCTTAGGACTTATACACTGCTCCCGTAGGTTTAGGTATATCCCATCACCCATGGACATCATGGCTTCCTTGGAAGCAGTGCACTTTTTCGTTTTGGGTTATACAGTGTAAAGTAATAAGGGAACGGTGTGGATTTACCTGCTTGCATATGTTGTTCAGTATGCGTTGAGTGACATTCGTGCAGTAACGGTAGATGTGCCTTGCATAAACATCTAAAGACTAGACGAATAGACCACCTATGGTCTGTCATTTGTTTAAACTGTACGAATCTTGTAATCCGTTTGCTTCTCATATTAATAAATTGCATTAACTTGAACCGTGTTTTTTTTCTCCGTCAGATAGCAGCACAGTACAAACAGCCTATCCGAACGAAATTGGTCTCTGTTGCTAATGGGATATAGCTATTGGGATAGCTATGTTTCTAATGGAATATATGTACCTATATGTCGTTATCCATGATAAATAAGCGTTACCCTTAGGGATTACATTAGCCTGTTTGCATTTCCTTTGGCTCCAATTGAAAACAATACTTTGTTGATACTGCAAGATTATGTTTCTTTGCGTTGTTCATAAAGATTAACAAATTTACGTTTTGTCTAGTTGACGACTTTAGACAGCATTACTCAGTTTATTAAAATAAAAGCAGAAATAGTTTTTCATTTAATTTTATTACAGAGTATTACATAGCGAATTATATAAATTTTATTTTTAATGTTGAACTGCAGTTGATCTGTAAGAGATTCTCGTCGAAGATGCTCAGAAAAAAAAAATTCGGATTCTCATTGAAAACTTCATTGTAAATGATTTAAGGGAAGTATAAATATAACAATTCTGAATGCAATTTGTAGCAAGTTGCCCTCTTTCGATTTCACTTTTCATGTGTTATAACGGATATCGGACTAAGAATAGCACTGAATCTTGCCTTTATGTTTTAGGAAGCGATCAAAGCTTGCTGAATTCCTATTTCAGTGACTGGTGTCAAGATATCAAGAAAAAGCTGCCGTTTATCTATAACCTGATGGCTAACGTATGTTATTCATACACTCCAGCTTTCAGACAGTGAGTAGCCATTCTCTGTATTAATTAGCTTTAATTAGGAAAAAAAAATCGACTCTTAAAAGAATGCATAAGGCGGGTACTACCAGAAATAAAGAATACTTTCATTTTACAGATTCTTATATCTCAAGATCTACGTATTCATTGCAGATGCTCTTAAAGTAAAGAAACTTTGAGCATTAAAATGCAAATTACAGAAATGGAGCTTAAGAAAGTGTATTACATTAAAATTATTTTTATTTTATTTATTTATTTTTTGCAATACGTAATTGCTGGTTGTTTTTTTTTTTTTCGATTAAAGTAATCCATAAATTCCTGGTATTTAAAGCAAGATATTAGAATCAAAGCCTTTGACTCTTTATATATTTAGCAAGATATGCTTTAATTTGTACTTGTTTCAGCTTAATTTCCCTGGTTGATTATTATTGATATAAATAAAACATTAAATTTCAGACATTGCATTTGAAAGTAATATTTATAACAATGAATTGATTTTACTGTTCTGATAAATTTCTCAACAATGCCTGTGGAAATGGCGTTAGTTTCCGTCTATAGCACTCGACCATCCCCCCACCACCACCACCACGCCAAGAAGAAAGACTAAAGGAATTTAATTCTTTGCCACTACTAGTATTTTTCTTCCTAAAACTGAGGTTTTAACTCTGCAACCGAAGAAATTGACCACGGAACTCACTATTTCAGACATTAATATATAGTGTTGGGTCAGCGCCCACAAGATCGCAACAGTTGTCTGCTGTATTCTCCTTCCAGGATCCCTTTGGATCTTGATGTCTTGGATCAATTGTCAGTAATGACTAAGGATTGAGAATGACTTCCCATCAGTCTAAAAAAAAAAGTTAGTTGGGGCTTAACCGCCTCTCCTCCTCTATTTGCACAATACAGGCAGAAGCGAATCCCATATTTTTCACCAGACACAAGATTCATGCTATCAGCATGTCTGGGTAAACTGTTGGTAATATAGTTATCTGAAATATGATTCATTCATTTAATTTATTTGAATATTAAGAATTTTTCTCATTAGATTTGATTTTGTTGGAATAAGTCTGAAGCATCGAAGGATATCGAAGGACCGGTGTATTAAATTGTTAATTTTTGTTAACTCCGTGTATTCTTCGGCCTGTTTGTGCTAGTTTGCCGAGTGAAAACGTGTTTCTGGAAGTTTTCGCCTGCGGCCTCGTTTTGAGGCCAAATTACTCCCCTTTATTTGAAAAGTCCCTATAAAAGTTTTTTACATGGACGGAATTCAAACAGGTCTTTCCACATTGTGGGCAAGTTTTGCCTTTGAAACTGCGCAATGCAGGCGCTCTTAAACAAGAATGTGTGCTCCAGGCTTACTCTGCCTGAACGATGCGTATCAGTTACGAAAATAATATTCTGGCAGAACGATGACTTCGATTCTGTTGAAGTACAAATGGGGTTTTATGACTAATTTTCAATTTGAGCTGAGTTTGCCGTCTCATCCGGCGATAGTAGAGCTATCTTCTTAAATTTCTTTCTTCTTCTTCTTCTTACACTGTGAATAAAGGTATGAAAACTGCACTTCATACTTTTATTCACATTTCTGTTATATAAAATAATTGTTTTCCAATTGCTGGACCAAGAGAACTATTAGGCGGGTAAAATATATATGTTCAACACATGCACGTGTTTATGATAAACATCTGCCTTTTCCCCTCATTTTCGTCATTGAAATTTGAATTACTAAATATGTGAAAGTGTATATTAACGGTAGGTGGCATGAGAACTTTTGTATTCCTCTCATACAAAGAGGGAGGAGGAGGAAATCATTAGAAACATTTTTTTGTCAAAATCATTTCATTTTGTTTTTTAAATCGACCTTCCCTGCTATTTTAAGTACCTTTTAGTACTTTTAAATAACCGAAGAGTTTGTAGGCCACTGTTTGAGAAACCTTATCATTTAGCTTTGTTTGCTGTCACTGATGCAACTAAAATGTTGTTGATATTATTTTACAGACTATTATTTTTTTTTATCCTAGATTCGGAAGACAGGTGAAAATTGTCCATTTCTTCGGACACTACAAGCCATGGAATGTTTCTTTCCATTCTCCTACTGGTCACATCGCTCCTTCGGCAAATGTGCATCCAACATATGCTCAATTTGTACGTTTCTGGTTGGACATTTTTCATAAACGAGTGTTGCCCTTGTTTTCGCAGGTAAGTGTAAATTTACAACTTCAGAAGAAATTTTGATAATCTTAATTAAGCAGTTATATAGAACTCCTTAATTCTGGCTAAATTTTGCGGGGGGGAATTCAATTATAAACTATTTAAATTTATATTTATCTTAAAAGTAAAATAAAACAATACATCAGAGCGAGTTTTGCATTATACAGTATATTTTGATGTATTCAGCAGCTGCGTTTCTATTTGTGCAAACTGTAGAAGAAATTCTAAAAAAAAAAAAAAAAAAAAAAGAACGCAACTGGTAGACATATTATGTGTATCAGTTTTTTTTTTTTTTTATCTATCAGCTTGCCTTTTTTCTTTTCTTTTTTTTTTTTTTTTTGCAGTACAAATTTTCAGAAAGAAGGTAGGGATAAGTACCATTTTACATCTAATTTGCTTGCGTTCTTCTGCCCGTTTGATTATGATAATTTTGCTTAAAAATCATCATCACGATTAAATAAATCTAAACTGTACAGGAGCGTTTAAGGCAGATTGTTGAAATGTGAGACCTAAGTAAGAAATTTTGGATGTCGGGGTTAGAGTCTATAATATTACGGCAATGCGTAGTTCATAGGCACGCGTGCATTGCAAAAAATGAATAGTCAAGTGCACTATTCAGATTACAAAGTATACTGGATATGATATGTGAGAGATGCTTATGAACCAGCTAATATTAAGCTACTTTCCCTTATCAGCTCTCCAAATGGTGTTCACCAGTTATCAGTACCTGGAGTGTACGGGATACATTGTCAGTGTAAACTCCCTTATTATAGACAGCCTGGAAGATCTGCGGTCAGACAAGGAGAACAACAACAAAAAAAAACTATGTAGTTATGCGCCAGTACGGACAAAATGGATTAGTAGACAGTGCAACTGACATCTATCATGTGCGATGTCAGGATGAGAATTCAAGATGAGAAAAAAACTCGTCCTGAAAAGACCGCTTCTAATGTGACAGGTTATTCTGGAATCTGCTTACTACACAACAGTCGTAATCGAAATAAGAATAGATGTGAAAAACTCCCAAACATCTGAGACAGTAATTCTACTTAAAAAAAAAAAAAGAAAAAGTTGAATACATTTTGTCTGTGTCCAGAAACAGTATATTTGAACACTTGATATTGTGTCGTTAATCAAACGTCTTTGTTTTTCCTTGTTATCTTTATTCAATCAGTGTTAGACAAAATATTTAAAAAAAAAAAAATCAGCTAACGCCTTTTTATTCCCGTATACGGGAGTAGGCGAGGCCATTTAGCCCTATCTAACTTTTGGAGACTGAGTGGGCAGTTCAATCTCCACTGGTACCAATCGGAGATAGATGGCCCAAGGCTATCACTAATTAAGCGGTACACAGTGAAGAGAGACGGCTCAAATGTGCCGCCATCTCTTGGTCCCTAACCTTAACACAATATATTTAATGTCTGAAAAGAATGTGGGTTCTACGGTCGATTTTCTTGAGTTTACGGGACGAAAAACCCGAGTTTCCGGGAGGAAAAACCCGCTTGCCCGTGCCAGAGATCGACTAACTCGGGAACCGGTCGAAAAAAGGCTTAGAAAAATTTCCTCTAGTCGGCGACTAGATTTGAACCATCAAACCCTTTCTTCGTGCGGTTAAGCGCTGTAGAGTGCAAACGCCACTTCTACTGAGCTACACAGGCCTTTAGACAAAATATTGAATTAAAATATTCACTCGTTTTAATTCTGGTTGTTAATAATCCATTAATGATTTTTTATTAAATTGTATGCCAACAAGTTAATAAAACTTGTATTTGGTATTACAAGTTTTATTTGTACAATTGGAATAAAAACACGTGTCGGAATAGGCGTTTATCGTCTATAATTCTTTCAACTAGAATAAAAATTTGCAAGAGTTTATAAATAGTTTTTGATTCTGTGGGCGCACATTGAAAATCTAGTAGAGCTTAAAGGTGACTGTTATTTTACAAGTCGATAATATTTTTTTCTTTTTCCACATTTCAGGAAATCCAGCAAAATGCGGCATCAAATACGTACGTCGCAGCACAAGAACTCCTAAATTTCTTCCCGATTCCTGTTACTTCTGAATCCTTCGAATCTTTACCTACTCCTCCTTCCTTCCGAATGTATCCTCCAGTGATCACCATTGTAAACCGAGATCGTGCCTCCGAAAAACCTTTAGAACGAAGGGCGTCCGAGGAAAAAGTTGCACCGCCGAAATCCTCCGACAATGCTGTTACGGCAATTTCCAATGGCAAAGAGCCATCTAGCAAGGTTGAATTGGATGCTCCTGAGAACGAAGAAAAAGAAACCGAAAAAAAAATATTGGCGGGTGAAGATGCCTTAGATGAAATTATTGAAAAAGAAGTGAAGAAAGAAGACGAGAATGGGAACGAAAATGAATTAGAAGACACAGAATCGGCAACTCTAGATCCTTCCCCGAGGGCTCCTTATGAAGGAATGCTTGCATGGGAACAGGGAAGAATGGACTATCTTGGTCATGATAGGTCCGATAATATCATGAAACGTTTAGACGAACTTATTTGCAGTGACCAAAATAGGTGATTAATTGACGCGAGATTTTGAGTGGGGGGAAACGAGTGAACAGGGTTCACAAGCATTTTGTAGGATTGGAATCCGTCTTGTAATGAATAAATTAGTTTGTTTACATTTCCCTTTCAGAAGTGGAAATTTTCACTAAAAAGAAATTGATTCAAAATAAGGAAGGTGAAAATTTTCATATCTTTTATCATGTTTGAATAGGTTCGGCAGGGCGCATATTGTGTATGTAAAATTCAATTTTTTGGATGATTTGAAGTTTCATAATTGATTCTAATGGTAAAATATTTGAGAACTTAATATACACGGAAAGATTTTACACTGATATAAAATTATTTGAATGACTTTAACACTTAATTTTGATGCAATAACGATTTGGTACGCTTTTGTTGTTCAAAGCGCTTATGCCTTTATGCATTCTCACCAGAGAGATGCTTGTATTAAATGTTCCCTTGACCAGTGCCAAAATAAATAAATTTCCGTTTTTATACGTTTTCCTAATTACTTGCCTCGGCGATGGATGCTTACGCTACGATGCTGCTTTCTGAAATACTTTAGAAAGGGTGTTCTAACAGAATATTGTTTCTAACAAATTCAGATGTTCGTTTATTTTTTTAAGATTACGTTTCAAAAATTACAAAAAAGCATCATATATATCACCGAAGAACATAAGCTCAAAATAGTTATGGTATACAAACAGCATTCATCAGTACACAGAAATGATCAGTGACAAACACGACCAACTCTAGAAAACAGGAATCAAAGAATATAAGTGGATTACTTTGAAAGTGATAATTGCCAGTAGTCTACACGTACGCAAATAAAGATTTTACATCTGCATTCCAGGAATTAAATTTTCGCATGTTGTTGTGTACACGACAATATATAACACATCAGTTAATTCACCATTGACTAGTTAATTTATAATTTATGCACTTATTCTGAACACTCTCACTATTAATAACCTACTCTTAGATTGCGGGAATCGAATATGTACAGTATTTGTACAATTTTTAAAAAATTACTTTTTTGTGTTGCATATTTAAGATTTACATATGGATTTATCAGATTTCAAGAACTTTATCCTACAGATATAATTGTGTATGATATTTAATCAGAAGAATCATTCATACGCGGTTAAAGATAAATGGGCTTATAATAATTTCTTTAATTTTTATAGTCCGGAGAGGAGAAATTAAAAACAGAATTAAATACATTCTATAAACAATTACAACACTAAATAAGCCCAACAGAAATTATCATTACAAGCTGGAGATTTAAATGCAGGATCGAGAATCTCATATTACCAAACATATGCCAAAGATTTAACGAGTCAATTCAAAATAAAAATGGAATTGAATTACTGTAGGTAATTGAGAATAAATACCACATTGTATTACAATAAAGAAAATCATAAAATAACATAGAGAAATAGCTTAGGAAACTTATCCACAACAGACTAATATAATCTAATATAGACTAATATAGCTGATATCATGGATTATTTATTAAGGGAATATTAAGATTCCGTAAAAAATTTCAAAAACGTAATACGCAGATTAACTTCCCAACCTGCAGACTCGGATTAAATACTCAGACACTTTAGAAATTTTCACGTCATCATCCGCTATGTGTTTTTCATCATGTAATTACCCTCCTCCATTCTTAATCCCTTCACGGACAGCGGATTACGAGTAACTCGAACGGAGCGACTTTTGTGTTGTTGATTTAACACACAAAATCAACGAAGAATAGAAGAGCTGTTTAACAAAAATAATTTAAGAACTGAATCAAAGATGGGAAATCTTTAAAAATAATATTAAACACGCAATATAATGAAACTTTACAGAGAGAGGGAGAGAAACAGTCAAACAGTTGGAGACAAAAGGAAGACAACACTCCTTGCCCAAAACAAAAGAAAACAAAAGTTTTTAATATATATCTACAAGACAAACAGAATGGGGAAAAGTATAACAGATAAAAAAAATAAAGCTAAAGAAACGAAACTAGTAACGAAATCTCGAAGTAAAACAAGAATTCTGGGACAAAACAGTTTGAACACGACTTTTATGGCATACGGAAACAAATATGGAGATTAATTAGAGACCAAAGAACTGAATTATGTGAGTATATAAACTTATCCTTATAAGAACAAAAATGTTAATAACACTTGACTAAAGTGTATGAAGATGAGAAAAATAACGTAACCAGAAAGATGAAGATTGAAAATAACATCAGCACAAAACAGAAAAACAGTGCTGGGATAGACAAAATACAAAACGAGTTATTAAAATATAACATAGGAAGAGGAACAGTATTTCAGTTAATTAAACTATTTAAAAAAAAAAAAAAAAAAAAAAAAGATTAATGGGGAAAAAATTATCACTGTCGAATTTACAAGAAAAATAGATAAAAACAAATCAAAACAAAGGAGTCAATCTATCACCAACAATCTTGAAAATCTGTGCAGAACTTATTCAAGAAATTATAAATGAATCTCTAATTTTAAATAATGAACAATAAATTTTTAGATCTGAAAGATCCACGCATGGACGAATTATTTGTAATAAAACAACTAATAGAAAAATCAGGTATAATAAAACAAGTCTGTGTAGCTAAGTGGAAGTGGCGATGTATTACTATTCCTTACACGCAATTCATTTTGTGAATTTGCTTCTCATAGTCTTTAACAGGGATCATTTACATGACATTTCAATTAGTTACTTTCAGCTCTTAATACTTTTGTATTACTGTTATTATACAAATAAAAATAAATACACAGCAGTAAAAGAGATACATCATTGATAGATATATTCATCGTATGTTTGTATATGCTTTAACCTTAAAGGTATTACCATTTGTTACAAGTAATTCATTTTGTGAAATTAATTCTCAGAGCCGTTAACATGTTCATTGCCAATCACGCGATATCGCGGGATGCGAGTCCTCACCAAACGGTCGATCACGCGTTATCGCGTGGACGTCGCTAACTAAATAAAAAATTAAACAAAAATTTGGCCACCACACGAAATTCCAATTTTCAGCTTGGCAATGAAAGTGTTAACAGTGAACAGTTACATGACATTACGTTATTAATTACATTAAGTTTTTAAATCTCAATACCTTTGTATTACTGTTATTAACAATTTTAATTGTTAGCGATTTTACCACACCGTTTACATATTTCGAGTCCCTAAAGTTCACTTAGCATTCCTGATAATTGATGCCCTGTCCCTCTCCCACCACCAGAAGAAAGACTACATATATACACATACATACATGCATATATATATACAATTATGAATGTTCTTCCTGTTCAGTTATCTGAGGGGTAGCATTAGTTAATTTGATGTAAGTGAATTCTCAAGGACTCCCATTCCTCTGCGTTCATCCTTTTCAATTGGATGGAATTCCTCATGACATCTTACCGCTAAGGAAGTTAAAACAAATGCAAATATATGATGTATATATCTACTTATGATGTGTTTATATTTACTACCAGGTATTTGTTATTGATCTGATAACAGTAGAACAAAGATATTAAGAGTTAAACCTGAATGTAATCTGTATGCATATATCTATTTATGATGTAAATATTTTACTACTATGTATTTACTTGTTATCATTTTAATAAAATATACTCAGTGGAAGTGGTGCTTGCATCTTCTGCGCTTGGTCGCCCGAAGTCAGACTTAAGTTCAAATCTATTCGCTGACTGGAGGAACTTTTTCTAAGCCTTTCTTCGACCGATTCCCGAATTAGTCGATCTCTGGCACGGGCATGCGGGTTTTTCCTCCCGGAAGCTCGAGATTTTCGTCCCATAAACTCAAGAAAATCGATCGTAGTACTCACATTATTTCAGACAATAACATATCTTAACATAGAATAAAAGCCAAAAGGCTATTTTTCTGGCAACCTTAATAATAATGAAGGGGATACAAATCCTTTGATGTTTATCTGCCAGTAAGCGAAACTCTAAGAACTAGGACTAAGATTTATGAGTTTCATACCGAAAAACTATCAGCAAATCCAAGTATAAGTAACCATTTACACTTGGATTTGCAACACCAAGGCAACTCATATCAAAGGTGGAGCAAGCTCCCTCACTATCCTTGATATTTTCTCATAATGTAAAAACACAGCCCCTAGGGGATGTAATACTGTAATTACATTATTATGAGGAGAGAGGTCACTACCCAGACCGATTTCAACCTTTTTTGAGGTCTCATCAGTGAGTAGGTAGACCTGGAAGATAATGGAAGATAACAAGGTTTAAGTGAAAAGAACTTACATACCTTCACTATACGAATACCATAAAGGTGTAGCTGTATATTATAACATAGAATAAAAGCCAAAAGGCTATTTTTCTGGCAACCTTAATAATAATGAAGGGGATATATAAATCCTTTGATGTTTATCTGCCAGTAAGCGAAACTCTAAGAACTAGGACTAAGATCTATGAGTTTCATACCGAAAAACTATCAGCAAATCCAAAAATAGCCTTTTGGCTTTTATTCTGTGTTATAATATATAGGCACACCTTTATGGCATTCGTATAGTGAAGGTATGTAAGTTCTTTTCACTTAAACCTTGTTATTATTATTATCTTCCAAGTCTACCTACTCACTGATGAGACCTCAAAAAAGGTTGAAACCGGTCTGGGTAGTGACCTCTCTTCATAATAATGTAATGACAGTATTATATCCCCTAGGGGCTGTGTTTTTACATTATGAGAAAATAGCAAGGCTAGTGAGGGAGCTTGCTCCACCTTTGATACGAGTTACCTTGGTGTTGTACTACCAAGTGGTTACTTACACTTGGATTTGCCGATAGTTTTTCGGTATGAAACTCATAGTCCTAGTTCTTAGAGTTTCGCTTACTGGCAGATAAACATCAAAGGATTTGTATCCCCTTCATTATTAATAACATATCTTGTTAAGGTTAGGTACCAAGAGCTTGTGTCAGCCTCTTCAACGGTTGCTGCTATAATTAGTGATAGACATAGACATGGGCCCACTATCTCTGATTGGCTACCGGTGAAGATTGAACTGCCCACTCATTCTCCAAAAGTTAGATTAGGTATAAAGGCATCGCCTACTCCCTATAAGGGAATAAAAGGCGTTAAGTGATTTATTTTTATTTATTTTGTATAATAAAACACTAGTTCTATAGATCCTCATAAAACATGCGATAGTATGAAATTAGAAGATATTTTAATATAATAGTTAAAAGGAAATTAATTATGCTCATATAGACCTTGTAATAAAATACTGTAATAATGAAACGAAATTGAAATGAAGGGATTAGACAATGTAATTCAAAGTCCTCTATTGTTCAATATTTTAATATACCAGTCACTAATATATGATATACGAGTTTAATATATACGAGTCTTTAATATATGTATATCCTTCAGCTATCCTCTTATCCATGCTAATATTCTATATCCCAAACCCCATATTCTCCAGTTTATTCAACAGTCTACCATGCTTTATTCTGTCAAAAGCCTTAGCAAAATTCAAAAGTATCATGGTATATCCATTTCCCTTCTCTATTTCAATGGTAACATTGTTAGAGAATGTGCACAAGTTGCTAAACCATGACCTTCCCTTAGTAAACCCATGTTGTTCATTGCAAAGTAGAGATTCACTGTCAACCTATTTCTGAATGCATTAACTATTTTAACTAACTGTGTTTTCACCATTCTTGTGCAATAGAATTACCATACATTCCTTCCATTCCTGCAGAATTTTCCCTGTTCTGAGACTCATGTTAAACAGCCTTGTAAAAGGAATGGCCACTTCAGCTAAACACTCTTTTAGCACACGTGCTGATATACCATCAGTCCCTATTGCTGAATTCTTATTCAGTTTGTGCAACAGCTCTAATACCTCGTCTTCATACACCTGAATTTCTTCATCTAGTGAAGCGGTAACAGTGAACTCAATGTTTCGTACACCAGGTTGATAGCTGTTAACAAAATGGGCACTCAGTTGAAAAACCTCTTCTGCATCTCTCACCCTCACGCAATCTACATTCACTAGAATTATTCTTTCATATTCATTCTTTCTTTTACTTGCAACATATCGACAGAATTCTTTGGGGATTTTAGTTTGCAGAGCCAATTTGTTTTCTTACTCAAAGTTAGCGTTTCGTACATGACAGTTGCGACTCTTGTGAACTGCTTCTTATAATTTTCATAACAGACATCATCAGCTTCATTTTACACGGTTTGCCTTCCACATCATCCTTTTCTTACGAATCTCTTGCTTAATAAGATTACACATCCATTTGATTCCTACCCTATTTATTCTTCGAATTCTCTGACACATTCTGATATTGTATCATTTAAGTATTTTTAAATGCTTCCCATGCGTTGTCGATATTCTTCGCATCCAGCAACCGAAACCATTATGCTGAACTCAATATACTCCTTAGTTGGTCGTGAACCTCAAAGCAGAAATTCTGCTTTGGGGTTCAATATTGTAACCGTTTCTGCATGGAATATTCATAAACTTACCCACTACCCATGCGAGTATCCCATGATCACTGTCACCAGTCAGAGACAGAATAGTTTATGAATGTTCCATAAACTATTCTGTCTCTATAATGTTCTTTAATCAGATCTAACACTCTTTCACTTTAAGTTCCTTCTGTCACATACTCAACAAATTCAGTTTTATTCTTCCCATGATATTTTAATTCTACCGTATTTTACTATTTTGTGATGCATTTCTTCATCACTAGCAACCAACCACCAGGTCTGTAACAACACCCCGCTATGTAATGGATCTTGTTACCTCACACCAAATGCCTTCAAATTCACTGCCACATAAAAAACCATTACTAGTATTACAATCATAGGTTTCAACACTAACTGTATTCAAGTCATGCAATATCATTAGCAGCATTCCCCCCTCCCCTATTATTATTATTATTATTATTATTATTATTATTATTACGGGCAACTCCAGGGAGTCATTAGACTCATCGAGGGAGGCCCCAAATCATATTCATCACAACTATTCGACATTGAAAGAGCATCTATCATACCTCGCCTTAAACTCATTCACTGTCACAGCATCCACCACAGACTCTGGCAGCCTATTCCACTCATTCACCACTCTAAAAGTAAAGAACCCAGCTCTAACACCTTTATTAACCACACTTTTTCCCAGTTTCCATGGATGTCCCCTAGTCCTCCCAAAACCAGTCCTGTTCTCAAAAATATCTTCTGAATTAATTTTATAGAAACCCTTCAGTAATTTGAATGTCTCGATCATATCTCCCCTCCTCCGCCTATCACCAATTTTTGCAACCCACAAATCCTCAACCTGTTTTCATAAGGTTCATTCCACAGACCTGCTATCATCTTGGTCACTCGCCTCTGGATCCTCTCAACCTCCTCCCCATCAAGAAGAAATCTAGGTGACCAAATCTGGGCACAGTAGTCGAGATGGGGTCTTATCAAGGCTCGATACAGAGGAACAATAACCTGCTTATCTCTGCTTGTCAACGTATTCGTCGGCAACCAAGTGATTTGATGAGCTGATTTGGCCACTTTTGCAATGTGTCCCCTAAACTTCAACTCCTTATCCACCAACACTCCTAAATCTCGTGCCTCATCAATTTCCTGGAGTACAGTTCCACCAATGTAGTAAACTGTTGCTAATATTTTCACTCCAAAATGTATAACCTTACATTTTGCCACATTAAATTGACATCCATTCTCATTAGCCCAGACCTCCAATCTATTCAAATCTTCTTGCAAAATTTTGACATCATCTGCATTCACTATTGCCCTACCCAACTTTGCATCATCCGCAAACAAATGAACTGTTCCTCTCAGATCCTTTCCTATATCATTAATGAACAAATTAAACAGCAGTGGTCCAAGAACAGATCCTTGTGGCACACCAGTAGTCACAGGCCCTCTTGTAGACTCTTCTCCTGAATAAACCACTCTCTGATATCTCTCTGTCAACCACCCTCCTATCCATCTCACCAACCCTATATCCATCCCCATATGCTGCAATTTACTGATTAGAATTCCATGTGGAATCCTGTCAAAGGCCTTAGCAAGGTCCAATAGAATCACTGTAAACCCATTACCCTTATCCAGTTCAGCGGTCACTGTGTTATAATACGTGAGCAAGTTACTGAGGCATGACCTACCCTTCACAAAACCATGCTGTCCCCGATACTGTATCCCATTTTCTTCTATCCAATCTTGAATTTTCCTCTTGACTATTTTTTCCAAGACCTTAATAATGATTCCTGTTATGCTAATTTGCCGGTAATTTTCAACAGCAGCCTTGGAACCACCTTTATGCAGCGGAACTATTTTCCCCTCTTTTCACCCCCTTGGAACTGACACAGACCCGAGGCTCAAATTAAACAAAATGGTCAAGGGCTATTCTGTCTATCCTTTCTAAAAAGTATTAACATCTGACTTCCATGGTGTCAAAGACTCTTTTGCACTCGATACCTGCTTCTGATAACCAGCCTATAATCTGAGGTCGCAACATATTGACTAAGGCAACAAACTCTCTCCCTTTGTTTCTGATACTCCTAGCATTCGGGTACAGGCATAATAATCTATCTTCATGTTCTTTTGTATAGTCTTGTCTGTGGTCTGCGTGACGCAATTGGATAACTTGCAGATCTCTCTTCTTCTCTTAGTGTCTTATATACACAGACATCTTTGCAAAACTTTGATGGACCTGAACTGGACGAACAGAAAATCGTAGTCGTTCTCTTCTTGTAATCAATTCCATGATAATGCCCATTCCCATCATTAAAACAGTTACATAACTTTGTCGCTCTTACGCTCACATTCATATCATTCCTCCTTTTAGAATTTAGTTTCCCTGACTCCCTGTGTTAGATCTCGTTCCAGTTATTAGTTTTTCAAGACTAATGATACCAAACGCATTCAGGTGTAGGCCGTCCCTCTTATACAATCCAAACTTCTCTCAAACTTACTCCAGACATTCAAAAACTCGCATCCATTCCTTCTACAAGCTTATGCATCGAATCGTTTGCCATCATAGCCCTTCTTTTTAATTCAATTTTATCATATCGAAGTAATATATTTAGATTTTCACTTTCTCACTATTCACGCCACTTCATCCAACAACCCTTTCATATCCTCTCTCATACTGAACTTATTACTAGTTAAGGCGTTAGTAATAACTACAATAACGCTCGCGTTTACTTCTCTTTTCTATGTTTTTAATTTCATTTGCTATATTTTTAATTTTTCTCCGGTAAAAACTTCAAGTTATATTCCTCTCATCGCCTCTTAGGAGCATTCTGTCTTTAAATTTTCCAAAATCTCCAAAAACAACAGCTTCATATTATTATATATATATATATATATATATATATATATATATATATATATATATATATATATATATATATATATATATATATATATATATATATATATATATATATATATTTATCATGTGTTTATTTTTATGTATTTATTTGTTATTGGTTTAATAAAATATACTCAGCGAAAGGTCGCATGTATCCTTTTTGTTAGGCTGCACGAAGATAAGAGTTATAGTTCGAGTCTAGTCGCCGACTGGAGGAACTTTTTCTAAGCCTTTCTTGGACCGGTTCCCAAGTTAATCGATCTCTGGCACGGGCAAGCGGGATTTTTCTCAAAAAAAATCGACCATAGAACCCACATTATTTCAGACAGTAACATATCTTGTGAGAGTTAAGTACCAAGAGATGGCAGTCAATGAATGAAGAGACTGGCAGCACTTGTTTTCCAGCCTCTTCATCGGTGGCTGCTGTAATTAGTGAGAGACATGGACCAGCTATCTCTGATTGGCTACCGGTGGAGATTGAACTGCCCACTCAGTTTCCAAAAGCTAGATAGGGTAAAAAAGCCTCGCCTACTCCCTATAAGGGAATAAAACGTGTTAGCGTATTATCATTTTATTATAAAAATTTATTCAACTTCCTTCACAGAACCTAAAAAGGAATTTGATCTACATAATTCAGTTCGATGACGGATACAGTATCAACTTGAAAAGCCATAGCAGAGCAAGTGGTAGTAAGGTTCAGGAGAGAGAGAGAGAGAGAGAGAGAGAGAGAGAGAGAGAGAGAGAGAGAGAGAGAAACTTTATTATTATTATTATTATTATTATTATTATTATTATTATTATTATTATTATTACACCTCCATGCAGTCGGTAGACTCAACGTGAGAAGTTCATTCAACTGACAAACACTCCTTGCATTAACCCTTTAACGGTGGAATTTTGTTCTGAAAATGTGCATCTGCATGGGAAATTAAAGTCAATTGCTACTAATATCGACATAACTGGGATCGCAATGAGAAGTACTTGCCATGAGCTGAGAATATTTGGTTTCGGTCCTTTCGCTTATTTTCTTTTGTACTACATTAGCTGTTTCAGTATTGTTTTTAGATATTTATGCAAAGCCCCGCTTTGTTTCTGAATATCACGTTCTTTTTCCGATTTTCGTTTGCGATATTCTGCGCCTGATAGTTTTTTTTTTTTAATCAAAGGATCTCTTCAGTATGAATTTAAAAAATTTATACTGAATTTTATCAGACATACAGGACCTCCACTGTCAGTACTAAATATTGGTTGGTAGGTGACATAAGAACTTCTTTCCACGCACATGTTGACACGAGGGTGGAAAAAAAGATCTAACTCTGACATCATATCCTCAGCAAAAGATGTCATCTCTTGCGCCTTTTAGTATTCGTTTTTTTCTTCTTGCTTCCTTGACCTCTCTGAAGTAATCGTCTCTGAGCCTTTTCAGCAATGGTTTTCCCAGCTTCTGATGCTCTGTTTATAAAGACTGGACGTACAGGTACCCCTTCCAATACATCTCCTATCATATGCTGACCGGCTTTTAAGGCTTGAAGACTGACAAATTGAGTTGCAGGTTTTAAAAGTGGACTTAGAAAGGTGAAGGCACTTCTGAAAATGCTATCTAATCCGTACCCACACTGTATTGGGGGCCCCGTAAACATTTGATCCCCACCTGCCTGCATTGTGTAATATCTGAGATAATCAGTCATCCTTCACTTGTCGGAACTGTAATTTAACTATTGTCTTGCCGCCACGAAAGTGAAACAATTCGCTGCTGTCAGAACTAATTTCAATGCTGATTGACTGAAATGTTTGTTTTCGTAAAGGATAATAATCAGGATGAGCAAAAACGAAGGAACACTTTGTGCTGCACTGAACAACTCGTAACGATGGTGCATATGTATCACCAACTATCTGTTCTTGGATTAAATCAGAATAAACAAAATATACGGCTACACCCCTCTTTATATCAACTGGATATCTCCCTGTGATTGTACCTTTCAGTTTAATACCAATCTGATTAAAACCCAGTAGAAGGCCTAAACCCGGGGCCTCCTTGGGAAACAACAGGTTGTAATCTTTTGGGACTGTCAGAGAAATGGTGTTGTTTGGGTTCTTTTTTCAAGTAATCACAGAACTCACGTCAAACACTGCTTGAAGAAGTTCAGAGGGTGAATTGTAACTGATATGGGGAATCTTGTACACTTTGTAAAATCCTTCTTTAGACATTACTTAAATTATTGAAGCTTATTAGCTCTTTATACTTAAGTCCTTTAGACTTTTCGAAAACTTTATTTCCTGTGATGTTGTTGTTGTCGATAGTGTTGACACCTCCTCCTCCAATTCCACGTATCATATGAAATTCATCGTAACTGGAATCGATGTTATTAAGTTCTCCCGGAAGATGAATTTCGGCAAGAGTAACTTCCCATTTACCTTTAAGTCTGATCTCGTGTGGTAATTCCACTTGAAATTTCGTTTGCGTGTTTGTAGGAGACATTTTCATACTGGCGTTACTGGGAAGGGTTAAGTAAAACATCTTCGCTACGAACCCAAGAATTATACGATGAGGGATAACCGAGCCACTTAACAAAATACTGAAACTTTCATTTCTGTTTGCGGTGTTTAAATACTTGTTCGATTAGATACACGTCTTCCGGAAGTTCATTGGGTATATCAGCCTTTTGCAGTTGAGGTTCATAGAAAGTTCCCTCCACTATCTCTTTGTCCCGACTGCGAACTCTATATACTACAGGGTTTCTATTAATAACCTGAGCAATAGTGAACAATTCTCGTGTCCAGTTACCCCAATACCCTTTTCTAAATTTGTGGGTATCATCACTTAAAACCACACTATCACCTATTTGAAATTTTGGTTTGGTAGTCTCCTCTTAGGTTCCATACAAATATTTCCAAACACGATCCTCGTTGTGAAGGTTAACTTGCGACGGAGCCATACCGATAGTGCGGTGTGGTGTGTGGTTATAAGTATGAACAATGGTCGGCTAAACTTTCTTATAACTTTTACTTTTAGTATACGTCATCCACTTGTAGATATTTGTTTTCAATGTTCTGATAAATCTTTCTGCAATGGGTGCTTTCATTTCGCTCCTGGTCGTGTAGAAATGAATATTATGGTTCTTAAGCAATGCATGAACTTTCTTGTTGCAAAACTCTTTTCCTTGATCAGTGTTTATGTAACATGGCACTTCCTCTTTAAAAATAGACTCGAAAGCATTAACAACAGCGTCTGCTGATTTTTTCATCAGGGTTCGAACCCACACAAATCGGGTAAAACAATCAATGCATAAAAGAAGGAAACACACACCCCCATTCTCTTTTGCATGGGATGGCATATCTGCCAAATCACATTGAAAAGTGTGTAAAAGTGTCGGGACTTTAATTTGATTGTGTTTAAACTTTCTTCTGATGGGTTTATGTCTCACATAAGTAGGTTGTGTTGCTGACCAACTTTTCACGTTTTCATGTACCAAATTTGTATGTTTCTGTAAAGCTTTGATACATCCAAAACTAACTACTGTTTTAGGATTATAGTAATCTGCTAACTTTTCCATCACTATCAATGATTTTTTTCTTTGCAGGTAAAAATCAAGAACCATCGCAAAAGTGGCAGATACTTGCTTTTATAGCAGTACTGTTAATATTAGTGTACGCGGAAATTGCCATTATCATCTGGGAAGCAGTATCAAAATCAGGCAATCACACTTGCCTCATCAAAGAAATGTTATGGCAAGAAAAACACCACATGCATTGGTGAAATCTGTAAATTCCTATTTCTGCATATTGCATTGTAAATAATATCTATGAAATAAATGTGTAAACTTAAAAGCACAAACAGTGTCGTTGATGAGTTATGTATGTTTAAGTAAGATCACTTTGAAAATCGCCGTGAATTCACACACGATTTCTTTATTTATTTATTGAACTTTAAGATCTTAATTTTAAACAAATCAAAATATTCGGATGAATTAGAATATGAATATAGAAGAAAATACGGATGAGCTGTGGAAAAAAAGTGTGTGTTTAAGGGACACCAGTATGTAATAAAATTATTCAGAAAAGTTCGAAACACTGCTGCCATCACGACTTTCTCTAAGAATTCCCACCCTTTTACAGAAAAGAAATACCCCAAAATGTATTGGAAAATTAGTACAGCCATCTATAGAAGAAAAAAAACAATGTTTGAGTGACATTAGCATATAATTAAATTATTCAGAAAATCCTAAACACGGCCGCCATCACGACTCCACTCTACTCTAAGAATTCCCACCCTTAACCAGGAAAGAAATACTCCAAAATATATTTGAAAATTAATACAGCCATCCATAAACAACCAAAGACAAAACATAACGACAATGACGGATGTGTGTCAACTTGGGAAAATTCCAAGATATCTTATCTCAAAAAAAAACATCGCCCACTATTCCATAGCCAAACCAAAACACCATGTGATATCACAGAGAGACATATGTCCCCCAGAAATTTCCAAACACATAACGTCACGATTCTTATCTCTAAAAATCACCCACAAGGCATTAAACGAACCAAACACACCACATGATCTCCCGGACAGACGAGGGCCCCAGCGAAATTCCAAACTCTATAACAACAAACATTCACGTCACGATTCCTTATCTTATCTTATCTTGAGCTTGATCTGGTCAGAAGTGCCCCACCAATCACGACACGATTCCTTATCCACTAATATATCTCCCTTTCCATTCAAAACAATAACGTCACTTATTTGCAACTAACAAATGACGTCACTTATTTACAAATAACAAATGACGTCACTTATCTACATCAAATTCCAAAATCATGATGTCATGCATAGTGACGTCATCATCTCAACAACCAATCGCGTCACGATTCCTTATTTTATCTTGATCATGATCTTGTCACTATTGGCTACACTACTACTGCACTCTCTAATTCAGACCTGGATATTCGCTAATGTGCTACACAAATCTCTATGAATATCTGAATAGGGAAGTATTTCATTTATTTTAACGAGACTTGATCCTTGTCAAATTTGCAGGAAATTTTAAAATCAGCAATAATATTTTATTTCTAGATTTAAGTGCATTTAATACTAAAATTGGGTAACTAAAAGAGAATTTCTCGACTTTTTAATTTAATCGGTCAATTGGCCTCTCTGCAAACAATTGCATCCGATTACGTAAACTCTTTATAAAAAGAAAGCGAAAGAAATTATCGTTTCAAAGGCTCTGAATATTTTAGAAAATACAGTTCTTGGTTTCTTTTAGATGGATTTGTCTTTTTCTGTTATCCTTTAAATTTAATTCCAGTTTTAATTTATTTTTTTATTATCATTAAATGTCATTCGTCCTCTCATATAATATATATAAAGATAGATGACTCAGGCGCATGCGTGATGCGGAAAGGAGATCACATAATTTGATATAGTTGAACATATCGATTTTGTTATGTGTCTGTGTGTATAAATATAAAAGGAATTAAAAAAAAATTGAAAAGAATGAATACGAAGGAGAAGATAAACTGAATCAATTTATCTATCCCATTTAATCAGTACACAGCACCTGATGTTATTTATATATTTTATTTTATTTTTCAAAGTGTGGGTGTGGACTGGTTTCTTTCCATCCGGACGCTTCACTATCCCCTGACAAACGTCAAACCAAAACATTTCAGTCCTAAATGGACGTAACGCTCCTGATAGAAACTATTTAATAATAATAATAATAATAATAATAATAATCACAACAAAACCTATTTCAGAATGCAGATAAATCTGTACCAGTTTGGAGCCTCGCATCTCATCAGTACTATAGATGAAGCCCTTTGGTCGGGAAGACCACCTGGGTTCGATTCCCGTCCCTGATGGGAAGAACCTTATCTGGTCTCTTTCGACTAAAGGTGAGTTAGTCAGTCTCATACGGAGGTGGTGGGTATTTCGTCTCTCAGAACAGGCAAACCAGCCCGTGAACACACATCTACAGTCATAAAATACATACCTAATCTGTCTCTAGGAGAGCTCAACCACTTCTAAGGGGCGGTCGAGGAACAGGAGAACCCCGCACGAATAAAATAAATACCAGTTTGGATCGGACCATCGTCAGCTTGCTGCAGACGCGCATCGAACTGCAGAGATAATGAAATGTCTTTCCAGAATTCCAAACCTGCTTCGGTTTGTTTACTCAATCACATAAACAGCTTCTTTATGCATTTATTCATGTTTAATGTTTAATATAAATGAATACAGAAATGCCATTTTATTCAAATTTATTTAATAATTATTTTTAAAGATTTTTTAATACTTATCAGAAAAGTTTCTAGAAAAGTATTAAGATGAATGTTTATATTATAATTTTCTAACTTTATGTAATATTTATAATATTTTTTTGTTTTTAAAACTAACTTTAAAAAAAAAAGCTGTTTTATCAACATTGATATGTTACAGAATGGTTGAGACAAAGTGACTAATCTATTCCGTCAAAGAGACCGCTTCAAAAATTGTTGATGCTTGATGTCCGGTGTGTAGTTTCTTCATTTTTGTATAGAAGGCAGCACCAGCAATTTCAAAGTGAAAGTTGTGTTATAATTAGTTACTGGAGAAAACATATCAGCTGTGGGTAGGATTATGTTAGGCATTGCGTACAAATTATGGCATAACCATATCCACCTGTTCATATTGAATCTGAATAACGTACATTTAAGCACGTGGCATTCGATGTTTTATGGTATTCTAGAACTCAAATTTGAACTGTTTAACGAAAAATTTTATTCTTACGCACTGAAGTGATCGATCCAAATAAATAATGTCTCCGCTCAGTTGGTGTGCTTGGTTGTTAACAGCTATGGAGACTGTTTGTAAACAGAGCAGTTGAAATTCGTACCCAATACTTTCTGGTGAGATGCCTGCAGATAAGTTAGTTTTGCCACTCTTTCTAAAAAAATAAATAAAAAAAAAAACTCCCAAAATATTCGTTATGGATGAATGGGATTTGGATTGAGACCCAGGACAACCACACTGGAGGTGTCAAATAATAATAATAATAATAATTATTTGACACCTCCAGGGAGTCCAAAGACTCATCGAGTGAGAGTGTGCCAACAGCATCGAACGATTGCACCCCTTCCAACTACTAACCGCGCTCAAACTTACTTAACTGAGCCATGCCATTAGTAGCAGAGGCTCTACCAATCGACCAACCTTTGCCGGCAATAGGATAGGAAAGAAATTCGTTCATCGATAATAATCCTGCATGTGTGTGCGTGTGTGTGTGTGTGTGTGTGTGTGTGTGTGTGTGTGTGTGTGTGTGTGTGTGTGTGTGTGTGTGTGTGTGTGTGTGTGTGTGTGTGTGTGTGTGTGTGTGTGTGCGTGCGTGCGTGCGTGCGTGCCGACCCTTGAAAAAGCTAGTACACCTACTGAATCTTTTTACTGGAGCGTATTGTCCTAAGATGGAGATGGCAATGCAATGATATGGATTTCGTTCATGGAGGCATGCGTACTACACCGTCGAGAACTGTGCTTGCTCTACATCAAAGCAATTTATGGTACCGGCTTGTATCATTCCAACATAATACCGCTCCCTGCGAAAAAAAAAATGCAACCATTTGTATGATGATTATAACATCTGAACAGTAGCGGGCACAAAACGTCAACCTGAATCTGAGAGGATATCTGTTGGATGAAAAGTAAAGCAGAACGACGACGCGCCCGAGACAAGATATTTTATTAGAGGAAATTATAGATTTTGGAAAACTTGGTTAGTACTCGCACTCAGAAATAGACATAAACTCATGTTGCTCTTTGCAATGAACAGCATGAGTTTACTAAGAGAAAGTCATATTTTAGCACCTTGCTCACATTCCATAATGATGTTACCACTGAACTAGACAAGGGTAATAAACACATGATACTTTTGGATTTTGCTAAGGCTTCCGACAGAATACAGTGTAACGACAAGGTGTTATTGTAACGAATGGCTGTTTATTTGACTATATTAAAATATATCTTCTTTATTCCTTATTAGCAGTGCACTTTTGCCTTCATAACCTTTCTTATTTATTCTATTACGTATTATGTTTATCCACCTTTCGTATTTACTAGTCGTATGCCTATGAACGCTGGAATATTTATTTGTTAAGACTGCACCACCAGTATTTCTATATCGACATAAGACTTAGTAATACGTATGGTAGATCTCTCTCTCTCTCACTCTCTCTCTCTCTCTCTCTCTCTCTCTCTCTCTCTCTCTCTCTCTCTCTCTCTCTCTCTCTCTCTCTCTCTCTTACTAGCATAAATTCCTTCAATAAAGTTTACATAAACAGTCATGGTTCTAAAGTACTTAAACTACACTTTGTCTCGGAACAGAGAAGATTCAGCAGGAATGGATGGTAATTCCATTGCACAAGAGTGGTACAAAGACTGATATATCCAACTATTCACCAATCAGTATCTCAGGAGTGGTGAGGGTGGTGAAGATTTTGGAAAAATTGGTCAGGGCTTGCATTCAGAAATGGATTGACAGTGGGGAAGGGTGTGTCATGGTTCAGCAACTTGCTCACATTCTATAACATTGTTACATTGCACTAGACAAGGGTAATGGATACACCATGATACACCATCATTTTGGATTTTGCTAAGAATTTTGACAGAATACAGCATGATAGACTCTTGCATAAATTGGAGAAAATGGGTTTGAGTTATGGAATGTTAGCATGGATAAGAGGATGGCTGACTAACATATCAAAAAGTAGTACACGGGGGATCTGAGTCTGCAAGATTTAAGGTAACAAGTGGTGTACCACAAGAATCAGGGCTTGGTCCACTGTTATTCAATCTGTACATATGGTTTTGGGAAGGATTAGACAAGCAACATACAGCTATTTGCTGATGATGCAAAGATAGGTAAGAAAATCAGTAATGCTGCTGATATGCAGTATTTGCAGAATGATTTGAATAGGCCGGAATTATGGGAGTGAGAAAATGGGTGTCAGTTCAATATCAGTAGAAGTAAAGTCATTCACTTCGGCGTGATTAGATATCCAATATCGTATTATATTGGTGGGATAAGGCTAGAAGAAACTGATGAGGCTAGCGATACTGGAGTGTTAGTGGACAGAAAGTTTAAGTTTAGGGGCCATGTGGCCCCTAAACTTCAACTTTCTGAATCTGCAATATTCAACTCAAAAGATAATTGTAATGCTGAAACGAATGTTCACATGTAAAGATAAGGATGTCATTTTGCTTCTTTACAAGGCCTTCGTAAGACCTCACTTGGACTATTTTGGGCAGGTCTGGTCTCCAGGTTTTCGTTGTGATTCTGATATATTGGAGAGAGTACAAAGGAGAGTGTTAGAAATGATATCAGGATTGTGGAATACTGATTATGAAGACAGATTGAGAAATTGTAGACTGCAAACACTAGGAAACAGGAGAAAGAGAGGTGATATGATGGAGACTTACAACCTTCTGAAAGGGTCACACAGGATTTCAATTGATGGAATTTTTCAATTTATGGAGGGTGGGGAAAGGACGAGAGGGCATCCTTGGAAGCTGAGAATGAAGGCTGCTAAGAAAAGGGGGACTAGATTTTTCTCTCAGAGGGAGGTGTGTAATTGGAATGCATTTCCATTAGAGTGCAAGCAGTGAGAATGAATTCAAGAATAAAAATGATAGTTGGTTTGTATAGTGTGTGGCCTCCCTCGATGTCCCTCTGACTCTTTGGATGTCTGTCTTAATAATAATGATAATAAAAACTCACTTTATCTGAGAAACTTATTAAGGTTATATGAAAAGAGAGTAAACAGAAATTCTAATTGGTACTTCATCTGTGTAAATAATGATAATGAGTAAACCATGCACTTCGAAAATAAGCCAGTGGTATGACCGTCGACAGGGTGCAGCATAGAGGCAGCCTGCCTCACGGCGTCGCATAATAACGACGCTCATTCAGCCATATTGCAGTAGGTGCCGTATTACGGCAACAAGATATTTTACGTTTAGTTTACGTGCTTATTATATTTTAATAATAAAAAAAATTATAGTCGTACATACTGAACAAAACATTTTAGAATCCACTTATTAGATTATTGTTTCTCAAAGTCTGGTACGTGTATCCCCGGGAGTAGGTGAAAGATCTTCAGGGAGTACGTAGCAATTTTTGCTATGCATCATTACAGATGATGAGCATGGAATCATTAAACTCTAAATTCGTTTGAAATTGACGCGAACTTCGTAACGTCTGTGATACGTCAAAAATCAATTTTGGTTTTTGACAAAAGACGTGTCACAGACGTCTTTGTATGAAATTCGTTTGAAATTGACGCGAACTTCGTAACGTCTGCGATAACAAAAGACGTGTCACAGACGTTTTTGTATGAAATTCGTTTGAAATTGACGCGAACTTCGTAACGTCTGCGATACGTCAAAATCAATTTTGGTGCAATAAACAAAAGACGTGCCACAGACGTCTTTGTATGTTAGCGGGTTAACAACATATTCTAGTAATACATTCCATTCACTGACAATTCTCCATGTAAAAAATCTACTCCCCACATCCCTCTTCACCTCATTTTTCACAACTTCCAGGGATGGCCACTGATTCTTCCCCTCTCCCCTTCTACTGTTTTTATAATCCCTTTGGATTAAAGCCAATAAAATTCCCTCACTAACTTAAGTGTCTTAATCATATCATCTCTTTTCCCTATCTACGAACCTCTGCAATCGACATTTCTTAACTTCTATCTTCATAGCTAGCATTTTAGAGTCCTGATATTGTCTTAATCAGTCTTCACTTGATATTCTTGAATGTATCCACATCACATTAAAACCACGTGATTAAATCTGAGCACAATGTCAAAGTGTGGTCTTACCAGTGATTGATAAAGACACAACTTCTTTATCCTTACATGTTAGTGTACTTATCATAGCAGCACTCCAATGCAGGACCGCCGAGAGGGGTGACATCTGAGACTTTTGTCACGGGCTCGGCATCGAAAAGGGCCGACCGTTCGGCCCAGACGTGTCACATAACTATCTTTATAATGCATGGTTTTAATTCTTGTAATAATACAACAATTATAAAGGATAATGGCATATCAGAATGATACTGTGTTTTGTTTTAGACAGATGGCTACGCTCTTTAACTCGCTGTGAGTGCCGGAAGACACTGATTCTCTCGGCGCAGATCGCTGTAGTTATAGAGGGTGATGACGTCAAGAAGCGTTTGTGCAAGGTTGTTGCAGTCAGCTGAGCTAGCGCTAGCTAGTAATTGCATTCACAGTAATGTTCCCTGCCAGAACGCTTCGTTCTTGTTAGTAATTTATTTGTTAGTATCTTTTATAAAAAAAAAAAATTGTAATGCCACGTTTAAAGATGTTATACCAGGACTAGATTTATTAAATACCATTTATAAATTTCAACCTCACGGTGTTTTTCCCTAAATATGTACAGTACTTCAATCAGAATTTTCTGCACAATACCAGTAATAGTTGTCGAAGTTGAAAGAGTGTTTAGTAAACTTTCAGAAAAAAAGAGCTTCAGCAGATCATCAATGTTCTAGGAAAGATTAAATGGCCTAGCTTTGCTATCAATAGAACATGACCTGGCAATGAAAATTGATTATGATGAGGTGATTAAAGATTTCGCTAACCATAATGTGAGGAAGTGGATGAAGCAATAAAAATTTAAAAATTCTCTTTTTATTTAATGTTTGTATTTTGTATGGTATGTAATGTATCGAATTTTGAATTTATTTACATTTTTTAAAATAAATATTTAATGTTTTATACGACTTTTTTTATTAAACAAACGAGCCTGTGTAGCTCAGTGGATGTGGCGTTTGCCTACCACGGCGCTTGGCCGCACAAAGGAAGACTTGGTTTCGAGTCTAGTCGGCGACTAGAGGAAATTTTTCCAAGCCTTTTTTCGACCGGTTCCCGAGTTAGTCGATCTCTGGCACGGGCAAGCAGGTTTTTCCTCCCGGAAACTCGGGTTTTTCGTCCTGAAACTCAAGAAAATCGACCGTAGAACCCACATTATTTCAGACATTAAATATATTGTGTTAGGGTTAGGGACCACGAGATGGCGGCACATTTGAGCCGTCTCTCTTCACTGAGTACCTCTTAATTAGTGATAGCCTTGGGCCATCTATCTCTGATTGGAACCAGTGGAGATTGAACTGCCCACTCAGTCTCCAAAAGTTAGATAGGGCTAAATGGCCTCGCCTACTCCCGTATACGGGAATAAAATGGCGTTAGCTGATTTTTTTTTTAGCTGATGCACTTTTTTACGTGGGGCCCGGACCACAGACTTGTCACGGGCCCGAAAATTTCTCTCTACAGCCCTGCTGCAATGTGCAGATTTTGCAACACTTATATGTGCTCCTCAGCGGCCGATAAAAGAAAGCGCGTCACGAGTTCGATTCTAGTCGCCGACTAGAGGAACTCTTTCTAAGCCTCTTTTCGACCGGTTCCCGAGTGAGTCGATCTCTGGCACGGGCAAGCAGGTTTTGCTCCCGAAAAAAAATCGGGTTGACTCGTAAACACAAGAAAATCGACCGCAGTACCAACATTATTTCAACAGTTAGAGTTAGGTACCACGAGATGGCAGCACTTTTTTACCAGCCTCTTCATCGGTCGCTGCCTATAATTAATGATAGAGACATGGGCCAGCTATCTCTGATTGGCTACCGGTGGAGATTGAACTGCCCACTCAGTCTCCAAAAGCTAGATAGTATATAAAGGCCTCTCTTACTCCCTATAATGGAATAAAAGGGCATTAGCTAATTTATTTACTTATTCATAACTTCATTTTACTATGAACTGGTCGCAGCTCGTCCATAAGAAATGCTGCAGCCTCTACAGTACAAAATGAAAGTTCCTGTTTTATTATCGCCGTTCTTAAATTTTTAGATATTTATCTAAATACCCTTATTTTCTTGTTTGTAATACAATACCGCTCGATAGTATTTTATATAATTCATTTTGTAGCAACAGTTGTATTTTACAATTGTCAATGTGCTGTGTATGCTAGGGCTAGTATACTCAAAGCTGGAGCTGCATTCAATGCAGACCACAACAACCGCTACGTAGTGGGGATAACGTAGTGGGGGGGTATCGTGTGATTTACGTGCAGTTCAGACTGGTAGCAATGCAGCCCCACAACCACTACAAATTCTTATCAGCCGCCGCTGCTATCAACCATTATCCAAGTGTAAGCAAACAAACATTTTTTGTGCAAAATAACTTTACACAACTTGGCTACTTATATATAGAGGCTATGTAAGAATATGTGAGTTGCATTATGGGATACTAAGACAATTTATCTGAAGTCATTAGCCTCTATATACAAGTACCCCAGTCGTGAAATTATTTCACATGCAAATGTTTGTTTGCTTACAATTGGATAAACGATTAAAACCAAGAATATAATTTCTTGGCATATTCAATGTAAACTATCAATCCTCATTCCCAAATATTGAATCTTATCCATCTCCTGCAACACAGCACCTCGAATTTCTTTACTGCAAAATGCACTTAATAATATTAAAACTACAATCCCACTCCTTTGTCCAAGTCAAACGTCTATTCAAAACTTCCTGAAGGGAATGAACATAAGCGGTGCTACTTATAATTCGCCTCAACTCTACATAATCAGCAAACATCTGAAGATCCTCTGCCAGTCCAAATGATATCATTTACAAACAAGTAAAACAATAGGGACCCAAACACAGAATCCTGGAGCACACAGCTGGTTATCCTCATTTTTTGTGACACTGCTCCATCATACACAACTTGGTGAACACTATCAAAGGTTTTGCTTAAATCTAAATAAATCACATTGATTTCAATGATGCAATCCATCTTCCTCATGACATTTAACATATTTTTTGACATGACTGTGCATAAATCAAAAGGCCTATTAAAGTCAAATTCTAGATGGAGTAGCCAATGTATTTATGGGCTGGTGGCCCATAGATACTTTTGTTAGGCAAATATTTCTTTTTAGAAAAAAAGAACTACTGACTGCGATGAGCCTTTCCAATCTACAGAAGCATTATATCAAGATCAAGACCTGTAGTAAACATTGTTTTATATTACTCATATTCACGCGAAGTTCCATTGGATCGTCTGACAAGATAGTGCTGGCCAACATCTAAGACATTCTTTTCAGAAGGAACATTATTTTTACTAGAATTCTGTAAGCTATTTTTTAAGTTATTGGATAATACAGCTGAAGCAGACACATCAAAAGTGCTTTCATTATCCGTCATGATCATAATACACTTATAACCTCAGTACCAAAATACATTGTCAGTCTCCATACCAAAATTTGTTTCTCTAACATAAATATTAGTCACTTTCTAGTCGCCTACTATAGAAACGTTTCTGTTATTACATCGAACTATTGAAAAAAAAAAGGATAGAATGAAATGAATGAATTAATTTTGGTTCTCACAAAAACTCATGAATTCTCTATTATTCATCTGCACAATGATATCGAAAATAATGAAAATAATCAAATACAAATAAGATTAAATCATGAGATATCATAGACGAGAGAGATAAACCAAAAGGTCCGACAGGAATGTCCCCTCTCAGAAACTCTTTTTATTATCTACTTAAATGAAATAATAATAAAATGGAATAAAAATTTACGTCAAGGAATTAAACTTTCTCCTAAAGTTAACTTAAACACTTTCCTCTTTGCCGACGACCAAATAATAATTACAAATTCTGAAGATAACTTACAGAAAGCTATTTTAGATCTAAATGAGATATCCAAAGATTATGGTATGATAATATCAATGGAAAAATAAAAAACCATGGCCTTTAAAGGACAAGATCCAGTAAGAACTAAAATAGTAATAGATAATTTAGGAGGGACAGAGAGAATAAAATGTGGGAGGGGTATTATTGATGATAGCTGATGAGCTGCAGCCAAGGAGAATTGAAGTTGTATCGTAGGATAGTGAAAGGAGCTCATTTGAGGCTGTTTGGTGTGAGATTGGGACTGGCAGAATAAAATATACAGTTGGGTGCTGCTATAGACCAGGTGATGGAATAGATGGTGGAGATAGTATGCATAGGGAAATTGATGAAATGAATGGAAGGAAGGTAATTATTATGAGGGATTTCAACTATGGTAACATTGATTGGAAGGAGGAGAGGACACATGTGAGGAAGGAAAAGGATTTTATTCAATTATTAAGGGATAACTATCTGAGACAGCATGTAATTGAAAATACTAGGGGTGTGAGAGTGCTTGACCTGGTAATAGCATCTGAGAATTTGATTGTAATGCATATGACCATGTTGCCACCTATTGGTGAGAGTGATCATAAGGTCTTGACCTGGGAGGTGGCTAAAGGTGTGGAATTTTCGATTAAGACAGGATATCTGTGGAATTACCGTGCTGGCAAGTATGACAAGCTTAGGAGATTGCTTGGATCAGTGCCATGGCATGTACAACTGCAAGGGCTGGATGTCGATAGAGCACGGGAAGTGGTCAAGAAGCATTTACAGGAGGTTATGGCTGATTGTATACCTAGGGTCCGAATAGTAAAACAAGTAGGGGTTAAATGGATGAATAACACCATTAAGCTTGAGCTGCAAAAAAAGAAACAACTGTAGAGGGAATTTAAAGAAAGGGGTGACCTGCGGGCACACGAACGGTATAAAGTGCAGGCCAGAAGGGTAACGAGTGTGGTAAAAAAAGCAAAAGCGGATTATGAAAGGAAACTAGCTTTGCAAGCAAAAGAGAATCCCAAACAGCTCTTTCAATATGCTGCAAGCAAGAAAAAACTGTACACGGCAAAATGATTTTAAGGAATGACAATGGTAAGGAGGTGACTGAATCAGTCGATATAGTGGAGTTACTGAGCGCCCACTTTGCAAAAGCATATCATCCAGGTGGTACCATTGAAAAAATGAAGGAACCATTAGTTTATACGGGAATAGTGATGAATGAAGTGGAGGTTTGCTAGTCTATTACAGAACCTTAATGTGAACACATCTGTGGGATTGGATGGTATACCGGCACGGGTCTTGCGTGAAGCGGCTAAGGAATTATCAGTGCCCTTGACCATGTTGTTTAATCTGAGTCTCAGGTCTGGTTTAGTCCCTAAGGTGTGGAAAGAAGGGAAAATAGTTTTACTGCATAAAGTAGGATCCAAGACTACGGTTGCAAATTACAGACCAATCAGCATATCAGGAGTCGTTAAAGTCTTGGAGAAAGTAGTCAAGGGAAAAATACAGGAATGGATTGATGAAAATGAGATACTGTAAGGGGGACAGCATGGATTTGTGAAGGGTAGATCATGCTTCAGTAACTTGCTCAAGTTTTATAATAAGGTGACGGCTGAACTGGATAAGGGAAATGGGTTTACAGTGATACTGCTGGACTTGGCAAAGGCGTTTGACAGGATACCACATGGAATACTAATCCGTAAACTACAACATATGGGAATGGATATAGGGTTGGTGAGATGGATAGGTGGTTGGTTGATGGAGAGATATCAAAGAGTAGTTTATTCAGGAGTAGAGTCCAAAAGACGGCCTGTGACTAGTGGTGTGCCGCAGGGTTCTGTTCTTGGACCACTGCTGTTTAATCTGTTCATTAACGATATAGGGAAGGATCTAAGTGGAACAATTCATTTGTTCGCTGATGATGCAAAGTTGGGTAGGGCAATAGTGAATGCAGAAGATGTCAAAGTGTTGCAGGATGACTTAGATAGATTGGAGTTGTGACAAAATGTAAGGTTATGCATTTTGGGTGAAAAGATTAGCAGCAGTATACCACATTGGTGGAACTGTACTCCAAGAGATTGATGAGGCCAGGGACTTGGGAGTGTTGGTGGATAGGGAGATGAAGTTTAGGGACACATTGCAAATGTAGCTAAATCAGCTCATCAACTCATTTGGTTGTTGAAAAATACCTTGACGAGCAGAGACAAGCAAGTTATTGTACCTCTGTACCGAACCTTGATAAGACCTCATCTCAACTACTGTGCCCAGATTTGGTTACCTCGGTTCCTTCTTGATGGGGAGGAGGTGGAGAGGATCCAGAGGCGAGTAACTAAGATGATAACAGTTCTATGGAATGAACCATATGAGAACAGGTTGAAGATTTGTGGGTTGCAGAAACTAGTTGATAGGCAGAAAAGGGGAGATATGATTGAGACATTCAAATTGCTAAAGGGATTCTATAGGATTAATTCAGAGGATATTTTTGAGATCAGGACTGGTGGTGGGAGAACTAGGGGACACCTATGGAAGCTGGGCAAGAGTGTGGTTAGCAGGGGTGTTAGAGCTGGGTTCTTTACTTTTAGAGTGGTAAATGAGTGGAATAAGCTGCCAGAGTCTGTTGTGGGTGCTATGACGGTGAACGAGTTCAAGGCAAGGTATGATAGCTACTGTGAGAATGTAATCGCTTAGTTGTGTGGACATGATGTTTAGGGCCTCCCTCGATGAGTCTAAGGACTCCTGGAGTCGCGCGAAATAATAATAATAATAATAAGATCTTAGAACAGGTGAATTCATTTAACTACCTAGGATGTACGATCACTTATGAAAATGAAAAAGATATAAATGTAAAAATTGCAAAATATTTAAAAATAACAGGTGTAATTAACTCTATATTTAATCCAAACCTAGTTCAAAAACAAACCAGACTAAAAATATACAATTCATTAGCCCTACCAGTCTTAATGTATGGAAGCGAAATCTGGACAATAAAACAAAAAGACAAAGATTAATAACAGCAGAAATGAAGTTTATGAGAAAAACTGCAAATTTGATCACAAAAGAAGCGAAGATATTATGAAAGAATTAAACCAAGAAACAGTAATAGAAAAAATTAAAAAATATAAACATAAATAGATGAAACACGTTCAAATAATGAAAACAGAAAGATTACCAAAACAAGCCTTAAAGTACAAGCCATTAGGAGGAAAAAGAAAACCAGGACGTCCTCTTAAACGATTCAACGATGACTTCTAAGACCGGAACAGGCCATACTAGGCCTAAATCCTTGATACGCGTGATGATGATTATGACTGAAGATACATAATTCGGTATCTATATTAATAACTGTCTCCATCTGGCGGCAAAATGGCAAGCACGTGGTCAGAGCTATTTTTTATCGTGTGTACGCTTGTGATGTGTTTATGATTAGTTAGATTTTTTTTTTTTAAATTGAAATCATGCCTAGAAAACTGCTTCGTAAGTTTAATTTATGTTTGTATTTTAGTTTAAATGACATCTTGAAAAATTTGGTTAACTGTTATTTCATTAAGTTTTGCGTGGCAGTTTTGAAAACTTTTTTTAAGAAAATGTTTTAAAATCATCTGATCACTTTGAGATTAAATTTAATGGTAAAAGTAATTCATTAGCAATTTATTTCAGCATTGTAAGCGCACCAAGCAGGCTTGTTATACAGGTAGATATTGAATGACAGCTTAGTTTATTGATGAGTCTGACTGGAGAAGAGTTAATGTAATAATAATAAGAAGAGTATTAACATTCGAAGTTCCGTGAGAGGTTTCTGTATACTGGCATTCTCCTAATATTTTTGTTTTAGAATGTGGTCTAGAGAACTTTGCAGTGCTGTTTAGATTTAACGAATAGTTTGTATTACACTATCTGTATTTCGCCCCTACGTGCCTCTATTATTGACCAAGAAATAATCATGTCTTATTTGTTCATATTATATTACCAACTCATATAATTTCATGGCTGTTTATTCCTGCGCAGTTGCCAAGATACACACACACACACACACACACACAAAACCTTCATTGCTAGTCACAAGTATTTCTCCTTCCCCCGTTTGTTTTTATTGGTATGATTTCTATGTTCAGATCTCATTTATAAAATAATTTCAGTTACATCACAAATTAAGTCTATAAAAGCTTGAAAATCACTGATTGCATACATGTAGGCCTAGAGTGATGTAGATTGACGAGCCTTCCTCTAATTATAAGATTACAATTATGTGAAACTGACTCATATGTGCCATTCTGGTTGGCTGAGGGTGTTAGTACATTGAGCTCCCAAAAATCAGGCTGTAGATTTGAATCCCACCATGAGCATGGATGCTGTGTGAATGGCTTTAGGCTTTAACAATTTACCAAACTTTTGGAATAGTGAGGCAGTCATTCCAATTAAGATTAGGTCTATGAAGTAAGGCTTCAGCACTTTCTTTATATAAATATTCATGTTTATATATATGGATCTAGGTAGCAGCTTAACATTTTGCAAATGGATCCTGCAGTTAAGTGTTTTCAATTCCATCTCAAAAATTTGGCATCATAAAATCTTAGTATCCAGAGCACACAAGATTTGTTCTTCTGAAGAATCTCTAAAACAAGAATTGGAAATTATCAAAGAAACAGCCTTACTAAATGGATATAAGCCAATAACAACCCAATAAATAATTAACCACTCTCTTATAAATTAACCCAGACAAGAAGCTCACGGCACTCCTATACCATATATTAAAGGCATCTCTGAATCTAATAAAAATTATGAAAATATATCAACTCATTGCTACTTATAAATGTGTCAACCAAATTCTCAACTTGCAACTTCTCCAAAGGACAAACTATCACCAATGATGCTACCTGGTGTATACGAAGTATACACCAGGTAGCATCATTGATAAGATAAGATAAGTTCATGTAACTTATCTTACTATGGACAAACAGGAAGATCTATAAATAAACATCTCTGAACATCAAGAACACATCCATCTTATCAACCCTCACAAATCTGGCCTTGCACAACATGGAATCGAAAATGCTAAACACAGGATCTAGTGGCAAAATCCTAAGTTACTATATAGATCCATATATAAACATGAATGTTTATATAAAGAAAGTGCTGAAATCTTTCTTCATAAACCTAATCTTAATCATAACAACTGTCTTACTATTCCAAAAGTTTGGGAAATTGTTATCCTCAATTGTATTAAATACTTTATCTGTTATATTTTAATTTAATATTTAATTAACTTTAATTTTAGTCCATTAGTTTTAATCCATGAATATGGGACTGTATACATAGAGGGATTCCAATTTAAGTATGCATGCTCCTGTTTTTTGAATTCAATTCCTATTGTCGTTTGATAATTGCACTAATGATGTCTTATGATGCATAAGATGAAATATTTGTATAATAAAAAAATTTATTTACTGTTGCATACATGTTATTCTATAATACTTATGTACATTAGGGTAAGAAAGGAGACGAGACTTGTGGGTGGAATTGACAAAATACATACAATGAAGACAAAATGTCATGACTTTAGTTCTCCTAAAACAAAATACAACCTATTATCTGTTTTGAGATAATTTTTGTTGGAATTCTTCTGTTATAGATTTCAGAAATTCATTAAAAATAATAAATAAAATAAGAGAAATATTATTAGTTTTTGTTTCTCTCTCTCTCATTTTTTTTTTAAAATCAACTTTATAATGGCCTGCACAGTAATTTTTTTTTTTTTTTAGAATATCTGTGATTCAGAAGTTTTGTTTATCCATTTGTGTGTGTGTGTGTGTGCGTGTGTGTATTTTTGCTGTAATCATTTAGGACTAAAGACATTCGGTGATGTTAGTTTATGAAGTAGTTTGTTGGACATTTATTTATTTCATTTAATGATAATGTGCAACAGATTCTCTTGCAGCTAAACTTCTCTCCTTTCCTAACCTTTTGGTGGTGTGGGAAGAGTTGTGATCTGTTTTCACAGATAGTCTCTGACTTTTTCATGATTTGTCTTTGAAGCTTGATTTTACTGTTAATATTTTGATATTATTATGTGATACCTGCAGTCAATCCAAGGACTCATTGCAGGACTCTACTCTGCTTTGCTAAATACATCTCACCCTCTCCACTACTAACTTCTCCTACTATTACACTATCACCATCAATGCCATATACTGTCCATCACCACCAACAACAGTATTTGTTGTTTGTAAATTGTGTTTGTTCTGAAGGCTGATTTGTCTGTATATGGGATGAAAAAAATCCCCTAGTTTCCATCTCCATCATCCCAAACCAAATAATAGTTTTCACCCTACAAACCTTTGACTTTTTCTTAACCTGTTATCCATCAGAACTGTATTGTGGATGTTAGCTCTCCTTTTGGTAATAATACCTCATCCAAGTCTCCTTTTCTGCAGTACATCATTTGCTCAACCATTTTCACTCATGTCCTATATTGGTAAAAACTGGATGACCTTTACGTGAGCTGCGGTCTCCTGGAGCTCATGCAATTTACGTTCATGCAAGTTTTTCCTTGATACGGAACCAACTTTGGCGACTAAAAAAGATTTAGCATCTAACATTCATTTTATTTTGGTTCTTGAAAGAAAAATTTCAGCTGTCCTGGATGACGAATTACTGGATATCGTTCTTCGGGTGTCTAAACAGTCTTTAGCCCATTCCTATGAAAAACATTCCTGCAAACTTATGCAAAAATATGAATCTTTATACCATAAGCAAAAGAAAAACATTACCTCTGACAACATTCCTACGAATAAATGGATGGTTAATATTTCTGGACGCCCTTTATCTCAATGCTAAAACTAGTGCATTAGCCAGAGGCCTTGATTTTGCCATAATACCTAAATGCATCCCTTATCTCGATTTTTTGCATAATATCGAACGTAATCTGTCAGGACTTTCTAGCAAAAATGCTAATAAACTATGATTTGAAGTTGCTGCCTCACTTTTTAAAAGCAAGTTACCGCTATGTAATTTATCAAGTGCTGAAATCCATTCGCTAACTTCATTAAGAAAAAGATAGTGATGTATCTATTTCAAAAGCTGATAAAGGAAAAGCTGTAGTGATCATTGATAAGGCTGACTTATGAGAGAAAAGTAACCCCTTTTACAAGATACCTCCACCTATCAAGAAATCAATCATAATCCTTCAAATATGCAAATTAAACTAATTAAAATTAAATATTGCTTGATGAAGTTATCAGTTGGAATAAAAACACCGTGGATAAACTGCACACTCATTTTGGAAGAACTCCTCGTTTATATGGCCTCCCAAAAATCCATAAAGAAGGTTGTCCGTAAGACCCATCGTGAATTATATTGACTCTCCCGCTTATCGAATTGCTAAATTTTTGTCGCATTCATTAACTGCCCTTATTCCACATTTGAGATCATTCATCAAAAATTCGACACATTTTCTTGAACAAATCAAGGATGTTCAAATCAAAGAGTCTGATGTGTTAGTCAGTTTTGATATTGTTTCCCTTTTTAGCGATATTCCATTAGCTGACACTGTCAACCTATTATATGATGATTACCCTCTAGATATTTCAAAGATTTTTGAATTTGTTATACATTCAGGATATTTCAGCTGAAAAAACAAAATCTACAAACAAGTTGAAGGTACTGCAGTGGGTAGCTCTCTGTCTCCACCTTTGGCAAACTATTTTTTGAAACATCTGGAAACACCTTGTTTTCATCCATTCATCCCCAACCCTCCTCTCTTTGGTTTCGTTATGTCGATGATGTCTTTGCTATTTGGCCACATGCTGAAGAGGAACTTACGAAATTTCTACAACAGATAAATAGCCTTCATCCACGCATTCAGTTCACCATGGAAAAAGAAAAGTCCGGTAGTTTACCATTCTTGGACATCTTCCTTACACGCACATCCTCTGGTACTTTGTCAACAAGTGTCATCGAAAACCTACCTTTACTGGCAGATACATTCATCAAAAGTCTGCTCATCACACCTCTCAAAAAATCAGCAGTATCAAATTTTTAATTAATAGATCACATGAAGGGCGCTCCTCCCATTAAGATTACAATGAGAATTTTTCACTATAAAAAAGTTAATAGAATCTAATGGTTACAACTCTAATCAAATCCAGCAGATAATTGACTCCTATGTTCCAACACCTCAGGAGTCTTCAACAGACCGCAGAGTTCCAACACCTTATATTTCAGGCATCTCGGAACCTGTTGGCAGAATTTTGAAGAATATCATCTTATTCACACATTTTTCTATCAACAAAATTTGTCACTTGTTGCCATCTACAAAAGACAAACTGGCACCTCTATCATTAGCTGGTATTTACCACATACCGTGTGAATGTAATTTATGATACTTTGGACAAACAGGCCGTTCTGTGGAAAAAAGAATGAAGGAACACCAGTATTATATCAAATACATGAAACCTCATAAGTCTGGTCTAGCACAACATAGCATTGACTCTAAACATAATATCCAGTGGGATAAACTTGTCTTCTCCACAGATGCAAGTTTAAATATGAACGCCTTTTCAAAGAAAGTTGCAAAGCCCTTTTACATTGGCTGAATTTGAATCAAAATGACTGTCTCTCTCTCCCAAAAAGTTTGGGAGATTCTTATCTTATGCAACCATCAATGAAATAATTTTTAAGAATTATTTAATAATATTTTATTAATATTAATCTTCTTGCATGATCAACAATTTAATTGGTAATGCACTGACTGTTCTTTACTTTGTATTCCATTCCTTTAACTGTTCTACACTGATTATGTACTGTTACTTTCAGTACGAAATATTTGTACCTTTAATTCATTAAAGTTATTACTGTTGGTTTTATACGTGTTAAGTTATTAATTCTTAGTGAAAAGCTGATGTACAAAGATAGAAATATTAGACAGGAAGAATGAGACTAGTATATGGGAAGATTAATAGGGAAGAATTAGACGAAGGTTCTGGATAGGATGGGCGAGCTGGGTAGAAGTAAGAGCAGCTGCGAAGTACAGGGGCAGTTGGAAAACCGGAGTTGCAGCCTTATGTGCTAGCAGGCACAGAAAACATTGATGATTTGATGACTGGAAATGCTATTTTGATAAAAAGCAGATGTGACATAGTATGCATCCTGCATAGGTTGCACACCTATGTGAAAAGGCCTGTGCTATCTTCCTTTGGTCTGTCTTTTGTCATTCAGAACTTGGGCTACCAACACTTTCTTTTTTTTTGCCTTTGATACCCTATATATGCTTGCCAACATTTTAACCACATGTAAGCATCAAAAGACTGTTTCAACCACTTCAGCTGGAAATACAGGGATGATGATTTTGCTGATATCATTACGTTGTACTCTTTATGACAAATCTTGCATAACAAAAATAAACCAACCTTGTAAAATATTTCCTCCTTCAGTCTTAAAACTATATGTTGCAGGAATTCTGATAAGCTTGTTTACTTCATTAGTAGGACTCGCTTTTATCTTGTTTCTCACAAAAGTAAAACCTTTTCCCACTCTTATCTGTTGTTATTCTCAAAATGAGGTTTCCACTCAACTTTATTTTCCATCCTTTCAATTACATAAACATATATATTGCCACTTTGGCATCTGAGAATCTAGTTTTTCATTACTTTGATAAAATAATAAGTTCTCTCATCTGGCATGATGCTCATAAAAGTGTCTAAAAATTCTTAATTCTTGAAAATTAATTTCTCACATTTATTCCACCCTCATTAACATAAATGTTCCTTCCTTTTTCTACACATATTTCCATGGTTACACTTGGCATCAGTAATGTCCCTTGTAGTCTAAATCTTTTAAAATTGTATACAGTGGCTAGTTACACCTCTCCGTGTGCATGCACACACACGTGCACACACACACAGTGAATTCCAAATTTCCTTCCTTCCTTTTTCCCACTGTTGTTGATACATAAGATGGCACAGCCTGCCATCTTATGTATTTCCTAAAATTTACATTTTCAGGTTTTCAAATTTAATGTCAACAATTGCTTCTCGACTTTCTGCACATTTAAAGTACTGATCTTGTAATTTTGTCAGTGTTCTTATCTGTAGTAATAATTGTTATTTTCCTAAATATGTTTATGCCTCATTAACGAAGTTTAGAATATATATACAGAGTGATCAAAATTAAAGTATTCTTGTTTAATGCCTTGTGGAATACTGCCCAGTGTTCCAAATGCTGCACAACTTTGCAGGAATACATTGTGCATTATGTGGAAGCAAGATATGAGGGCGGAAAAATAGTTGCAAAATTCACCACAATGTGGCACTGTATGATTTACCAAATGTAGCTGTAGTAATTTTTCTGTAACATGTAAGAAAGAGAAAAGCAACACAAGCATAAATAACATTTTTATTCACTTTTGTAAGGCATTCACAGGCTATACTGCTCACTGTGCTGCCCTTTCTGGTATGCCATAAACTGCATCCTGCACAGTGTATTCAACAGCAGAATGCAGCTGGTCAGGACTGATGTTGCTCAGATGCTGCATTATGCTGTCTTTCAGTACTGGCAAGTTATCAGGATGATCCCAATAAACCCTGTCTTTGAGAAAAGCGTATTCCTACAGTTTCACAGCATTTGGATCACTGGATGGCACTCCACTAGACCCTTAAACAGGGATACTTTAATTTCAATCACCCAGTATTTTTAATTTTGTTAATCGTTGTTTTGTTACTGGTAAATCAATGAAAATCTAGCATGCAAGGTAACCAATATGTATGCTTCTCTTAATGTAAACATTATTGTATGTTACTGCTCAATTTCAAATTAAATAAAATATTTTTTTTTTAGGTAAGAAGAGTAAGCGAATGACAGCTAAAAGGAAATACAAAATACAGAAAAAGGTGAGGACAATCAAAGACATATTTATAAAGAGTTTTTCTTCTTGTAATGGAATGCTTTTGAATATTCTTTTAAGTAGGATGTCGTATTAATATGCAATGATTTCACATCCCTGCTGTAAACTTTGAAGATATATCTATATCCCCACTTCAAAACTAACCAAAAGGTCACATGGGATTTGGAATCTTGTATTTCCAAGATATAGGCCTTTGTAGTTGTAGCACAAATACTGATAACATGCAAAGCAGACAGATCAGCTCAGTGGATTACATGATTTTAAATAACCAGAATCAATATTGATTCTGGTTAGTGAGTTTGATGGGCGAAAGGATCTATATAAGATGGATGGCTTGCATTTGAATGGTTACGGTGTAAGAAGACTTGAGAAAGTGTTGCTGAATGTAGTGGATGTGCAAATTCAGGGAAACTAGATTTGTTAGGGGGGGGAGTAGAGATACAGTCCTTATGGAGGCAGTTGAATGTAAGAATGAATATAATATGCCAGAGCAAATAAGGACAACAAATCTGAGTGGGATAGTTAATATAAGGCATCAAGGTAGGGTTGGGGCTAATGGGGGTCTTAAATTCATGTACACTAATACTAGGAGTATTAGGAACAAGAAGGAAGAGTTTTTGGCCATGGTTGGCACTTCCAGACCACAGGTTATAGGTATTAGTGAAACATGGCTGACTGTAGATGATATAACTAGTGGGATTGAATGTGATGGGTATAGTGTGTTCAGGAATGACAGAGAGAATAAAATGGGGGGAGGAGTATTGTTGATGATAGCTGATGAGCTCCAGCCAAGGAGAATAGAAGTTGAATTGCAGGATAGAGAAAAGAGCACATTTGAGGCCATTTGGTGTGAGATTGTGGCTAGCAGAACTAAATATACAATTGGGTGCTGCTATAGACCAGGTGATGGAAAAGATGGTGGTGACAGTATGCACAAGCAAATAGAAGAAATGGGTGGAAGGAGGGTGATTATTATGGGAGATTTCAACTATGGTCGCATTGATTGGAGTGAGGAGAGGACACACGGGAGGAAGGAACTGGATTTTATGCGGTTATTAAGGGATAACTATCTGCGACAGCATGTAATGGAAAATACTAGGGGTCAGAGAGTGCTTGACCTAGTAATTACATCTGAGGATTTGGCTGTAACAAATATGACCACATTGCCACCAATCGGTGAGAGTGATCATAGGGTCTTAACTTGGGAGGTGGCTAAAGGTGTAGAATTTTCAATTAAGACAGGGTACATGTGGAATTATCGGGCTGGAAAGTATGACAAACTTAGGAGTTTGATTGGTTCAGTGCCATGGCATGTACAACTGCAAGGACTAGAAGTTGATAGTGCATGGGAGGTAGTTAAGAAGTGCTTGCATGAAGCAATGGCTGACTGTATACCTAGAGTCCGAATAATAAATCAAGTAGGGGTTAAATGGATGAATAACACCATTAAGCTTGAGTTGCAAAAAAAGAAACAACTATGGAGGGAATTTAAGGAGAAGGGTGACCGGCAGGCACATGAACGGTATAAAGCGCAGGCCAGAAGGGTGACGAGTGTGGTAAGAAAAGCAAAAAAGGATTACGAAAGAACATTGGCCATGCAGGCTAAAGAGGATCCTAAACAGTTTTTTAGATATGTAGCAAGTAAAAGGAAAAATGTACATGGCAGATTGATTTAAAAGAATGCCGATGGTAGGGAGGTAACTGAATCAGTTGAGATAGTTGAGTTACTGAGTGAGCACTTTGCAAAAGTATATCATCCAGGTGGTGACATTGCAGAAACGAATAAACCAGTAGATTATACGGGAATTGTGGTGAATGAAGTGGAGGTGAGTAGTCTATTGCATAACCTCAATGTCAATACATCTGTGGGATTGGATGGTATACCAGCTCGTGTTGTACGAGAAGCAGCTGAAGAATTGTCAGTACCCTTGACCATTTTGTTTAATTTGAGTCTCGGGTCTGGGTTAGTGCCAAGTGGGTGGAAAGAGGGGAAAATAGTTCCACTGCATAAAGGTGGTTCCAAGACTGCTGTTGTAAATTACCGACCGATTAGCATATCAGGAATCATTGTCAAGGTCTTAGAGAAAATAGTCAAGAGGAAAATACAAGATTGGATAGAAGAAAATGGGATACTGTATCGGGGACAGCATGGTTTTGTGAAGGGTAGGTCATGCCTCAGTAACTTGCTCACGTATTATAACACAGTGACGGCTGAACTGGATAAGGGTAATGGGTTTACGGTGATTCTACTGGACCTTGCCAAGGCCTTTGACAGGATTCCACATGGAATTCTAATCAGTAAATTGCAGCATATGGGGATGGACATAGGGTTGGTGAGATGGATAGGAGGGTGGTTGACGGAGAGATATCAGAGAGTGTTTACTCGGGAGTAGAGTCCACAAGACGGCCTGTGACTAGTGGTGTGCCACAAGGATCTGTTCTTGGACCACTGCTGTTTAATTTGTTCATAAATGATATAGGAAATGATCTGAGAGGAACAGTTCATTTGTTTGCGGATGATGCGAAGTTGGGTAGGGCAATAGTGAATGCAGATGACGTCAAAATTTTGCAGGATGATTTGGATAGATTGGAGGTCTGGGCTAAGGAGAATGGATGTCAGTTTAATGTGGCAAAATGTAAGGTTATGCATTTTGGGGTGAAAAGATTGGCGGCAGTTTACTGCATTGGTGAAACCCTGCTCCAGGAAATTGATGTGGCACGAGATTTAGGGGTGTTGGTAGATAAGGAATTGAAATTTAGGGGACACATTGCAAAAGTGACCAAAACAGCTCATCAAATCACTTGGTTGCTGAAGAATACGTTGACAAGCAGAGACAAGCAGGTTATTGTTCCTCTGTATCGAGCCTTGATAAGACCCCATCTAGACTACTGTGCTCAGATTTGGTCACCTAGGTTTCTTCTTGATGGGGAGGAGGTGGAGAGGATCCAGAGGCGAGTGACCAAGATGATAGCAGGTCTGTGGAATGAACCGTATGAGAACAGGTTGAGGATTTGTGGGTTGCAAAAATTGGTTGATAGGCGGAGGAGGGGAGATATGATTGAGACATTCAAATTACTGAAGGGTTTCTATAAAATTAATTCAGAAGATATTTTTGAGAACAGGGCTGGTTGTGGGAGGACTAGGGGACATCCATGGAAACTGGGCAAAAGTGTGGTTAGTAAAGGTGTTAGAGCTGGGTTCTTTACTTTTAGAGTAGTGAATGAGTGGAATGCGCTCCCTGAGTCTGTAGTGGATGCTGTGACAGTGAATGAGTTTAAGGCGAGGTATGATAGATACTGTATGAATGTCAAATAGTTGTGATGAATATGATTTGGGTCTTCCCTCGATGAGTCTAATGACTCCCTGGAGTTGCCCGTAATAATAGTAATAGTAATACAAGAGCTAACTGGAGTTGCATTCACGTTAATTGATCTGTTCCAAGAAGTGGCAGTTGACATTTGTTTCAGCATTTCTTATGTCAGTGTTCAACAAGTGTTGATGTTCAGCGAATTGGTAACATGCACCTTTATTATGGATATACCAGTAGAAATGGTACATCCATAATAACTCCAAATAAATCCATAATGTTTATCCGCAGGCATTCTTGTTCATCACATTACCTGTGTTTGAACATATCTTCATTTTCACTTTCAGTTAACTGTGCCACGAAATGTGGGAGCAAGAATTGTGAGGTTACCAGAAACTGAGGAAAATATACAGTACTGCTGCTGACATAAAATCCATGCTATCCATTCCCCTCCACTGCACAGAGGACTGCAGTGGAGGTGAATGTCTCCCTAGCAGCAGTATTGAAGATCCTACCTGAAAATAAGCTTTACCTGTACCATTTCCAGCAGGCAAATTTACAAAGTGATCATCATTGATTGGTATTTTTTTCAGTTGGTTTTATAACAGTACATCAATCCCTCAATTAATGCGCCCTCGATTAATGTGTCATTTTTTTTCGATAACCGGATTCGATTAGTGCACCTATATACATCTTAAAAATAAATGTTACAGATTTAAAAAATTTTTGATCTATACATTTTTTATAGTTAAAAAAAGGTTAACTATTTTAAAAAATCACTTGCCAGGATGAAATAATTTAGTTACCGATTTTAAACATTTTACAGAGTTATTTTTTAATGGCATACTACACTATTTCCATGTATGCTATGTTCCAAATTTACTGCCAAAATTTATGTCATCTGCTTTACATAGCATTTTGCTGATCATATCTTGTGCAATTGTTTTCCCGTACTTTTTTATTTTAAATTATTTTCCTAACGTTTAATCATGAATAAAAGAATTAGTGAGCAAAAAACATAAGTGTGAAAATTATTCAAAAAGTAATCTGATTGGAAGAAAAACAATAATAAAGAAAAATGAATAAGGCGAGTCAGAGCAAAGAAGATAGGACAAGAACACAAAAATGGGTGAATCAACTGCTGCATACAAAGAGAAAGGTAAGACTGCTTGAAGTTCATCATGCATGCACTGAAAATCAAAGTATTATAATGATTGAATTAGAGAGACTTCTTTTTACATGGATCGAAGATTGTAACCAAAAACAGATCCCGGTAAACACTGGCCTTATTAAATCAAAAGCATCGTCTCTTTGTAACCTGGAAAGAACGGACTATCAATGATGGAAAAGAAGAAGAATTCCACATTACTGCTGGGTGATTTGAGGGTTTCAAAAAGAGAAATAGCCTACATAATGTTCTAATCACAGGCGAAGCTGCAAGTGCAGATAAGGAGATATCCAGAGATTTTGGAGAAAATTGTGTAAGAAGGGGACTATTGTGATCAACAAGTATTTAATGTCGATGAAACCAGCTTTTTTTTTTTTTGGAAGCGAATGCCTTCAGACTTTTCTAGCCAAATCAGACAAATCTCAGCCTCATTATAAAGTCTCCAAATCGAATGAAATTACTGCTAGCAATCTGCGAGCCATTTGGAAGTACATTCTTCTACATTGTACAAACGATTTTATAGGCTTTTCAAATGAATCTGAGTTAATTAAATCTCATTCTGAGAAGTTGAGTGATTCCGACCTGCTAAATTTAGATGCACAGCAGGAAGATCCTGAAGAATATGAAGAAAATTTAATCACTGACAAGCCCAAAGAGGTTTCACAGAACAATTTGAAAATATTTTTAGTACAATCGAAGTTTTTAAGCAGCAATGCTTAGAGGCTGATCCTGGTGAAGAGAGAACCAGTAAAATTTGCAGAAGCAATAGGTCCATACTGTCAGTTGTATGAAAAAAAAGAAACAGAATGCCCCCAAACTGCGTTAGCTCAATTCTTTGTTGAGAAGCTGAATAAAAAATTTATATTCTGAATATGTTTTATTGTCTTTCAGCTTCATGGTTTTCCTTTAACTAGGCCCTGAGACATACCCTAATTCTAGAAAATAAGGGGATAAACATCCTTTGTTGTTTTATAGCCAGTAAGTGAAACTAAAGATCAATAACTACGATCTATAAGTTTCATGCCGAAAAACTATCGGCGAAGGCAATTCGAAGTAAAGGTGGAGCAAGTTCCCTCATTATTCTTGATATTTTCTCATAATGTAAAACCCTAATTCTTTTATTAAAAAAATTGTAAGGGTCAAAAAAGAAATTTGAGGAACAAGTTATGCATTTTCCCATAGGTTATCATATTTAATTAGTGCGTTTTCGATTAATGTGCCTGTTTTAAAGAACGCATTAGGTGCATTAATTGAGGGATTGCTGTATATGATTTCTTTCTTGTGTGCTTTTCACAGATGAGGTGATGGGCATTCCATATGATATTTTTAATTATCAAGACTAATTTCTGGGCCAATCAAAATCCACATGCAGTTAGTTATTCATTTAAGATATCAGAAGCAGTTCTTCATTGTTTGATCAAGTATATATGAGACAGATTTAATAGGACATAGGTTTTGCCAAGTAGGTTCACAGGACCTTTATACCATGACTTGCAAAAATGGTAGAAAGCATCTATGACATATTCTTGATGACATTCCCTTGATACAGAGGAGAAGCAGTTTATGCATGAAAGAGCTTCACCACACTTCAGCTATGAGGCCATAATGTATCTTAATCAGTAGTTTTCTGAATGATGGATTAGTCAAAGTAGACCAATTACAGAGTTTCCTTTTCACCTGACCTAAATTCTGTCTATTTTTATTTGTGAGACTATTTGAAATTATTGGTATATTCCTTCAGTAGGGCATGTTAATACATCATAAGGGCTTGCTGAGCTTACATACATACATGCACTGCCATCAGATTCAAGCAGAAACTTCAAGCACATAAGGCTCTGAATGGTGAGAAGTCTTAGTGGCTATATGGCTATCAACACAGGTCATTTTGAACACCTGTTATGAGGTACATTCATTCTGCAGTGTTTCTTTTGTCATTTATTACCGATGGACTTTTGTTTATTTCTTGACATATTGCCTTCTGTCTACATTGCAGATCATCAGCATTCGTATTGCCTCTACAAAAAGGATGTCTCAAAAATATGAGGGTTTCCAGACCTGCGTTTATTAGGATGTCTTTGATAGTTTTGAAATATCGAATATGTTTTTAAAGTTTACAGCAGAGATGCAGAATCACCTTGTGCATTTGGCATAATAAATAAATGAATAGTTGTACTTCAAATCAGTATAATAAAATCACAAAAGAAAGGAAAACAAAAATGAAAATCACAGAAGAATGAAATCATAGTGATTGCAAAGAATAAATAAATAGAAAAGTAGTATAATTACAAACTCTGTGCATTACTCCATAAGCATCTATATAGTACAAAGTAATGACAAGGTTTAGAAAGACTGATTCATTTCCTTTACAACTAAAGTTGGATTAGTTGGTCTCATTCAGATGTAATAAAGCTTTTTCTTTCAGGAATCTCAAGTTTCTTTCTGGAGAGCATGCTTGCAATTAACAGATCAAGTACCCTTACCTCAACTTAAGTTTCCTTAACATAATCTGAACAGCTACCTTTCTAATAATTTGTTTCTTTTTGTTATATCATTATGATAAACAAAGTAAAAAATCTAACATGTCCACATTTGCAGTATATATCATCATCATCAAATTCCTGATATGTACCCACAAGGGGATGTACAGGATATGATAGTACTACATGAAAACTTGCATCATTACTAACTTCCCATCTACAATTTTCCTCTAAATCAATCTGTTACCTGTCAAGACTCCAACATTATCAGATCTTATATTTCTATCTTTTTACTGTATCAATCCACTTATATCTTGGTCTTTTTCCTGCCAACCTGGCAGAAAACGCTTGTTTTGCTAATCTTCCCTTTCCAATTACCTGATATCCTCATTTTTAATATGATATGGCCACTGATGCCATCTGTTCACCCCTCTAATTTTTCTCAGGACTCTCGTATCTGTGGTCTCTAGTCTTTAGTCAAGTGTATTATTTCTAACCCATCTCTCAGATCCATAAATTAAAATTGGTTTGAACACTGTCTTGTATATAGCTAATTTAGTGTTTTGACTGATTTTTCTCTTATTCCATATAAATTTATTCAGTTGGCTTCCTACCATACCATCTTTATTAATTCTGTTGTCTATTTCCATATTTAATTTACCATCTTCACTAAAAATCGTGCCTAAGTAGCTGAAATGTTTTACTTGTTCCACAGGTTCTCCATTCACAACACAGTTGACATTTTCAATGTTTCTGCCTATTTTCATTGTCTTTGTCTTGTTATTGCTGACCTCCATACCAAATCTATTACAACAGTTATTCAATTTAGGAAATCTTTGACTTGTACTGGATTTATTTAGAAGTATAACATCATCTGCATAAAGTAAAGAGCTGAGATTAACATATCCAATTTTGATATCAGGTTTAATACTGCTTTCCTTCATAATGTGATCCACATAGATAATAAATACCAGAGGGAATAATGTACATCCTTGCCTGACATTATATTTTAACATAAAACGATCCTCCTCTACTTCCTTTAATTCTACAGCTGACTTACAACTTAAATAAAGACTAAGTATTGCTTGATGTATTGACAATTAACACCATACAACTTAGCATTTTGAATAGCTTTTCTCTTGGGTACCTTTTGTAATATGCCTTTTCCAGATCTACAAAACTTAATACAGATCTTTGTTATATTCCATTGATTTTTCAACTATTTGTCGTAAAATGAAAATCTGATCCTGACAGCCTCTATTTGGTTCTTTACCAAGCTTTCCTTCCACAATCCTTCTCAACCATTTCTCAGGTATACTTACATAAATCTTATCAGGAACACTCATTAGGGAAATACCTCTGTAATTCTCACATTCAGTTTTATTTCCCTTTTTATATATAGATACTATGAGAACTCTACTCCAATCATCTGGAATTCGTCCCTCTGTCCAGGCTTTCTGAACTATGCAGTGCAGCCACTGTAAGACTTTTCTACCTCCATACTTGAGATTTCTGCTCGAATATCATCTACTCCTGCTGCCTTTCCACATTTTAGGCTTTTGATGGCTTTTTCTACTTTAAATATGAATATGTATTCCTGATTGTATGCTGTTGAGTGTTTTTACTACTGTGCTGTATTGTTTTGTTTAGCAATTTTATTTTTTGAAGTAATTACTTCAAAAAATACCTCTAATTCCTTTTACAGCACTCTCTCCTCCATTTCTGAGTTTTTTGATATTTTTTGATGAAAATAAATATCACCTTCTTGATCTTTATTTTCTATGATCTTACCCAAGTCTTCCCATGACTTTTGTTTAGCTAGTTTTACACAGTGTTTAGCTTTCTTACATTTGTCTCTGTACTCTAGAGCAGTGCTTCCCAAACTTCTGGATATCAGGGCCCCCTTTGCAAAAATTAAAATATTTCATGGCCCCCCTCGAAAAAAAATCCTAATAGAGGGATATATTATTATAATATTTATTGTATTTATATTCAATACAAAACACACACAGCGAATATTGCAAAATTCAAATGCACATATTACATTTTTTGTCTCTTACTGTTTGGTTCTGAAGACGATGCGGCTGTTCTGGTAAAATATGAAATACTGTCCTTTTTTTTTTTTATTCTGTTTCTGCTTCCGATTGTTCGCGGGAATTTTTTTTTATTTTTTATCAGCCACTTATCCATCTCAGGGTTAAATTTTTTAACGTAGAATAGATCAAATAATATCACCATTTACCGATACTGGCACACCACAGACTGATAACATGAAATTAGTGAATATTACCTGAATAAGGGAATCCCCGGAGTAGGAACACTTTTCTCTTTTGTGACTTTTCTCCCTTTAAGGTAATTAAGCCTAATGCGAAACAGACAGCAAAGGCAGGTTATTAAAACGTGCATGTGATTGGTGCGGTATTAACAAAAGATCGCGCAACCGAAAGATAAAAGCATAGCTGACAATTGAGTTGAAATCCTAACTCTCTTCAACCGAATTCCATATGTGAAACTGCCATAACATTCATTATATATATATATATATTACTTAGTTTTAACACTTTTACGAATTTTAACACGTTCGGTTGAATTTTATTGCTGCCTTGGGAAATCGAACTCACACACATCTAATTAATAACAGTAGTTTTTAGTTAGATACTGTGTTTGCCCATGCAACATATGGTTTTGTTTCAGTCTATACAGCATAGTTTCTGTATGAGGGGACATGTGATTCATTAATTAGTGTTTTTATCCCAGTTGTCTCTAATTGCACTATTTGTTGAGAAATATATTACACAGAAGTACTTGTTTTTATTGCCTCTGCAGTATAGTGGCTGTTAGGGAGAGGTGTTGTTTACCACTGCAAGTGAGTTACTATCTCCCCACATGAACTTGTTTAAGCTTTTTTTCATGTGTGAAGTATATGCGAAACTTTTATTGGTAACAGAAAACTAGCTCGGATGACAGTGATAATATAAAACGAGTTTTGATATGTATATAAAGTCAGTATCAACAGTCCCTGATTACGAATACGTGATGAAAGGGACAAGAAGATTTGGAGCTTCCCTGGAGAGCATTCAAAGTAAATACAATTAACCACTGCTTTGAAATGAAACATATGAATAAGCAATATTTACTAATATTCATTAAGCAGAGAAATACGCAGGAAGCAAAGTTTGTGAACCAACACCAATGTGTGAATTTTTCCATTAAAATATAAAAAATACAAAAAAGAAATAATAAATAATAAAAGTTAAATACATTTCTTTTAAAATAAAAAAAAAATCTACTTAGTCTTAAAACATTTTAAATTTGTTTTCATTATTTCACAGCCCCCCTCAACAAAACCTACGGCCCCCAAGGGGGCCACGGCCCACAGTTTGGGAAGCGCTGTTCTAGAGCACAAGCTGACTTATTTACCAGGAACTTTTGATATGCTTTCTCCTTTTCCTTCACTGCCCCTTTATCGTCCTGTGTCCACCAGGGAGTTCTGATTTTTCTATCCTTGCAGACAACCTGATCACATGCCTCTCTGGCAAAATCAATCAATGTTTTTTTCAGGATTTGCCACTGAACCTGTAAGGTTTGGTTCCTGTTCTCAAACTCTTTCATTTTTTGTTGAATAATGTGTGTGTATTTTAATCTACAGTTCACACCTGACAGCTGCTCAACTTTTATTTGCTTTAAAAGTTTCTTACATGATCTTATTTTCAATATGAAACTCAATTTTATCCTACTCAAGACTAAATGGTGATCACTTCCAATTTCAAATCCTCTGTACACTGTATTGTCCTGCACCAGGAAAAAAATATCAGTATCAACAATAACATAGTCAATGAGACTTTTCTTATTCCTTGCATCTTCTCTCCATGTGAAATTATGCACATTTTTATGTTGAAACATTGTGTTAGTAATAACCAGTCCATGTCCTGAGCAGAAATCCAATAGGTATTTGCCATTATTATTAGCTTTGCTCTTTTCTCCAAATTTTCTCAAAATATTTCTGTATGTCTGATAATCATTTCCTACTCTGCTACTTAGATCCCCAACAAGGACCAACTTTTCCTTTTTCATTGTGTCAGTTGCTTTCTCTAAAGCCTCAAAAAATTCCTCCTCTTCTTTCTTAGTAGAACCTTCTGTGGGACCATAGAAACAAAAAAATCTCATTGTCCAGTTTCCCCATTCTGATATTTGCCCACATCACTCTACTTGAGACTGCCTGCCATTCAAGAAGATTAGCCTCATATTTAGTGTTGAATACTAGGGTTACTTCTTTCTCTTGATTGTCATTGCCTGAATATAACATTTTGTATTTATTGCTCAGAAAGATCTCACCAGTTTTTGTCTTTTTTATTTCAGTCTCCCCTATTATGTCCATTTGGTACTTATTTAATTCCTCAGCTAGCTCCATTTCTTTGCCATTCAAGCTTCTTATGTTGCTAGTACCGATCTTAAAATCTGGTGATGCTGAGTTGGGGACGTGTTTTATGATTTGTGCCAGTAGCTGAATTTTCACTGTTTGCTCTGGTTCCCAGGCAAAAAAAACAGGTGCCTTGTTTAACTGGGTAACGCCCCAGCCCGCATGAAATTCTGTCATGTTGTACCATCATTTTATATTTTGGTTTCAGCCAATAAGAATACAGTTTGGTGAAGTAAATCATAAATTGCGAACCCATCCTCTTTCATTCAGTATCCAGGTAGATACCTAACAGGTGCACCACGAGAAGGTGAGAATTGGATATTAAGTCAGAAGTCCTGGTTGGTTCTCTGCATTCCTAAAGGTTATGTGGAGGTCGCCTCTCAGTTATGCAGCTTTGAACCTTAGGCACCCCTGCAATATATATTAATGTTAATATATATTATTATTATTATTATTATTATTTGATACCGGGCTGATTAATTAGTGATAGCCTTGGTCCAGCTATCTCTGATTGGCTACCAGTGGTGATTGAACTGCCCACTCAGTCTCCAAAAGTTAGATAGGGCTAAAAAAACAGCCTTGTCTACTCCCTCTATGGGAACAAAAAGGTGTTAGCTGATTTTTATTTTTTATTTTTTTTTTTTATTTGACACCTCCAGGGAGTTCAGGGTCTTAAGGGTGCTTAAGGGTCAAAGCTGTATAACTGAGAGGAGACCTCCACATAGCCTTTAAAGGAATGCGGACAACCGGCCGCCAGGGCTTCTGACCTATTGTCCAATCCTCACCTTCTCGTGGTGCACCCTGTTGGGAATCTACTTGGATACTGAACGAACGAGGATGGGCTGGCAATTTGGGATTTAGCCGTTCAAATTGTATTCTTATTGGTTAAACCAAAATATAGAATGATGGTACAACATGACAAAATTTCATGCCGGCTGGGACGTCGCCCGGTTAAACAAGGCCCCCGTTGTTTTCATCAGGGAACCAGGGCGAACAGCGAAAAGTCAGCTACTGGAACAAATCTGAAAATAAACCCCAACTCAACATCACCAGAGTTAAAGATCGGTACTATCAACGTAAGAAGCCTGAATGGCAAAGAATTGGAGCTAGCTGAGGAATTAGATAAGTACCAGATCGACATAATAGGGGTGACTGAAACAAAAAAGACAAAAACTGGTGAGATCTTCCTGAGCAATAAATACAAAATGTTATATTCAGGCAATGACAATTAAGGAAAAGAAGGAGTAGCCATAGTATTCAACACAAAATACGAGGCTAATCTTCTTGAATGGCAGTCAGTCTCAAGTAGAGTAATGTGGGTAAATATGAGAATGGGGAACTGACAATGAGACTTATTTGTGCCTATGGTCCCACAGAAGGTTCTACTAAGGTAGAAGTGGAGGAATTTTTTGAGGCTTTAGAAAAAGCAACTGACACAATGAAAAATGAAAAGTTGGTCCTTGTTGGGGATCTAAATAGCATAGTAGGAAATGATTGTGAGACGTACAAAAATATTTTGGGAAAATTTGGAGAAAAGAGCAAAGCTAATAATAATGGGAAATATCTGTTGGATTTCTGCTCAGGACATGGACTGGTTATTACTAACACCATGTTCCAACATAAAAATGTGCACAAATTCACATGGAGAAAAGAGGCTAGGAATAAGAAAAGTCTCATTGACTATGTTATTGTTGATAGTGATGTTTTCTCCCTGGTGCAGGACACCAGAGTGTGCAGAGGATTTGAAATTGGAAGTGATCACTATTTACTCTTGAGCAGGATAAAATTGAATTTCATATTGAAAAGAATAACATTTAAGAAAGTTTTAAAGCAAATAAAAGTTGAGCAGCTCTCAGATGTGAACTGTAGGCTAAAATACACAAAGATTATTGAAGAAAAAATGAAAGAGTTTGAGAACAGGAATCAAACCTTGGAGATTCAGTGGCAAACTCTGAAGAAAACATTGATTGATTCTGCCAGAGAGGCATTTGGTGAGGTTGTCTGTAAGGATAAAAAAATCAGAACTTCCTGGTGGACACAGGAAGTTAAAGAGGCAGTGAAGGAAAAGAAGAAAGCATACCAAAAGTTCCTGTCAAATAAGTCAGCTTGTGCTCTTAGAGAACATAGAGACAAATGCAAGAATACTAAACACTCCCATGACTTTTGTTTAGCTAAAACTAGCTAAACAAAAGTCATGGGAGGACTTTGGTAAGAACGTAGAAAATAAATATCAAGAAGGTGGCAAGATATTCTGGAGTTGTTGAAGAAGCTCAGAAATGGAGGAAAGAGTGCTTTAAAAGGAATTAGAGATGATAAAGATAACATGAAAACAGGAGAAAAGATATCCTTGCAGTATGGAGTAATTACTTTGAAAAACTGCTAAATGAAACAAGCAGTGATGACAACACATTGGTAAAAAACACTGACCAGGCATGCAGTCAGGAATACATATCCATACTTGAAGTAGAAAAAGCCATCAAAGGCTTGAAATGTGGAAAGGCGGCAGGAGTAGATGATATTCGACCAGAAATGCTGAAGTATGGTGGTATAAGAGTCTTACAGTGGCTGCACTGCATAGTTCAGAAAGCCTGAACAGAGGGACGAATTCCCGATGATTGGAGTAGAGCTCTCATAGTACCCATATATAAAAAGGGAAATAAAACTGCATGTGAGAATTACAGAGGTATTTCCCTACTGAGTGTTCCTGGCAAGATCTATGCAAGTATGCTTGAGAAACGGTTGAGAAGAATTGTGGAAGAAAAGCTTGGTGAAGAACAAGCTGGATTCAGGCCAAATAGAGGCTGTCAGGATCAGATCTTCACTTTACGACAAATAGTCGAGAAAGCATGGGAATATAACAAAGTTCTGTATTTAAGTTTTGTAGATCTGGAAAAGGCATATGACAAGGTGCCAAGAGAGAAGCTATTCAATACGCTGCAGTTATATGGTGTCAATTGGGCATTATATCAAGCAATACTTTTTCTTTTCTTGAGTTGTATGTCAGCAGTTAGAATTGAAGGAAGTACAGGAAGATGGTTTAATGTTAAATCTGGTGTGAGACAAGGATGTACATTATCCCCTCTGTTATTCATTATCTATATGGATCACATTATGAAGGAAAGTGGTATTATACATGATATCAACATTGGAGATGTTAATGTCAGCTCTTTGCTTTATGTGGATGATGTTATACTTCTAAATAAATCCGCTACAAGTCTGCAAGATTCTCTGACTAAATTGAATAGCTATTGTAATAGATTTGGTATGAAGGTAAGCAATAAAAAGACAAAAAACAATGAAAATAGGCAAAATCATTGAAAATGTCAACTGTGTTGTGAATGGAGAACCTGTGGAACAAGTAAAACATTTCAGCTATTTAGGCACGATTTTTACTGAAGATAGTAAATTAAATATAGAAATAGACAACAGAATCAGCAAAGCTGGTATGGTGGGAAGTCAATTGAATAAATTCATATGGAATAAGAGAGAAATTAGTTGGAACACTAAATTATCTGTATACAAGACAGTGTTCAAACCAGTTTTAACTTATGATCTGAGAGCTGGGTCAGAAGTAAGACACTTGACCAAAGACTAGAGACCACAGATATGAGAGTCCTGAGAAAAATTATAGTCGTGAACAGATGGCATCACTGGCAGTATCATATTAAAAACGAGGATATTAGGAAAGAACTTGACATTGTCTGCATCCAGGAATGCGTTAGCAGAGCTAATCTCAGGTGGTATTGTCACTTAAACAGAATGGGCGAGGAAAGATTAGCAAAACAAGTGTTCTCTGCCAGGTTGGCAGCAAAACGACCCAGAGGAAGACCAAGATATAGGTGGATTGATACGGTACAAAGTGCTTTAGATGATAGAAATATAAGATCTGATAATGTTGGAGTCTTGACAAGTAACAGACTGATTTAGAGGAAAATTGTAGATAGGAAATTAATAATGATGTAATTTTTTTCATGTAGTACTATCATATCCTGTACACCTCTTGAGGGTACATGGCAGGAATTTGATGATGATGATGATGATGAGGGAGTACAAGGACTCATCGACGGAGGGCATCTGCTCTACAACTCCATTTTCACCATTCAACTACCAACTGACCACAATTACACCAACATCTACCACTGACCACCATTGGTATTTACACAGATAATCACAAACATCCATGACCATGGTAGAATTCGAACTCGCAGCCTTTTGGCCTGATAGCGGATATGCTATCCACTCAGCCAACTAGGCTGGCTAAATATATATAGATGTTAATGCAATGTATTCTATTAACATCTTTTTTTTTTATCTTATTAATAATGATAAGCCTTTCTTTTTTACATTTACATTAAATTATCATCATCATCATCTTCCTTATACCCTCTTTTACCTTGCAGTGTCGAGGGTCCATTGATCATTCGACCTCACTCCATTTACAGGATAAGGTGGTCAGCCTTATGCCTCGGTGTATCCTATGGCCTGTAGTGTTGAGTTCTCAAAGCCAGTTTGCCTGCTTTGCGGGATGAAAAACCCCAGAATAAACTGGGGAAAAAACCCTGCTGTCCACGCCCAAGACTGGGTAACTTGGCTATGGCTGAGGAAGATCCTTTAGCTCCTCACGTCACCGACGGGAATCGAACCTAGGACACTCCTTCCCCAGGCATATGGTTGCGAAGCGCATAGCCACTAGGCTAACCGCACGGACTATTTCATCTTTTATTCAAAACAAAATTCCTATCAAACTCCTCAGTATCACTTGCAAGAACAGACCTTATGGCACTATAATAAACAGTCATCTTAGGAAACGTTGCTGTGTCTCTTTCTCTCTCTCTGTAATACCTTAATACTTACTGGTCTGCTACAGTTACTATTATTATTATTATTATTCAGGCCTCCATGGAGTCAAAAGACTCATTGTGGGAGGTCCTTCCTAAGAACATAAAGTCTGTCAAGACTCAAGGGGAGGCCCCCCCTAAGAAACACAAAGTCTATCATACCACTCCTTAAACTCATTGACTGTTCTCACTCTCACCAACCACTCTATCAGGCAATGCATTCCACGGTTCAACCACCCTCCACGCAAAGAAACCACTTCTCACCTTCTTGCTCACAGTTTCCTTTCGTAACTTCCAGGGATGGCCTCTTGTCATCACTCCTTCCCGCTGTTCAACCAAGCGAAAGAACTCCCCAGTGTCAACCCTGTAACCACCTCGCAATAGTTTAAAAGTCTCAATCATATCACCTCTCCTTCTATCTACCAAACTCTGCAGTCCACATTCCCTCACCCGATCCTCATAACTATCCTTGTACAGTCCTGAAACCATCTTTGTCATCCGTCTTTGTATCCTTTCCACAGTTAATTTATCCCCTTCAAATTCTGGGGACCAAATCTGAGAACATTAGTCCAAGTGTGGTCTGATCAGAGACTTATACAACGGAATGATAACCCTCTTGTCTCTGCAGGTCAGTGTCCTTCTCATAATTGCAGCAATCCTCTTTGTTACCTTCACCACCTTTGCAATATGTCTCCTAAACTTCAGGTTTCTATCAATCATCAACCCCAGATCTCTGGGGTTGATGATTGATTCAATTCATCTACTGTATAAGTAGATGAGTTGAATTATTATCAGATGATGATCTACCAGACACCATATTATCACATGTTATTAGGGACTTCAACTTATAACTTGTCATGCAATATAGTCAAATTCCTTTACAAAATCAAAAAATGTCACTACAAATTCATTTCCTCTTAACCAAAACAGCCATTACTTTAAAAAATATAAACTGCTAAAACAAAAGATTTATAATGAGTTTCTAGAAAATTTTATTTTGTTTTTCCTTTTTTCTAATCAGAATTTGTTCTCATCTGGCCTTATCTTTCAAAATTCAGCTCTTTATTATTTTACTTATATTTTCTCAATAACGTCTCTGAGTATACCCTCTTGATTAAAGTAACAACTTAATCCACCCACTTCAATTAAGCTGCATTACTCTAAGAATACAGCTTAAATAATAAACTTTGCATGTTTGTAGTAATAAACTTTTGCTGTTGATATGAATGCTAATTCCATACAAATATTACAGTGAAAATATATCTGATATATGTGTATATATATATATATATATATATATATTAATCCATAATGCTGTGGGAACTGAAACCACACAAGATTTTATTATATCCTCAACTTGCAATTCGTGATAGAAATTTGTGCAAAATATACCATCATCCTGAGCAATTAATTTACATTACATAAAATAAAAATAAAACTTTCAAGATTTATTTTAAATGTCATTTACTTCATGTTAAAAAAATAATCTCATAATGCTTTCAAAATATATCATTTATTATATACATTATGATTACTTTCATATGCATACTAATCTGCAAAAATTAATAAAGAGAATTATAGCAAGTTTAATACTTGCAAAATTTGATCATCCAGTTTTCTGACAATTTCAAATTTTCATGTAACTGGAAAATTATCTCATTATCCTGTCCAGTAGTACTTGTAATTTGTTACAAACGTTTTTATCTTTTGGGTAGTCTTCCCAGTAATCTCCTTCCTCTAGGGATGTATTGAAGAACCTTTTAAGGAATCTTGACCGGAGTTGAGATATATGTGGAATTACAAACAGGTGATTATGACATGCTGAGAGTCAACTTTCAGCAGTGCCATTGCATAAGAATTTGGTTCGAAGAGATGGTAGGGCATTGGAGTGGCAGTCAAGGAGTGTTTAAGAAAAAGCAGTATCAGACTGTATATTTAGAGTCAGGAGGATAAATCATCTTTCAGCAGTGCCATGATAAGTCCGCATGGTTAGCCTAGTGGCTGTCTGCTTCGCAACCATATGCCTGGGGAAGGAGTGTCCTAGGTTCAATTCCCGTCAGTGACATGAGGAGCTGAAGGCTCTTCCTCGGCTAGGCCAAGTTAGCCGGTCTTAAACGTGGACAGTAGGGTTTTTTCCCCAGTTTATCCTGGTGTTTTTCATCCCGCAAAGCAGGCAAACTGGCCTTGAGAACTCAACACTACAGGACATAGGATACACCGGGGCCTAGAGCTGACCAACTTATCCTGTGAACGGTTTGAGGTCCTATGATTAATAAATTCTCGACACTGCAAGATAAAAGAGGGTAAAAGGAAGATGAAATGAGAGGATAAATGATGTAGGAATAAGATGGATGACTAGTATCATTAAACAAGAGATGCAGATAAAGAAAAGGTTGTGGAGGGAATATAAAGAAAAAGGTGATCAGTATAAACATGAGTAGTATAAATCAAAGGCAGGGAGAATGACCTGTATGGTCAGGAAGGCCAAAGTTAATTATGAGAGGATGCTTGCTGATAAATCCAAAAAAAAAGAAAAAGGAGAAATGACTGTGAAAGGATGACTAGAAAGTGCTGATGGTGGGGAGATAAATGAAGCAAACCAAATAGTTCAATTATTCATTAAGGATTTTGCAAGGGTGTATCATCTAGGTGGTGATGTTTTGTTTTGCAGTTCTGTATATGACATTGACTAATGGGAGGATAGAGGTTGAAGAAATGGAAGTGCTTAGAATATTACTGAAACTCAATGCAAATATGGCTGTTGGATTAGATGGCATATTGACTCATGTATTATAAGAATGTGCAAGGGAATTATCAGCTCTGACCAAGCTCCCACTGCATAAATATAGTTCCAAGACAGAAGTTGCAAATTATAGGCTAATCAGCATCTCAGGAGTGGTGGTTAAAGTATTGGAGAAATTGGTAAAAGATAGAATTGAGGTCTGGGTGGATAGGAATATGATACTTTATAAGGGTCAACATTATTTTGTGTGAAGGGTGGATCTTGCCTTAGTAATTTGCTTGCATTTTATAATAAAGTGAAAATTGGGTTGGATAATGGAAATGACTTTGCAAAGGCATTTGCTAGAATACTAAATAGAACTCTGTTGCACAAATGGGGGATTACTATGAACCTAGTGATTTGGATTACAGAATGGCTGATGGACAGATATCAAATAGTGGCTTATGGAGTCCAGTAGAAGGTAGGTGACCACTGGTTTACCACAGGGCTCAAAACTTGTTCCTCTGTTTAATATGTATATGTCAATGATATAGGAAATGATATGATGTGATATATTCAGTTTGCTGATAATGCAAAACTGGGAACAGCGATAGTAAATGAATGTGATCTAGAGATCCTCACAGTGATGTATTAGACTAGCAGTATGGGCAAAGGTAAATGGCTGTGAATTTAATGTGAAGTTGTGCACTATATTGATGGAACTAAGTGCAGGAAGCCGAAGAGGCTAGGGACTTGGAGTAACTATGGACATTGAGTTAAAGTTTAGGTGGGCATATTACAAAAGTAGCTAAAACAACAAATCAGATTATGTGGTGTTGAAGAACACGCTAACAAGCAGGGATAATAAGACAACATATGGACTACTGTAGATCTGGTCACCCAGATTCTTTGGAGATGAAGTGGTGGAGAGAATCCAGAGGCAAGTAACAAAGATTGTTGCAGATCTATGGAATTATTACATGACACCTCCAGGGAGTCTGAAGACTCATCGAGGTAGGGCACCCACTCTACAACTCTCCGACTCCTCCAATCCACCAGCCACAACTACTTTCATTATCCACACCAACGCCATCAATGGCTAACCATCACCACTAGTATTTTCACAAACAAACGTCCATGCGCAGGGCAGGATTCGAACCTGCAGCTTTTTGGCTGGAGAGCGGAATGCTCTCTATGATAATAGATTGATTATCTGTGGACTTCGAAAACTAGCTGATTAGGTTAAAAAAGGAGAAAGGAAAAAAGCATATAAATTATTAAAGGAGTTTCATAAGCAGCTAGAAATGGAGGAAAGAGTGCTGAAAAAGGAATTGGAGATGATAAAGGTCACATGAAAACAGGAGAAAAAGATATTCTTGAAGTATGGAGTAATTACTTCAAGTATGGATATGTATTCCTGACTGCATGTCTGGTCAGTGTTTTTTACTGCTGTGCTGTTATCACTGCTCATTTCATTTAGCAATTTTTTGAAGTAGAAAAAGCCATCAAAGGCCTGAAATGTGGAAAGGTTGCAGGAGTAGATGATATTTGACCAGAAATGCTCAAGTATGGAGATATAAAAGTCTTACAGTGGCTGCACTGCATTATTCAGAAAGCCTGGACAGAGGGACGAATTCCAGATGTTTGGAGTAGAGCTCTCATAGTACCCATATATAAAAAGGGAAATAAAACAATGTGAGGCATTTCATTACTGAGTGTTCCTGGTAAGATATATGCAAGTATACTTGAGAATACTTGCTTCATCATCATGGGAATATAACAAAGATCTGTATTTAAGTTTTGTAGATCTGGAAAATATATGACATATATGACAAGCTGCCAAGAGAAAAGCTATTCACAATGTTATGTTACAGTTATATGGTGTTAATGGGGCATTATATCAACCAATACTTAGTCTTTATTTGAGTTGTAAGTCAGCAGTTAGAATTGAAGGAAGTACAGGAAGGTGGTTTAATGTTAAATCTGGTGTCAGTCAAGAATGTACATTATCCCCTCTCTTATTCATTATCTATATAGATCACATTATGAAGGAAAGCGGTATTAAACATGATATCAGAATTGGAGATGTTAATGTCAGCTCTTTGCTTTATGCGGATGATGTTATACTTCTAAATAAATCCGCCACAAGTCTTCAAGATTCTCTGACTAAATTGAATAACTGTTGTAATAGATATGGTATGAAGGTGAGCAATAAAAAGACAAAGACAACAGAAATAGGCAGAAACTTTGAAAATATCAACTGCTTTTGAATGGAGAACTAATAGAACAAGTAAAACATTTCAGTTACTTAGGCATGATTTTTAGTGAAGATGGTAAATTACATATGGAAATAGACAACAGAATCAACAAAGCTGGTATGGTAGGAAGCCAACTACATAAATTTATATGGAATAAGAGAGAAATTAGCCAAAACATAAATTAGTTGTATACAAGACAGTGTTCAAACCAATTTTAACTTATGGATCTGGGACCTGGGTTAGAAGTAAAACTCTTGACCAAAGATTAGAGACCACAGATATGAGAGTCCTGAGAAAGATTATTGGCTTGAACAGATGGCATCAATGGCCATATCATAATAAAAATGGGGATATTAGGAAAGAACTTGATATTGTCAGCATCCAGGAATGCATTAGCAGAGCTAGTCTCAGGTAGTATGGTCACTTAAGTGGAATGGAAAAGGAAAGATTAGCAAAACAAGTGTTCTCTGCCAGGTTGGCAGGAAAAAGATCCAGAGGAAGACCAAGATATAGGTGGATTGATACAGTAAAAAGTGCCTTAGAAGACAGAAATATAAGACCTGATAATATTGGAGTCTTGATAGGTAACAGACTGATTTGGAGGAAAATCGTAGATAGGAAGTTAGTAATTATGTAAATTTTCATGTAGTACTATCATTTCCTGTACACCTCTTGAGGGTATATATATATATATATATATCAAGAATTTGATGATGATGATGAAGGAGTTTCATAGGATTGACACTGAAGACTTATTTTCAGTGCTTAGGACAAAGGGAAAGAATGAAGGATCACCGTTGGGTATTGTGTAAGAGTATGGTTAGCATGGATGTTAGGACTAATTTTTGCTTGGAGGGTGGTGAATGTTGAGTGGTTTGCCAGAGGTGGTTATGAGTTCTTCATCAGTGAATGAGGTATGTGGATAATGGGTCTTCAACAATGCATTCTGACTCTTTGGGCATATCTATATAATAATAATACTAATTCAAAAAAAAAAAGTCAATAGTACTTGAAATACTGCATTTTCTTTCTAGTCATTGAATAATTTAAAATTGATTATTGTGTTGAACTTTAAGTGCCAACTAAACATTGGCAGTGCTGCCATTGAGCCTAAAACTAGTTGAATTTAGCTTGCAGTACCCCTACTTTTATTGGTGATAAATATATGTTTTCATTATGAAGAGATCTGGTTAATATATTTTATTAAGTACCGTATATTTTTGCGTATAATGCGAACTAGAAATTTTGTTTGAAAACTAGCCCTAAAATGCCATGTCCATGTATAATGCAATCTGTTAATCTTGTTCCCTAACATTATAAATAAAACAATATGAATTAACGAAAGAAATATTTATTTTAAAACAAAATGTGAAAATCCTTTAAATTCTTCTTCATCTTTTGAGTCATTAAACATTTCATTTATAAATTCATCTGTAGGCATTGCCTCATCAGTGTAGCAGTTGTCATCATCGTCATCATGCTCTCCATTTTGTTGTGCATTATCCTCGCTTTCGTATATGACATCATCTTCGGATCCATCCATTGAATTACTTATTCCACATTTAAGAAATGAGTGTTGAATCATTTCAGATTGTATCGAATACCAAACTTCTTTAACCCAGCTGGTGACTAGGGTGATATCAGGCTTCTGAAAATTCCCACCATTTGTCATCTTCACCAAACCAGATGATATCCATTTTTCATGTAAGTGATCTTTAAATGGCTTAATCAAGCTGACATCAAGCGGCTGCAAAACGGAAGTTAGACCACCCGGTATGACTGCTAGGCCTGTACGTAGCTCACGTGCTTTCTCTTGGCTTACCTCTGTTAAATGCACCCGGAACATATCCCAGACTAGCATGCTTTGTTGATGTTGACATAACAAGCTGCCTGGACATATGTTCCATACTTGATCCAGCCACAATTGTACACCTTCTTCATCCATCCAACCTTTCTGATTGGCACGAACAAAGACACCTGGTGGAAATGTCATATGCTTCGGAATCGTCTATCTTTTAAATATCACTGTTGGCTTAAATTAAGGGGATATTAAATCCCGCATAGTTTTAAAACCGAATAAGAAACTCAAAGATCGGAATCAGAGAGTTTCTTGCCGAATATAGTAAACTATAAAGTATCGGCGACACTAGCGTTAGCCAATGCAAGTGATCCTAGTACGTAGTACAATACCGGGCAACTCGTTGCAAAGGTGGAGGAAGTTCAGATCGCTATTCTTAGGTATTTTCCATAATGTAAAAACACATTTCCTAGGAAATGTATGCTGTTATTACATTATGGAGGGAGGTCACTACCCAGATCGGTTTCAGCCTTTTTTGAGGCTTCATCAGTGAGTAGCTAGACCTAATACCAAAGTCTAGTACTAGGATCACTTGCATTGGCTAACGCTAGTGTCACCGATACTTTATAGTTTACTATATTCGGCAAGAAACTCTCTGATTCCGATCTTTGAGTTTCTTATTCGGTTTTAAAACTATGCGGGATTTAATATCCCCTTAATTTAAGTAATGTTTTCATTGCCGAAATGAAGCTTATTAGCTCTTTATACTTAAGTTAAATCACTGTTGGCTTTAATTTGGTTTCGTCTGTCATGCATGCTAGAACAACGGTAAAATGCGTTTTTTCATGTCCCATTGTTTTTATGAGGACACTCTTTTCACCTACTGAGTTTATTGTTTGATTCCCATCCATATCAAAGTACATGGGCGTCTCATCCATATTGCCTATTTGGGAAAGTTCATATCCGTGACACTTCCATAACTTTATGATAAATTTATGGAAGGACTCCGCATTTTCTTCAAGCTGCTTTGGTAACTTCTGCGCAATTTTTGTTCAGTGTCATAATATTAATGCTTTGCGTTCCATAAATCTGTTGTATCACCCATGCGAAGCAAGAAAAGATGAAATACTTGGTGTGTCCTTGAATTTACCATTCTTGAGTTGTAGAGCTCGAAAATGAATTGCATTTCTTGTTACTATAATGCCATCTTGTCATTGCATCAAAATCCATTCATTTAGCTCTTTGAGTTCTGGAAAGGATGCTACATCTCCACGACGGGCAGGTTTCGTTTTGGGGATTTTTTCAAGACTGTCTTTTTGCTTACGCCAAAGTCTAATATCACTCTATGCTACACCAAATTCTCTCATAGCAATACTGTTATTATGTTCTTCTGCAAACTGCATGACACGCAATTTAAATCCTGCTTCAAAAGATGAACGTTTACATTTCTGTTGGCTCATTTTCAGGCTAGGTTTGTTTAACGAATAATATTTAAAATGAACTGTGGTTCATTTTAAATATTATTATATTTAATAACATATCTCGCCCCCTTGGTGAGATATGTGCTAATATCTCGCCAAGGGGGTGGGATATTAGCACTACTTACATTACTGGCTTTATGCGAAGATACGATGCGCGCTCAGTCGCCGAATGCGAGTGGGTCAAATACATTTGGTTGCATAGGCATTAGGTAGTATATATTGTGTGTGCAAGTCTAATAAGATGTTATATTTTTAAGATCTGCATATAATGCGAACTCCTAACTTTAGACCATAAATTTTTCTCATTATACGTGATAATATACAGTAATTCTTTCAAACACAACAAAACAAAATTATTCATTCTGAAAATTTGGTTATTGCAGAGGTTCATTATATTTGAATTTGGCCTTTCACCATTCTGTGAAACTTTTTTAATGAATAGTTATAATATCAATGTATTTGTTACTTCAGAATTTGAAAAATTATGCAATACCCAGTCATTAAGTGATATCTAGTCAGAAATAGTAATATTTTATATGTTTTTGCTAGCTACTAAATGGTTTACATATCATGTCATTTAAAATTTTGCTAGTTCTAGATATTAAGCTTTATTAATCATTATTGATGTTTATATATGCGATTTATTTCTGTTAATATTAGGTGAGGGAACACAAAAGAAAGCTACGCAAGCAACAGAAGCAAAATCCACAAAAGAGTATGTTGATTAGAATGAATTCTTGAAACTGTTCTAAAAAATAAATTGTTATAATAATAATATTTACTAGATTGTCATGCTGTATAGTTTATTATTAGAAATGAATTGATCTTTAAAAATTAATAGTGAACTGTTATGGCGAATATCAGTTCATTTGTTAACTGATATTGTTATTATCCATGATGAATGAATATTAGACATCCACCACTGCTTCAAATTTGTATAATATTGTAATGATCTTGGAGGGGGGGGGGTCAAGCATATCGGTTGTCTTGGACATGGACAGTTGGCGATTTCACCGAGTGTCCATGAAATATGTTTTGAGAATCCTTTTCTTGTTTCAGAAACATCATCATGCTTATCAAGGATTGAGGCTTAGAGTGGCCTGTTCCAGCCTTAGAAGTCATTGTTGAATCTCTTAAGAGGACATCCTGGTTTTCTTTTTCCTAATAGTTTGTAATTTAAGACTTGTTTTAGTAATCTTTCTGTTTTCATTCTTTCAATGTGTTCCATCCATTTATGTTTATATTTTTTAATTTTTTCTATTACTGATTCCTGGTTTAGTTCTTTCATAATTTTTTCATTTCTTTTGTGATCGAATAGAGTATACTTCACAGTTTTTCTCATAAACTTCATTTCAGCTGTTTAAGGTCATGTTTCTGAAACATGACTTTGGCAAATTCAGTATTCTCAGTTAGGCTGTTGATATTCAATATCTGATATATTTTCTTTTCTTCTCTTTTCTTTGTCTTCCCCTCTCATTAGGTGGCTTTAATAGTGCCATCATTCCCACTCAGAGGAAATTACTGAATTGCAAAATAGATACTATTAATAGCATAGGATTCTTTTTGAGGATCAGTATCTACTTACATGTTATGATAAGATGACAAATATGTTGGATAAGGGAAATTCCTATACACTGACTTTCTTTGACTTTGCAAGGTATTTGATAATTACCACATGACAGATTAGTGTATAAGCTGTAGAAGATGGGATTTTCTTTTTTCCCATCTTCTAGAACATGGGTCGGCAAACTACGGCTCTTTGAGTATATACATGTGGCTCTGAAGTAAAATTGAAAATGAAAATAAAACTATCATAGTTTCATTTATAAAATTTTTAAAAGATTTTATTCACATAATGGTGAATAATTAGGATTAGGTTTTAGGGTGCCTCGACATCTGAGGTCATTTGCAGAGCAACAAAGTGACTAATAAGTGAGCGAACGAGTCAGGTAGACTAATATAGTCTACCTGACTCGCATAGTTCTGCCATTAGATACTGGCATATGCATGAACTCATATGCTTGCATTTGCACAACAATAGAACTACAGAACGGACTATAACGACAATTCAAAAGTAACTTCAGATTACAAGTCTGTTATTATAATGGCACAGTGTTTTTATGGTTTTTTTAATTTGCTTTGAGTGTTACCACACCTGAAGAAATAGTTTTGACAAAACATGTTGTGTGTTCCATTAAATTAACTTTTTATCTATTTTCTCGGTTCCAGTCAGTCAAAAAAATCGTAAATTGGGGAGCCAAATTACTGATGCCAACTTGGAATCATGCCTTAAATTAAAAACGACTAGTTACAAACTGGACATACAGAAACTTTCTAAGGAAATGCAAGCTCATTGGTCACACTACTAAAACCAATGAGAGCAATTTTTGTATGATTTTTTTCTTCATATAATAAAGATATAATTAATATTATAACTTGTTATATATTACTATAAATTTACTATAATATTACTTTAAATTTTCCTTATTTGTAAAAATATATTTATGGCTCTCAAATAATTTTTAAATTGTTGTGAGGGATAGGTTTGGCTCTTCCATCTCAAAAGTTTGCCGATCTCTGTTTTAGAAGATTAAAAAAAAAATCGCATATGTCTTTATTATTTCTGACATTTTTATGGAATGGATTGTATTCTGTTGTAAATTTTCTGAGTAGCAAACTCATTAAGTGTAATTTTTCTAATAAATGCATTTTGAAAAGACATAAGCAGGGAAAGAAAAAGTTTTTTAGTGTTATTATCGCTGATACCACCTGATATAATATTATATAATTTAAAATCCTAGCTTATTACCACCTGTAAGTTGTGGTAGTAAGTTATCTTAATTGCAGTATACCAAATTACATAAATGTAGGAAGGATCTCTTTTGATACATTAGATCACTTGTAATAACTAGAGAAAAACAAATATAAATAAAGGTTCTACTAAGGTAGAAGTGAAAGAATTTTTTGAGGCTTTAGAGAAAGCCTCAAACTGACACAATGAAAAATGAAAAGTTGGTCCTTGTTGGCGATCTAAATAGCAGAATAGGAAATGATTGTCAGATATACAAAAATATATATGGGAAAATTTGGAGAAAAGGACAAAGCTAATAATAATGGCAAATACCTGTTGGATTTTGCTCAGGACATGGACAGGTTATTACTAACATAATGTTCTTCCAACATAAAAATGTAAACAAATTCATATGGAGAGAAGAGGCAAGGAATAAGAAAAGTCTCACTGAATATGTTATTGTTTGATAGTGATGTTTTCTCTATGGTGGGACACCAGAGTGGACAAAGGATTTGAAATTGGAAGTGATCACCATTTAGTCTTGAGCAGGATAAAATTGAATTTCATATTGAAAAGAAGAACATATAAGAAAGTTTTAAAGCAAATAAAAGTTGAGCAGCTCTCAGATGTGAACTGCAGACTAAAATACACAAAAATGATTGAAGAAAAAAATGAAAGAGTTTGAGAACAGCAACCAAACCTTGAAGATTCAGTGGCAAGCCCTGAAGAAAACACTGATTGATTCAGCCAGAGTGGCATGTAGTGAGGTTGTCTGTAAGGATAGAAAAATCAGAACTCCATGGTGGACACAGGAAGTTAAAGAGACAGTGAAAGAAAAGAAGAAAGCATATCAAAAGTTCCTGGCAAATAAGTCAGCTTTTGCTCTTGGAGAATACAAAGACAAACATAAGAAAGCTAAACACTGTGTAAAACTAGCTAAACAAAAGTCATGGGAGGACTTTGGTAAGAACGTAGAAAATAAATATCAAGAAGGTGGCAAGATATTCTGGAGTTGTTGAAGAAGCTCAGAAATGGAGGAAAGAGTGCTTTAAAAGGAATTAGAGATGATAAAGATAACATGAAAACAGGAGAAAAGATATCCTTGCAGTATGGAGTAATTACTTTGAAAAACTGCTAAATGAAACAAGCAGTGATGACAACACATTGGTAAAAAACACTGACCAGGCATGCAGTCAGGAATACATATCCATACTTGAAGTAGAAAAAGCCATCAAAAACCTGAAATGTGGAAAGGCAGCAGGAGTAGATGATATTCGACCAGAGGTGCTCAAGTATGGAGGTATAAAAGTCTGACAGTGGCTGCACTGCATAGTTCAGAAGGCCTGGACAGAGGGACGAATTCCAGATGATTGGAGTAGAGCTCTCCTAGTATCCATATATAAAAAGGAAATAAAACTGAATATGAGAATTACATGGGTATTTCTCTACTGAGTGTGCCTGGTAAGATATATGCAAGTATACTTGAGGAACGGTTGAGAAGGATTGTGGAAGAGAAGCTTAGTGAAGAACAAGTTGGATTCGGGTCAAATAGAGGCTGTTAGGATCAGATCTTCACTTTATGACAGATAGTTGAGAAATCATGGGAACATAACAGAGATCTGTATTTAAGTTTTATAGATCTGGAAAAGACATATATATGACAAGGTGTAAGAGAGAAGCTATTCAAAATGCTGCAGTTATATAGTGTTAATGGGGCATTATATCAAGCAATACTTAGTCTTTATTTGAGTTGTAAGTCAGCAGTTAGAATTGAAGGAAGTACAGGAAGGTGGTTTAATGTTAAATATGGTGTCAGACAAGGATGTACATTATCCCCTCTGTTATTCATTATCTATATGGATCACATTATAAAGGAAAGTGGTATTAAACCCAATATCACAATTGGAGTTGTTATTCCCTTCTCTTTGCTTTATGCGGATGATGTTATACCACTACAAGTCTGCAAGATTCTCTGACTAAAGTGAATAACTATTGTAATAGATATGGTATGAAGGTCAGTATTAAAAGACAAAGACAATGAAAATAGGCAGAAACATTGAAAATATCAACCGCATTATGAATGGAGAACCTATAGAACAAGTAAAACATTTCAGCTACTTAGGCACGATTTTTAATGAAGATGGTAAATTAAATATGGAAATAGACAACAGACTCAATAAATCTGGTATGGTATGAAGTCAATTGAATAAACTTATATAGAATAAGAGAGAAATTATCCAAAACACTAAATCATCTTTGTACAAGACAATATTCAAGCCAATTTTAACTTATGGATCTGAGAGCTGGATTAGAAGTAAAACACTTGACCAAAGACTTGAGACTGCAGATATGAGAGTCCTGAGAAAGAGTAGAGGCATGAACAGATGGCACCAATGGCAATATCATGTTAAAAATGAGGATATCAGGAAAGAACTTGACATTGTCAGCATCCAGGAATGTGTTAGCAGAGCTAATCTCAGGGGTATGGTCACTTAAATTGAATGGGAGAGGAAAGTTTAGCAAAACAGGTGTTCTCTGACAGGTTGGCAAGAAAAAGTCCCAGAGGAAGACCAAGATATAGGTGGATTGATACAATTAAAAGTGCCTTAGAAGATAGAAATATAAGATCCGATAATGTTGACAGGTAACAGACTGATTTGGAGTAAAATTGTAGATAGGAAGTTCGTAATGATGTAATTTTTCATGTAGTACTATCATAATCTGTATATCACCTTGAGGGTATATATCAGGAATTTGATGATGATGAAACAAATATAAATAAGAAAAAGACAAGACTTCATTACTTTGGATTTGAACACTTGTAGATCCTAGTATTTGGGAAATATATAGGAGGATTCTAAAGGTAGCAGTAGAAGGAATGAATAAAAAGTTAACATTTGTACTTCAAGTTTGAATTGGAACTAATGGAGTGCTGAATAGCTGCTCGTACCACAAATGTTTTAACACATTTAGAAGACAGCAGAATTATTGATGCTACCCTACCAGGTGCATCTCTCTGGGTGGCAGATAGAGAAACCCCTGACAGGGAACTTGTTTCTTTTAGGACTGCTCGGAATATACTGAATAAGGAACATGGTTGATGTAGACCCAATTGTATGGGGATGTAGCAGCTGGACCATGCTATTTCTTTGAAATTTAAATACAGATATTTGGTCGTCTAGTTGGATGTTGTGCCAGTGGCTGACCATCCATCCATGGAAAACTACTGTTTGTTAAGGAACCAAGAGAGAAATGACCTCAAACTGGGAAGACAAAATGAGTATGACTCAAGAAACGACTATTGGATTATGATTTTGAGACATGGAATACAAGAACATTATGTAAGACAGGAACACTTAAAGCACTAATATCATAAATCAATTGATACAAATTAAAATGAGTGGCAGTATAAGAAACAAGATAGATTCAGAATAGAAATCCAAAATTTACAAATTTTTCAAGCATGATAGAATCAGGGATATACATGATTTTGGAAAAAGCATTTATAGTTTTAGAACTGTGAATGAAAGTTTGTGTGCAATAAGAATTATAACAAAATTTTTTAATTTGGAGATTATAAATGCTCATTCACCAATGGAAGCTGTGGAAAAGGAAGAAAATTGGATGCCTTTTGCAAAATTGAGGTGTTGTATGTTTCAGCATCAAGATTGGACAGCAAGATGCTTATAAAGAAAGAATTGGAAAATGGTATCCACGCTCTAAATTGAAAGAAACTGCTAGATTTTACTATAAATAAAAATATGGGTAATCCTCTACATGCTTTCCTCATAAAGACATCCATAAAAGGAGATAGATATCCTGAGATGGCACTATTTAATCAATATTTGATCATGTGCTTATCAATAAAAGATTGGCATCAACTATTATATATGATCTTATATATCATATAAGATCATATAGAGGAGCTTACTGTGATTCAGATCTTTATTTGGTCAGGATTAAGTATAGTGCACAATATTACTGAAGAAACAAAAAAAAAGACATGAAGGAGCACTTAGTTTAATTTGCAGAAACTTAAAGAAATTGAAGATAAAATCAACATCCAGAATAAAATTAAAGAAAAAATAGAGCCTGAAAATATAGATATAGAACAGAATGGACATAAAATTAAACAGTGGATTCTGAATGCTGTAGAAGAAACTTTGATATACAAAATGATTATTTAATAATTTAGCAATTAATCTCCTAGTACGCGACAACAATGTTAATTGGTGATCCACCGACTGTTCTGTACTTTTTATTCCATTCTTTTAACTGTTTGTATGACACTGAAGATGTGCTGTTAATTTCAGTACGAAATATTTGTACCTTTATTAATTAAAAGTTATTACTGTGGTCTTTACATGTTTATTAATAAATATACTATGCCACAGGTACCTCTAAAGATTAATAAATAAAAAAGACTGAGGCAAGAAGCAGATAAAATTTTGTTCAAGGAAGAAAAGACAGGTTCTTAATGAAGTGATATGCACAATAGAACAAGAAATGAAGAACAAGGACAATCTTAGACAAGCTTATAATACAATTAAGCAAAATAAAGGAGGATATAATCCTGGGCTAGATATATAGAGATGGACAAAGAAGCATGTTAACAAACGAACAAAGAAAAAATAAAAAACATGGAGAGATTTTTTCATGAATTGCTGAATAAGAATGTTAACTCTGCAACTCAAAATTATGCACCAACTACTATTGAAAAAGATGAGTCTGTAGAGCAAGCTGCCATCAAGGCAAGAACTTAATGATATAATACATTCACTCAAGAGCAACAGATTCTTAGGACTAGATAAAACTCCCTGCAGAGTTACTAAAAATAGGAGAAAAGAAACTAGAAGGCAAAACACATGAATTGACTTTAACCATATGGAAGGAAATGCGAAATATATAGAATGGATAGAGGCTGTTCTGTCTGATGCATGAGAAGAATGACAAAACAATTTGTGGAAATTAGAGGTATTTCTCTGTTATGTTCAGCATACAAAATATTTACCTTTATTATGAATAAAACGAAATCCATTTATAGAGAAGATATTGGCATCTACCAAGGAGATTTTCAGGAAGGGCAAATCCACAATTGATGAGCGACATATACTTAAACAATTATTAGAGAAGTCTTAGGATTTTGATATAAATTATATGAGATTAAGAGTAAGTCTTATGCAGCTAACAGTGGAAATTCAGAAATACAGGTTAAAATACAAAATGGTTTAACAGATCCCCTTTCCAGTAACTTAAAACAAGGTAATAGTATACCTAATAAATTAGCTTTGGAATACATTATCCAATTATTGCCATTAAATACTAAAGATACTCTAATAAACAAATCACTGCAGATTGTAGCATATGCAAATGACATTAACATCATGTCAAGAACCAGATAGAAAGCTGAAGAAATGCATTTGGAAATAGAAAAATCAGCACAAGAGATATGGCTAAAATTTTAATCAACAAAAAACTAAAATCATGATTAATAGCAGGCAGAATTAATTAACTGATACAAGTGCAAAAATTGAGAACTTGAAATAGAAAAAATGGAACAATTTAAATATTTAACACTAGCCAATCAAGAGAGGTAATCAGGCTTTCAATTTCTCTCTTTCTCTCATACTCTCGTGTGCTTAAGTTCAAAAGATATTCATTAGAAGACTAAAGTAAAAAATATATAAATCGATAATTCGTTCGGATGTTTCACATCTATGGATGTGAAATCTGGATGTTTAAGGCAAAGGTTGAGAATTTGATTTCAGTTTTGAAAGGAAAATCTTTAGAAAAATATTTGGCCAGTGAATGATAATTGGTCTCTGAAGGATCTTATACAACTATGCATTGTAATCAATTTTATAGAGAACCCACAGTATCTAATATATTCGAGTTAAAAACGTTGCAGTGAGCAAGACATGTTTTTCATACAGAAAATTACAGTATTCTTAAGAAAACAATAAATAGTAAAATTCTTAGTAAAAGACCAAAAGTAAGAACAAGACAGAAAGGCACCATTAATCACGATAGCAGCATTTACAGTATCCAAACAGCAGAAGTAAAGTTTTGGACAGACAGGTTGAAGGCAACAAATCCAGGAAGCCAAGGCTTGATTTGAACTGTTGTGCCACAAGAAGAAGAATAATTCTGATCAATAGTGACCATGAAAATATTTGTAGAAAATGCAATCAGCAGAAACCAAATCTCTCTGTGATCTTCATGGAATGAATTATGCAGAAATAGGAAGTTCTATTTTTTTTTTTTTTTTGCATAAATTTTTCTTTAGCAATCAGTCATAGTTTGCATCATTTCTTTTGCTAAATCTCTCCATGTTGCAGTCCATCTTAAACAGCTGAATTGCCTTATTACCAAAAACAAATGCCTCTTGAAATTTTTTCACTCTCAACTTTTTTGAGGAGATTGGTTTCTTTTGTTTTGTTTTGTTTTTTTCTCTTGTGTTTTTGGTAATTTTTTTGTGCTTTTAGCTTTATCCAGTCTTCTTTTGTGAGCTTTTCTTTCACAGTTTCCACTATTGTAAGTCACCTGTGTGTGTGTATGTGTGTGTGTAGCTAGCAGCTTGAGCCTCACACCGAATGTTATCTTTGAATATTGTGAATATATAATGATCTTTTTCAGAAGCTTCTTCCAAACAACATTCACACACACACCTCACCTCATGTTGCATCTACATTCTTTGTACAGTGCAATATATTGTATTCTTTCCAAAAGTCTTCTCATTCAGTGTTTTCTCATTCTCAATAGCAGTAGTAGAATGTGCATTAATATTCCTTAAATAATATATAATATAATATTTCTTGAAGGCATAAATTGCACCCTAAGTTTTAATAATGACAAACCATGAGCAGACATAAATACAAAATTAATAATGGAAAAACTCACGATAAATACTTATTAACATCAAGGTTATTTATTTCCTCAAATACCTCCTGGGTACAGTATTTTTGGTGAGGATAGAAAGGGCAGGAAGGGAGGGGGAGTGCTGCTGATGATAGCAGTGGTTATGAGGCACTGTGGTGTAATGTGGAGGTTGAGACCTATTTAGTTGGATGGTGCTATAGGCCTGGGAATGTGGAAGGTGGTGATGAAGAAATGTATAAAGAACTTGGATTAGTGAACAAAGGAAATGAACCTTATGAAAACAGGTTGAAGATTTGTGGGTTGCAGAAATTGGTTGATAGGCAGAAAAGAGGAGATATGATTGAGACATTCAAATTGCTGAAAGGTTTCTGTAGGATGAATTCAGAGGATATTTTTGAGAACAGGACTAGGGGACATCCATGGAAGCTGGGCAAGAGTGTGGTTAGTAAGGGTGTGAGAGCTGGGATTTTTTACTTTTAGAGTGGTGAATGAGTGGAATAAGCTGCCAGAGTCTGTTGTGGGTGCTATGACAGTGAATGAGTTCAAGCAAAGTGTGATAGATACTGTGTAAATGTCGAATAGTTGTGATGGATATGGTGTTTAGGGCCTCCCTAGATGAGTTTAAGGACTCCTTGGAGTCACCTGTAATAATAAGTATACTTGCGTAAATCTTACTGGATGACTCAATAGAGAAGTTTTCTAATTACTGTGCTCAATTTTTTTTATTTATTATTATTTTTTTTAATAAATAGGGATACTGGGAGAATTTTACTCTAATAATCTAGAATTTGAACCTTCTGACAGATTTGAATCATTCTGAATTAAGTAAGCATAGACATTTTGAACATTTTATATCTTCATATTAAATTAGGGCCTGTTCAGATATCATCTTCTCTGGTTTTCTTTTTCATATTTTAGATTTGGTGACTTTTTCTGTCTTCAAGTGGTTTGTTTTCTTGTGAATGCATTCCTCCTAGATACTCTTGACCATTTAGTGTTATGAGTTTATGTAATTTGAATCTTGGGTTGTAGTTGAACTTTTTTTTTTCTTCTGTATTTTTTGTTGTGTAGTTGCATTAGTGAAAATCTTATATGCATCTACAATGTTTATTCATCTTGTAGAAATTAATAAAGATCCTGGAGTACCCAATAGTTTGCCATTCAAAGAAAAGATTCTTCAGGAAGCTGTTGATAGAAAACAAAGATTAAAAGAATTGCAACAAAATCAGAAAGAAGAGCGAAGAAAGCAACAAATGCAGAATCGAGGACTTACAGACACCAACTTCAGTAATGAAATGGATGCAGAATTGGACAATAAGGTGAAGAATTTTTAATATAGCCTAAAGGTGTTATTAATGTAGTCCTTTATAATGAGAAAATAACTATGACATTTTTTAAACAAGTATAAGATGGCTAAATTGTAACTTCCACTTATATGACTATATAATGTAAGAAAATTAAGTATGGTACTTAAATAATTTTTATATGTTATAGTTTCTGTGATATAGTTCATGTGATAGTTTCTAAAGTGACGTGGCTGCCACTGTTTAGAAAATAAAACTCTGATTATAATGTTCTAATTATGATAGTTCAAAAGGAAGTAGTAGTCATCTCTATAATTTAAGACATATTTTAGGTTATAGTTATTGAACTGCTTTATTTTGGTATTGGTTTCAGCAGTTTAAAGACCATATTATTTAGAAAAAATTAAAGATGAAAACTTTAACTTATGTAAAATACATTTATTAGCTGTAAAATTTTTGCCCAAGTATCATAGACATCCTCAGTACAATAACAACAATGGAACAAAAAATAAAATTACATATAATCCGTTTCAGAAAAGTGCACTGCAGTGTCAATAGGACAGTGGTCAGTAAATTCCCGGTTATTTTTTTAAAAAATTACAATAACATAATCAGGAATTTGCCTAAAAGTGATATAATAATATTTCCCATAAAAGGAATAAACAAAGTCAATTAGATCTGTTTAAGTTCGGTCTGTGTAGAAAGGCCTCACTGCTCTATAAGGAATCTACTTTTATGTGAAAAATTAGTTTTCTTCCAAAAAAACTATTTAGTCAGGTTGGCATGTTTTGCTAAGCCAGACTGCTCAAATTCAAGATATTGGATATTAGATTTAAGTTCTTCACTGCAGATGGCTACACATCTATCAGACTGTCCAAAGTAAAACAAATTACAGAAGGAAGAGATCTGGTAGAGACATCTGGAAGGTTGAGCAGAGAAAGCTTATGTTTAGGTGAAGAAAGGAAGATAGAGATCTTCCTGACATTACAAAAGGATAACGCAATATTGTTTCTGTTTTTATTTTCTAAGTATGTCAGTTTACATACCGATATTAAAGCAGTTATCTCAACTATGTTATTATTAACAGATCTCCATGGTCAGTAGAAATATTATCTTAGCTCTCTCTTAACCAGAACAATATTTGTCAAATTGTTCCATAAATTCATAAACTTGTCATATTTATAATACATTACAGCATTGATTGTGCTCACTATTACAGAGTGTATAGAGCAGTGTTTCTCAAACTTTTTTCGACTACGGAACACTTCACAAATCCTGAAATTTTCACTGAACACCTTGGTTATTTTGTAATGTATAAATTAATAATTAATATGTAATTTAGCTGATTTTTTATTATTAATCAATAATTGATAATTAATTAATAATTAATTAAACCATCATTAAATTAATTTGTGCTGACAAATTAATTTAAAAATGACAAATTCCAGAACTTCTCGTGCAACACCTATTCACCTTCCAGGGAACACCGGTTAAGAACCACTGGTATAGAGAATGAAATAATCATTTGTATCTTTGATAACTGATGTTGCCTTAGTTACCTCTGGATCCTTGGAAATTTCTTTTCACTACAGTTATCAGACAACAAATTTGTGCACAAATAGTCTAGATATGATTTTAAAGGCCTAATATTATGACACTATCACTCTCTGATATTCTAGTTATCATTGCAACTCTTCTTGCACTGTATCCCTTAAATTCAGATCACTCTCTATTCAGATCACTCTCTATCAGCCATCATAGGTGGATTCCAAATCTCTTCCTCCTGAAGCCACCAATACAGTGCATTATGCTTCTGCATTTCAGAGTGCAAACCTTCTACTTATCAACATTAAAATGAAAATATAGTGGTCTTGTAAAGCTAATTGCCTATTATATATATATATATATATGATTAAAATTATTAACTGACTTAAACACCAAGAAATATATATATATATATATTATTTTTTTTTATGTGAATCTCACACATAAATTAGTATTTGTACATGCTGGTAGTATGGTTGGCTAAGAGTTAGATATGGAAATCCTGCTTCACAGACTGAACACAGAACCTTACATGCTGCTTCTAGCCTCTAATTAAGTGGGATGTGGCCTCACTTGATAGTGATTTCATTTCCTGCCTAACTATATTCACAAACACCGGTACACTAGTTCAGATTCAAACAAACCTTAAAATGCTTCGACGTAGAACAATTATGATGCTCACACAGCCACTCGGACTGATAGATTTAAATTAGACCTTTGGCTTGTAAATTTTTCAGACTGCATTATCAGCAAACATCTGAATATCTGTTGCCAAACTCTATATTAAATATCATTCACATATAAGTGGAATTGTAGTAGCCTGAGAATAGAACTATGTTCAAATACCATAGTTACCTTCTTTTGTGAAACACCATTCCCATACATAATATGCTGATAGATTTAATTTGATATTTGGCTTGTAAATTTTTCTGACTGCATTATCAGCAAACATCTGAATATCTGTTGCCAAATTATATTAAATATCATTCACTTATAAATGGAATTGTAGTAGCCTGAGAACAGAACTGAAAGCACACCCCAACTCAACATTACCAGAGTTAAAGATCGGTACTATCAACATAAGAAGCCTGAATGGCAAAGAAATGGAGCTAGCTGAGGAATTAGATAAGTACCACATTAATATAATAGGGGTGACTGAAACAAAAAAGACAAAAACTGATGAGATCTTTCTGAACAATAAATAGCAAATGTTATATTCAGGAAATGACAATCAAGGAAAAGAAGGAGTACCCATAGTATTCAACACAAAATACGAGGCTAATCTTCTTGAATGGCAGGCATAGCAGAGTAGAAAATGCTTGTCAGACATACAAAAATATTTTGAGAAAATTTGGAGAAAAGAGCAGAGCCAATAATAATGGCAAATACCTGTTGGATTTCTGCTCAGGACATGGACTGGTTATTACTAACACCATGTTCCAACATAAAAATGTGCACAAATTCACATGGAGAGAAGAGGCAAGGAATAAGAAAAGTCTCATTGACTATGTTATTGTTGATAGTGATGTTTTCTCCCTGGTGCAAGACACCAGAGTGTACAGAGGATTTGAAATTGGAAGCGATCACTATTTAGTCTTGAGCAGGATAATACTGAATTTCATTTTAAAAGAATGACATGTAACAAAGTTTTAAAGTGAATAAAAGTTGAGCAGCTCTCACATGTGAACTGTAGACTAAAATACACAAAGATTATTGAAGAAAAAATGAAAGAGTTTGAGAACAGGAACCAAACCTTGGAGATTCAGTGGCAAGCCTTGAAGAAAACCCTGATTAATTCAGCCAGAGAGGCATGTGGTGAGGTTGTCTGCAAGGATAGAAAAATCAGAACTCCATGGTGGACACAGGAAGTTAAAGAAGCAGTGAAGGAAAAGAATAAAGCATATCAGAAGTTCCTGCAAATAAGTCAGCTTGTGCTCTTAGAGAATACAGAGACAAATGTCAGAAAGCAAAATACTGTGTAAAACTAGCAAAAAAAAAGTCATGGCAGGACTTTGGCAACAACTTAGAAAATAAATATCAAAAAGGTGGCAAAATATTTTGGAGGTTATTGAAGAAGCTTAGAAATGGAGGAAAGAGTACTACTGTAAAAGGAGTTAGAAATGATAAAGGTGACATGAAAATGGGTGAAAAAGATATCCTTGAAGTATAGAGTAATTACTTCGAAAAATTGCTAAATGAAACATGCAGTGATAGCACAATGGTAAAAAACACACAACAGGCATACAGTCAGGAATACATATCCATACTTGAAGTAGAAAAAGCCATCAAAGGCTTGAAATGTGGAAAGGCAGCAGGAGTAGATGATATTCGACCAGAAATGGTTAAGTATGGTGGTATAAAAGTCTTACAGTGGCTGCACTGCATAGTTCAGAAGGTGTGGACAGAGGGACGAATTCCAGATGATTGGAGTAGAGCTCTCATAGTACCCATATATAAAAACGGAAATAAAACTGAATGTGAGAATTACAGAGGTATTTTCATACTGAGTGTTCCTTGCAAGATCTATGCAAGCATACTTGAGAAACGGTTGAGAAGAATTGTGGAAGAAAAGCTTGGTGAAGAACAAGCTGGATTCAGGCCAAATAGAGGCTGTCAGGATCAGATCTTCACTTTACGACAAATAGATGAGAAAGCATGGGAATATAACAAAGTTCTGTATTTAAGTTTTATCGATCTGGAAAAGGAATGTGACAAGGTGCCAAGAGAGAAGCTATTCAATACGCTACAGTTATATGGTGTCAATGGGACATTATATCAAGCAATATTTAGTCTGTATTTGAGTTATAAGTCAGCAGTTAGAATTGACGGAAGGAGGTTTAATGTTAAATCCGGTGTGAGACAGGGATGTACATTATTCCCTCTGTTATTCATTATCTATATGGATCACATTATGAAGGAAAGTGGTATTAAACATGATATCAGAATTGGAGATGTTAATGTCAGCTCTTTGCTTTATGTGGACGATGTTATACTTCTAAATAAATCCACTACAAGTTTGCAAGAGTCTCTGACTAAATTGAATAACTGTTGTAATAGGTATGGTGTGAAGGTGAGCATTAAAAAGACAAAGACAATGAAAATAGGTAGAATTGTTGAAAATGTCAACTGTGTTGTGAACGGGGGAACCTGTGGAACAAGTAAAACATTTCAGCTACTTAGGCACGATTTTTAGTGAAGATGGTAAATTAAATATAGAAATAGACAACAAATCAACAAAGCTGGTATGGTAGGAAGTCAATTGAATAAATTCATATGGAATAAGAGAGAGAAATTAGTCGGAACACTAAATTAGCTGTATACAAGATGGTGTTCCAACCAGTTTTAACTTATGGATCTGAGAGCTGGGTCAGAAGTAAAACACCAAAGACTAGAGACTGCATATATTAGAGTCCTGAGAAAGATTAGAGGTGCGAACAGATGGCATCAATGGCAATATCATATTAAAAACGAGGATATCAGGAAATAACTTGACATTATCAGCATCCAGGAATGCATTAGCAGAGCTAATCTCAGGTTGTATGGTAACTTAAACAGAATGGGAGAGGAGAGATTAGCAAAACAAGTGTTCTCTGCCAGTTTGGCAGGAAACGACCCAGAGGAAGACCTAAGATATGGGTGGATTGATACAGTACAATGTTGCCTTGGACGATCGAAATATATCTGATAATGATAATATTGGAGTTCTGACAAGTGACAGACTGATTTGGAGGAAAATTGTAGATAGGAAGTTAGTAATGATGTAAATTTTTCATGTAGTACTATCATATCCTGTACACCCCCTTGAGGGTACATGTCAGGAATTTGATGATGATGATGAGAACAGAATTATGTTCAAATACCACTAGTTACCGTCTTTTGTGAGACACCATTCCCATACATAATATGCTGATTTCTATGAGACAGCTAATTTCCTATTCATTTCACTAATCTGTTTGCATATCCCCCATCTCTTGTACACTAGCTATTTCATATGGATTCAGTTCAGATGCCTTTGAACTCAATTCTGTATAACCAGGTTCCAGACTTGGAAGTTTATTCATATACTATCCACCATGTGCAAGCATCCACTAATGCCTATTGCAAAAAGCAAATTTGTTGGCAACAATGCCCAACTACAACAGTGTTCCAGGCATAGCTAACATGGTGCAACTGACCAGCACATCATAATGAAATTTCTGATATGTGTGTGTGTATATATATGTGTGTATATATATATACCCTCGAGGCATACAGGATATGATAGTACTACATGCAAAATTTACATCATTACTAACTTCCTATCTACAAATTTCCTCCAAATGAGTCTGTTACCTATCAAGACTAACATTATCAGATCTTATATTTCTATCTTCTAAGGCACTTTTTACTGTATCAATCCATCTATAACTTGGTCTTCCTGTGGATCTTTTTCCTGCCAACCTGGAGAGAACACTGGTTTTGCTAATCTTTCCTCTTGTTGAATTTTGAATGAAAATATTTTAACTAAGAAATATCTCATTCAGAATTGAACAAGAAAAAAAAAACTTATAGCGGAAATGCTTGTAAATATGTGTAAAGATACTAATTTGTTTAAAGAATTATACTAATACAAACTTTGTAATATTAATTAAAGGTGAAAGATGTCATTTTTTTGTAAAAAGATTATAATGTAAGAAGTTTCTTTATACGATATATGTTAGAGCATAATAACGTAGGATCAAAGTCCATTAACGACAACTTTAGATAAATTGTATAGCCGACGGCAAATTGCTTATGTGTGAACGGCATGCGCACAGTGTTTTTCCGGGAAGACGCGGCACACATACGAAGTATTCCAGGAAGATAGAAATGAAAATAGGAGCCGGGCGCAAAAGGAAAGTGTCTGGCAGAAAGGTTTGGTAGTGAAGGGGGGGTGCTAGAGATACGAGGTATAAAACGGGTTTGTCCCTCCCGTTCAAGGCTTTTTAGGTTTTTTTCATCTGGAGTTGCTGGAGAATTTCTGGTGGAGTTGGGAAGAGTTCCAGTTCGAGATCTAGTCGATAGTGGGCAGCTATTCTCTGCCGTTGTTTCGCGATGTCAGGCGGAAGGAATAGAGGTACTTTTCCGAGTAAGCCTGAAGAAACTGGGCCACGTATATGTCCACGTGGATCGATTCAATCCATGCTGTTTTCAGTCGAGAATGCGATGAAAGGACAGAACAATGAAGGCCAAACCTAGCCCGTGAGTTAATCACCAAGGACGAGATCGAACATTCGGAGGGAAATTATAAAGAAAGGATAGACGGAATAAGTTACAGGAATGTGGTAATGTAAAACCCTTTATAATTCCTTTGTTAAGAAAGAACGGAATAATGCGTTATGGAAGAAACGAGATGTTAAATTATATAACTCTAAACTTGTAGGAAGGACCATAGTGAGATTTAGATACCAGTGTTTTAGAATCTAATGGCTGTTTCCTTAGTATTTGTGTGAATGAGTAGTAGTTAATTTGCTATAAGTAATGATCTATAGAATTATCGATGTGAATGTTTTAAGAATATGTGTAAGATAAGTAAAGATATTTAAAGGATGCTAGCTAGAATTTTGTGTAGTGAAATGAGCCTATTCTTATATGTGATTTTTATTGTAAATGTGTAATCTTTAGAATCTAATAAATGTATCTTGATTATCTTAACCTGTTTTGTGCCTTGATTTGAATCCAATGCACTGCTTGCTAATATTTGCTGAGTGGGAGTGAATAATATGACAGAGACCACGACTGCAAACTAAAGTATTTTAAGAGAGATAGATAAGATTGAGATAAAGAATAACTAATAGATTGATTTACTTAGTATATTTTCTGAGGGTTACTCCTTGGTTAAGAGGAATTTCTGACCTAGGGATCTGGCTGGTGCAGCTTGATCAAATACATATTGCCAGAACCTGAATAGGTGGTAACTCCAGACCGTCATTGCTGAAGATCGGACTCTATTCAAAATGTCTACCCTTTGTCAATTTATTTAATATACTTAATCTTTCTAAGAATCGGCCAAATTGTGTGGATAGATTTAACTGTGAATAAGATAAGTGACATAATTACATATATAAGAACAACAACAATAACATATAAATTAAAGAAAAGTACAAGTAAGGTCAGAAATTAACAGTGGCGCAGCCGGTAGGATTTTAATTGAATAAGGTTTTGAGTAAGAAAGGATTTAATCAAGTAACAAACTCTTTAAGTATAAATCATATAAATAAAGAATTTAACACTCTTCCATTCTGTTTAAGTGACCATACCACCTGAGATTAGCTCTGCTAATGCATTCCTGGATGCTGACAGTGGCAAGTTCTTTCTTAATATCCTCATTTTTAATATCAGTTCATCTGTTCATGCCCCTAATCTTTCTCTGGACTCTCATATCTGTGGTCTCTAGTCTTTGGTCAGTGTTTTATTTCTGACCCAGCTCTCAGATCCATAAGTTGAAATTGGCTTGAATACTGTCTTGTATACAGCTAATTTAGTGTTTTGGCTAATTTCTCTCTTATTCCATATAAATTTATTCAGTGGACTTCCTACCATACCAGCTTTGTTGATTCTGTTGTCTATTTCCATATTTAACATCTTCACTAGAAATTGTGCCTAAGTAGCTGAAATATTTTACTTGTTCTGTAGGTTCTCCATTCACAATGCAGTTGATATTTTCAATGTTTCTGCCTATTTTCTTTGTCTTTGTCATGCTGACCTTCATACTATATCTATTACAACAGTTATTCAATTTAGTCAGGGAATCTTGCAGACTTGTAGCTGACCAGCACCAATAAATCATATGATGATATCCAGTATCACAGCTGTTGACTGTCATGGACACAAAAAAAAAAAAAAAAGAAGTTTTTTGTGTGATTTTTGTTCTGAATGGTTGCTTGCTCGGTGCATAAAAATCAACAAATCAGCATATAGACTTCTCATGAATTTGAACCAGTCTTTTTTCTATTCACTGTGCCTTCCCTCAATGAAAGAGTTTCTGAAAACTTTAGAAAAACACATTGAAAGCTTGGAGCATTGTTTCGTTGCTATCAATGAAACTTTCTCCCACAAAATCTAATTAATTAGAACTAAAACTGATTCACAAATCAATGCTCCAATGAAAAATAACCCATCACTGATACCAGTCAGCTCCATCACCTCATCGGAGCTGGCTGGTATTGGTACATGACTCAATGAAAGTCGAAAACAAAAAAAATATAGTGTCATTATCCTCAGCTTTCATACCAAAAGCTATGATATGCTGAAGAAAGACATCACCAAACTAATAGAAAAATCCAGTTTTGATTTCAGAGAAACACCAGATGCCTACAACAAAAAAGCAGATGGTGACCTTCATGTAACTAGTGAAAGCAATCTGTGACACACCAGCAAGTGTATCAGAACTAATGTCAGATGTAAACAACTTCAAGGTAGGTTCTCCCCATTCCCAATTACATATATAAGCACAGCCCAACCTTGTCATCAGCCATCGTGAACAAAGATGACAACAATTTTGCCAACAACTGAAAGAAAAATGACAAAGCGACAAAACATGGCATATCAACTACAAAAGAGGAATACTCGGTGTAAAAATTGAGTGCTGTTATAGTTTGCCCACCATTTGTAGGTCCCTGCTTCGCGTCTTTCCAAGAATAGTCGATTCATGCTGAAGGGGAGAAAGAAATGAAGGACGTCCGAATTGGTTGCCAACATGCGAAATCATGTGCATTATAGGTAAAATTTTCCAACTGTTATACAAGCAACATAGTTAACTACAATAATCATAAAAGAGAAGTTAATTTTCTGACTGGTAATAATAAACAACTCATCCCACAATATGGACTGATTACCCTATTATCGGAATGGATTCTCCTTTTTCTAAGATGCACAGAAGTGTCGAACTATAATAGTCAACTTGAAAACCAAAATACAATTACTGCATATGGAACATGCATGACCTACTCATTCAACAACAAATCCTGCAGATTTCCAGATTGACTTTACAAGTATATATGTGATCTCAGTTTTAATCAATGACTACTTCCACCTGCAGTCTGCAAAATCTCGTCTACTTTTTCTGATAGAAACTTAAATTCCAGCTCTCCAAGCATCGCTCCTCTCAACTTCCCCAAATACACACTTTACTCCTTTTGGCTCAAGGGTGGTGTTTATGCACACATTCACTATGACATGCACTGTGTCAGAGAACAAACTTAGAATCTCTAAAGAATGATCTACTTCAGCTGAAAATCTGTCTGCCCTACTGTAAAATTTATATGCTATGTCACTCTTCCAGTGCCACCAACCACTGTGCTCTTTGACTTTCTCTCTCTTGTCAAAAGTCAGTGTCCTTCAGTCAAACTTTCTTAGCAGTAAGGTTATCTTCCTTGGCAATTTTAATGTTCAATTGGCTTTCCTTCTCTAACTATATAGGCAAAGCAGATAGAGATACCGAGATATTTGAAATCACACATCACCTTACACTAGGCTTGCCAGATGTCCCTTATTTTACGTCGAATTTTGCTATCCCATATTGTACTTGTAGGGACAGCCTAATATCTCGTATTTTAATTAAAAGATAAAATGATAAATATTATGTTAAGAAATTATAATTTTCAATATTCTTTTTTGAATAATCCGACTTAAATTGATCTGTAAGCCATAACAACTGACAATTCGAGGAAATTAATTGTGTTTACAGTTTATGACAGCGACGGTCCCTTTCATTGGTCACTTTTTATTTAGTATAAGTAGTTTATTTATAATTCTGAACAGATATACTGCATTTGCTTAATTTCAAACAGTTCTTATTTGGACATTGTGTGGTGCAGGATTGGTTCAGCACGTGGATGTTATTTCAGTAATTATTAAAAAATAATATCTCGCCTTTTTTGAATGTGCGATATTTGGTCATCATCAAATTCCTGCCATGTACCCTCAAGGGGTGTATAGGATATGATAGTACTACATGAAAAATGTACATCATTACTAACTTCCTATCTACAATTTTTCTCCAAATCAGTCTGTTACTTGTCAAGACCCCAACATGATCAGATCTTATATTTCTATCGTCTAAGGCACTTTTGTACTGCATCAATCCACCTACATCTTCATCTTCCTCTGGGTCGTTTTCCTGCCACCCTGGGAGAGAACACTTGTTTTGCAATTCTCTCCTCTCCCATTCTGTTTAAAGTGATCATACCACCTGAGATTAGCTCTACTAATGCATTCCTGGATGCTGACAATGTCAAGTTATTTCCTAATTTCGTCGTTTTTAATATGATATTGCCATTGATGTTATCTGTTCACGCCTCTAATCTTTCTCAAGACTCTCATATCTGCAGTCGCTAATCTTTGGTCAAGTGTTTTGCTTCTGACCCAGCTCTCAGATCCATAAGTTAAAACTGGTTTGAACACTGTCTTGTATACAGCTAATTTAGTGGTAATACTAATTTCTCTCTTATTCCATATGAATTTATTCAGTGGACTTCCTACCATACCAGCTTTGTTGATTCTGTTGTCTATTTTTCCAAATTTAATCTACCATCTTCACTAAAAATCGTGCCCAGTTAGCTGAAATGTTTTACTTGTTCCACAGGTTCTCCGTTCAGAATGCAGTTGATATTTTCAATGATTCTGCCTATTTTCATTGTCTTTGTCTTTTTATTGATAACCTTCATACCATATCTATTACAACAGTTATTCAATTTAGTCAGGGAATATTGCTGACTTGTAGCAGATTTATTTAGAAGTATAACACCGTATAAAGCAAAGAGCTGAAATTAACATCTCCAATTTTGATATCAGATATAATACCACTTTTCTTCATAATGTGGTCCATATAGATAATAACAGAGGGGATAATGTACATCCCTGTCTCACACCAGATTTAACATTAAACCACCTTCCTTCAATTCTGACTGCTGACTTACGATTCAAATTAAGAATAAGTATTGCTTGATATAATTCCCCATTGACACCATATAACTGTAACATATTGAATAGCTTCTCTCTTGGCACCTTGTCATATGCCTTTTCCAGGTCGACAAAACTTAAATACAGATCTTTGTTATATTCCCATGATTTTTCAACCAATTGTCGTAAAGTGAAGATCTTATCCTGACAGCCTCTATTTGGCCTGAATCCAGCTTGTTCTTCACCAAGCTTTTCTTCCACAATTCTTCTCAACCATTTCTCAATTATACTTGCAAAAATCTTGCCAGGAACACTCAGTAGGGAAATACCTCTGTAATTCTCACATGCAATTTTATTTCCCTTTTTATATATGGGTACTATGAGAGCTCTACTCCAATCATCGGGAATTCGTCCCTCTGTCCAGGCTTTCTGAACTATGCAGTGCAGCCACTGTAAGACTTTTATACCACCATACGTCAGCATTTCTGGTCAAATATCATCTACTCCTGCTGCCCTTCCACATTTCAAGCCTTTGATGGCTTTTTCTGCTTCAAGTATGGATATGTATTCCTGACTGTATGCCTGTTGAGTGTTTTTTTATCACTGTGCTATCACTGCTTGTTTCATTTAGCAATTTTTCGAAGTAATTACTCCATATTTCAAGGATATCTTTTTCTTCCGTTTTCATCTCTAATTCCTTTTACAGGAATCTTTCCTCCATTTCTAAGCTTCTTCAACAACCTCCAGAATATTTGGCCACCTTCTTGATATTTATTTTCTATATTTTTGCAAAAGTCCTCCCATGACATTTGTTTAAGCTAATTTTACACAGTGTTTAGCTTTCTTACATTTGTCTCTGTATTCTCTAAGAGCATGAGCTGACTTATTTGCCAGGAACTTTTGATATGCTTTCTTCTTTTCCTTCACTCCTCTTTAACTTCCTGTGTCCACCATGGAGTTCTGATTTTTTTATCCTCTCTCTTTCTGAATCAATCAATGTTTTCTTCAGAGTTTGCCACTGAACCTCCAAGGTTTGATTCCTGTTATCTCAAACTCTTTCATTTTTTCTTCAATAATCTTTGTGTATTTTAGTCTACAGTTTGCATCTGAGAGCTGCTCAAGTTTTATTCACTTTAAAACTTTCTTACATGTTATTCTTTACAATATGAAAATTAATTTTATCCTGCTCAAGACTAAATAGTGATCACTTGCAATTTCAAATCCTCTGTACGCTCTGGTGTCCTGCACCAGGGAGAAAACATCACTATCAACAATAACATAGTCAATGAGACTTTTCTTATTCCTTGCCTCTTCTCTCCATGTGAATTTGTGCACTTTTTTATGTTGGAACATGGTGTTAGTAATAACCAGTCCATGTCCTGAGCCGAAATTCAACAGATATTTGCCATTATTATTAGCTTTGCTCTTTTCTCCAAATTTTCAAAAAACATTTTTATATGTCTGACAATCACTCCTATCCTGCTATTTAGATTCCCAACAAGGACCAACTTTTCCTTTTTCATTGTGTCAGTAGCTTTCTCTAGAGCCTCAAAAAATTCCTCAACGTCTACCTTAGTAGAACCTTCTGTGGGACCATAGGCACAAATAAGTCTCATTATCCAGTTCCCCATTCAAGAAGATTAGCCTCGTATTTTGTGTTGAATACTATGGGTACTCCTTCTTTTCCTTGATTGTCATTTCCTGAATATAACATTTGCTATTTATTGTTCAGAAAGATCTCACCAGTTTTTGTCTTTTTTGTTTCGGCCACCCCTATTATATTAATGTGGTACTTATCTAATTCCTCAGCTAGCTTTATTTCTTTGCCATTCAGGCTTCTTATGTTGATAGTACCGATCTTTAACTTTGGTGATGTTGAGTCGGGGTTTGTTTTCAGATTTGTTCCAGTAGCTTACTTTTCGCTGTTTGCTCTGGTTCCCTGGCGAAAACAACAGGGGCCTTGTTTAACCGGGCGACGCTCCAGCCGGCATGAAATTCTGTGATGTTGTACCATCATTCTGTATTTTGGTTAAAGCCAATAAGAATACAATTTGGTCGGCTAAATCCCAAATTGCCAGCCCATCCTCGTTCGTTCAGTATTCAGGTAGATACCCAACAGGGTGCACCATGAGAAGGTGAGGATTGGACATTAGGTCAGAAGTCCTAGTTGGTTCTTCGCATTCCTTTAAAGGCTGTGTGGAGGTCTCTTCTCAGTTATACAGCTTTGACCCTTAAGCACCTGCGATATTTGGTTAATACATAAAATATATAATTGAAGGTAAATTAATTTTTGTTTCTTTCCTTAAGCCCTTAACAATGCCAAAACAAAAGTGTTTTTTAACAGTGATTATTCGAAAGAATGGAATGTCCCTTATTTGGTTTTCCAAAATCTGGCAACCCTACCTTACACAAATTGTTCATATGCGCACCAGAGTACAAGTTAAACTCAACTACTTTCCAATCACTGCACCACTTCCTCACTGGTAATCCTTCCAACCAAATATACCGTGAAAGTTGCATCTCCCTTGGTTAATTCAGATTACAACATTGTGCATATCTCTACTCCCACCAGCTATTCTCAAGTTATATCTGAGGGTATAACTTGAAAACTCATTCCCTTGCTTTTATTATTGCTTTTAACCTTCCTCAAGCATATGCACTTAACATATCACTGAAGTAATCTTGTCTGAAATGGAATCATTCACACCAAATTCTCAAGTAAACCTCGGTTCTCCAAAAGATGTGCCACGACTACCGGTTAAGAACTAAGCATAACATAACACAACTGACTATCATCAAGAAGTCTATCTTCTCTCACTGCTTATGTCAAAGCCTAAAACAGCTGCAAAAAAATCATCAGTGTATACTAAAATGATTTTTGAAGAGTTAGAAGCAGGTACCGTATTTTTTGGACCATAAGACGCACCTTTTTACTTAGAAAAATCAGCTGAAAATTGGGTGCATGTTATGGTCCAAAGGTAACATTAAAATACGAATCTATACACTGTACCGAAGTTCGATTACTGGCACAATATGTTAATAAAATTTGTAAGTACGCCACTGAAGGTAGGTGCCTAAATTATCTCGCTGCATGTGGGTGAATCACTGATTTAGATCGTCAATAGTCATTAGTGTGTAAACATGTGCGCTTTTGTATGGTTCATTTGAAATATGTTTTATGAGTTGTTAAAATTTTTTTCTTAAAATTAGAAAAAATGAGTGTAAAACAAAAAAGACTCATATAATGTGAGTTATAAATTAAATGTGATAATTACGCAAAACACTATGGAAACAGAGCAGCAGAAAGACATTTTGGTCCACCACCAACAGAAAAAATGGTTCGTGAATGGAGAAAACAAGAGGAACAATTAAAACTGCTATGTAAACGCAAGAAAACATTCCGTTTGCACCTAGAAAAATGGCCAGAATTAGAAGTACAAATGAAAAATTGGGTAACGAATCATTGAAAAATGGGAATATCTGTTTCTACAAAAATGATAATTTTTGAAGCGAAACGATGGGCAACTGCTAATGGAATTTTAGATTTTACCGGATCACCCTCTTGGTGCTTTAGATTTATGAAAAGAAACAGGTTATGCATGTGTACAAAAACCACTCTAGCCCAAAAAATGCTGGCTGACTATGAAGCTAAATTTATAGAATTCCATAGATTTGTCATATCAGTGAGAAGGAAATTTAACTTTGAGCTTAATCAAATTGGGAACATGGATGAAGTCCCTCTAACTTTTGATGTTCCTTCAAATCGGACAATAGATTCAAAAGGCACCAAATCAATAGTGATCAAAACAACAGGTCACAAAAAAACTCACTACACTGTAGTTTTAGCTTGTTGTGCAGACAACAAAACTATCCCCCCATGTTAATCTTCAAGAAAAAAACGATATCGAGAGATGAAATTCTTCGTGGCATTATTATCCACATTCAAGATAAAGGCTGGATGGATGAAACAGGAATGAAATTATGGATACAAAAGATACGGGCAAAATGTCCAGGTGCTTTGTTTAAAAAACCTGCAATGTTAGTGTGGGATGAATTCAGAGTGCATAAAACAGATCAACAAAGAAGCTTCTAAAAGAAACGAATACAGAATTGGCTGTCATTCCTGGAGGCCTTACAGGTCAATTACAACCCTTGGATGGATCTATTAATAGACCATTCAAAAATGTTATGTGGGAAGAGTGGAACAAATGGATGGCAAAGCCAAATCACGATGTTACAGCAACAGGACGTATGAAACGGCCAACAATTTCTGGGTGAAAAATTCATGGGAAGCTGTGAAAGAAGAGATGATTATAAAGTCATTTAAGAAATGTGGGATAAAACTTAAAAAGCCTGCGATGTTAATGTGGGATCAATTCAGAGCGCATAAAACAGAATCAACAAAGAAGCTTCTAAAAGGAATGAATACAGAATTAGCTGTCATTCCTGGAGGCCTTATAAGTCAATTACAACCCTTGGATGGATCTATTAATAAACCATTCACAACTGTTATGTGGGAAGAGTGGAACAAATGGATGGCAAAGCCAAATCATGATGTTACAGCAACAGGACGTATGAAATGGCAAACAATTTCAGAAGTATGTACGGTGAAAAATTCATGGGAAGCTGTGAAAGAAGAGATGATTATAAAGTCATTCAAGAAATGTGGGATAAGACTTTTCCTCAAATGCCTGCATAGATGATGATTTTGATAAATGTTCCCGACCATTCCAAACACTCAATGCTTTCTCTGACCATTCACCAGGAAGGAATCAAAAAATCCTGTCCAAATTAGATACCAAAAAGTCCCTTGGTGGCATTTCTTCAATTGTTCTGAAGATTTGCACTCTATAATTGATTCCTATTCTGTGTCTCTTCTTTTTGCTGTCTTACTCCACTGGCATCTACCTACATCCTGGAAATTAGCCCATATCTAACCTCTTCCCAAGAAGGGAAAAGGTTAGATATTGCCAATCTCTCCCATCAGTCCTCTCCAAAGTAATGGAGAGAACCATCAACACCCAACTCCTGTGTTACTTTAAAAGCACTCAACTAACAAACGATTGCCAGTGCCATTCAACAGGGGGATCTAGTGATTGCACTAGATATCCAATGCATTCAACCAGGTCCCATGACTTCTGCAACTGGGTTGCCAGTTTTTTCACTGGATTCACATTTCCCTATCTTCTAACTATAAAACTAATGCTGGGATCCTACAAGGTACTGTTCCACTCTCTTTTTTCTATACATTGACCTGTTTTAGTTGACTACAAATCCAATATACAGTTTTGTCTATAACAGTACACTAGATTCCTCCTTTCACTTGACAACCCTTTCACCAAACAAACCAATACAACTCACAGAACAACAATCCCTACAAGCCTAAATTCTGATACTCAAACCATTCTTCGATGGCACTTGGATAAACCCTGTCAGTTTCATTGCCTGCAAAACACAGTTCTGTTTATTTCCCATAAAAAGAGAAGCATATTCTTTCAGCCTTACATTTACAAAATAACTGGGAGACCTCCACATTGGTCTTTCTCCTTGAGATTATCTTGACATAAACACATCAGACCCATTGCCTCCTTAATATCCAGAAAATTAGGATTCTTCTTTTCTCAAGTCATTACTTTACCTCCTGACAACTATTAACCCCGTATAAATCCATTCATCGAATACTGCTCTCACATCTGGGAAGGTGCTCCCCAAATACTCCCTAAAATACTCAGTGCAATACAGGAGAAAGCAATCAGACTGATTAACAGTTCACGTCAGTGGGTGGGGGGGGGTACCTGTCTTTCACTTTCTCACAGGACAAGAGAAAAACACTACTCTACAGAAATTTCATGCTTGCGTTTCATTGAACATGCCACATATCTTGATGGTTCTTTGTAACTAATTTGTATGGAAGGTAGGAATGATGTATTTGTTTTAGATTGCCTGAGGGTCAAAGCAAAATAACTAAGAGAAGACCTCCACATTGCCTTTAAGGAATGTAGAGAACCAGCTGGGGTTTTTCTGACCTAACTTCACGTGGTGCACCCCATTAGTAGATCTGGATACTGAACAAACAAGAATGGGATGACAATTTGAACTTAGCTAACCAAATTGTATTCTCTATTGGCTTAAACCACAAATAATATGATGATGCAACATGATGAGATTTTATGCTGGCTAGGACATTGTCCATTTAAACAAGGCCCATGCTGCTTTTGTCAGGGAACCATGGCAAACAGTGAAAATACAATATCACTTACATTACTCTACCTCTATATCTACATCAGTCTCTGTGAATCAGGTCTTGCTGATACTGATAATTTTTGTCCAAGTCATACTAACCAATGCCAAAAACTCCTCTCTTATTTGGTATTGGTCAGCCCCACTTTCCTAAGGAGATATTGAAATGTATGGCCATTCATCAATTCAGAACAAACTGAAGCTCATTATCTACTCAATGTCAGAAGAACTGAAGATAGCAACCACCAATATAAGGAGTATTAATGCAAAGAAAATTTAGCTTGCAGAAGGAGTGGAAAAGTACCTATTCCTATCAGTGGTCCTAACAGGCATTTATGTGCCCACAACATTTCCAAGTATTCTTGGACTTTGCAACTGTAACTTGAGGATAAGGTGGTTAGCCCTATGCCTCTGGAAAGCTGCCATGCAGACATTGATATCACTAAAACAAAGAAGACAAAAACAGGTGAGATCTTCCTAAAAAATAAGTATATGATGTTATATTCGAGCAATAATAATTAAGGAAAGGAAGGAGTAGCCATAGCATTCAACACTAAACATGAAGATAAACTTTTTGATTTGAAGGCAGTTTCAAGCAGAGTTATGTGGGCTAACTTAAAAATGGAAAATGAAACTTACTTGTGCTTTTTGGTATCACAGAAGGATCTCTTAAGAAACAAGAGTAATCCTTGGTCTATTTTGCCATCTTTTGCAGAATGTCCTCTGAACTTCAATTCTCTACCCCTAGATTCCTAGCCATGTCTATTTCCTGTAATCCAGTACCATTAGTATGACACAACTTATGTAGTCTTTTCATCCTGAAGTGCATTGCCTTGCTGTTTACAACATTCAATTGACAGCTATTGTCTTTTCTTTGCAAACACTGTAAATTTATTTAAATCATCCTGCAGCATATCCTCTACATGGCTACTCCAAGCTGCCAACTAAGTTTCTCATAATTGCCAAATTTGTAGTTCCACATAAACACTTTCTTGAGAAAGAATTCCACATGCTGAGTAACCTCCCAGAACAAGACTGCATGGTCACTTTCCCCAATCAGAGGTAAAGTTGCTACTGTAGTTGCAGATAGATCTTCTGATGCTATTTCCATATCTAATACTCTTAAACTCCTGGTCTCTTCTATCATGTGCTGTTTCAGGTAATTTTATCCCTTAGTAACTATTTAATCCATTTCCATCTTGCCATATCTCCTTTTCTCCTCTTAATCTGTATTCCCATAGTTGAAGCACCCAGATAATTGCTCAGCACTCAATTACGCTATTCTGCCCATACATAGCATCCACATCTTCCTCTGGATCCCCAGGTCTTTAGCAGCAATCAACAATATATTTTGTCCTAGTGGCATCTATCTCGCACCAGACAACCTAAAAACCATCTCATTCATATATACAATCTTCCTTAACTTCCATTTATTTTTGGTTGAAATTTTTCAGCTATCATCAATAGTGTCCCTTCTCATCTTATTCCCTCTATCTACAGTATCATCATCATCTTCATCAAATTCCTGAAATCTACCCTCAAGGGGTTTACAGGATATTATGATAGTACTACATGAAGAACCTACATAATTACTAACATTAAGCGACCATATCACCTGAGGTTAGCTCTGCTAACACATTCCTGGATGCTAACCGTGTCAAGTTCTTTCCTAATCTCCTCATTTTTTATATGATTTTGCCATTAATTCCATTATGTTCACACTCTTAATCTTTCTCAGGATTCTATTATCTGTGGTCTCTAGTCTTTGGTCAAGTGTTTTATTTCTAACCCAGCTCTCAGATCCATAAATTAAAATTGTTTTGAACACTATCTTGTATATAGCTTATTTAATGTGTTCACCAAATATCTCTCTTTTTCCGTATAAATTTATTCAGTTGACTTCCTACCATACCAGCTTTGTTGATTCTGTTGTCTATTTCCATATTTAATTTACCATCATCACTAAAAATTGTGCCTGGGTAGCTGAAATGTTTTACTTGCACTATAGATTCTCCATTTACAATGCAGTTGATATTTTCAATGCTTCTGCCTATTTTCATTGTCTTTGTCTTGTTATTGCTGATTTACATACCAAATTTATTATAACAGTTATTCAATTTAGTCAGGCGAATCTTGCAGACTTGTTCTGGATTTATTTAATTAAAAGTATAACATCATCTGCATAAAGTAAAGTAACCTAATATCAAAATTTGAGATTTAACATCTCAAATTTTGATATTAGGTTTAATACCACTTTCCTTCATAATGTGATCCATATAGATAATAACAGAGCGGGATAATGCACATCCTTGTCTGACACCAGATTTAACATTAAACCATCTTCCTGTACTTCCTTCAATTCTAACTGCTGACTTACAATTCAAATAAAGACTAAGTATTGCTTGATATAATGCCCCATTGACACATCTTTGTTATATTCTCACATACTTCCTTCAAATTCTAACTAACTTACTTCAGATTCTGTACTTCCTTCAATTCTGACTGCTGACTTACAATTCAAATAAAGACTAAGTATTGCTTTATATAATGCCCCATTGACACATCTTTGTTATATTCCTACGATTTCTCAACTATTTGTCGTAAAGTGAAAATTTAATCCTGACAGTCTCAATCATTTGGCCTGAATCTGGCTTGTTCTTCACTAAGCTTCCCTTCTAAAATCCTTCTCAACCGTTTCTCAAGTATATTTGCAACCAGGAACATTCGGTAGGGAAATACCTCTATAATTGTCTCATTCAGTTTTATTTCTCTTGTTGTATAGGAGTACTATGAGAGTTCTATTCCAGTCATCTGGAAATCGTCCTTCTGTCCAGGCTTTCTGAAGTTGCAGCCACTGTAAGACTTATACCTCCATACTTGAGCATTTCTGGTCAAATGTCATCTACTCCTGCTGCCTTTTCACATTTCATGCTTTAGATGCTTTTTCTACTTCAAGTATGGATATGTATTCCTGATTGCATGCCTGTTCAATGTTTTTTACCACTATGCTGTCACTGGTTGTTTTAATTTGCAATTTTTCAAAGTAATTACTCTAAACATCAAGAATATCTTTTTCTCCAGTTTTCATGTCACCTTTATCACCTTTAATTCCTTTTACTGCATCCTTTCCTTCATTTCTGAGCTTTTTCAACAGTCTCCAGAATATTTTGTCATCCTCCTGATATTTATTTTCTGTATTCTTACCAAGAACATAGAAAATAAATATCAGGTGACAAAATACGTCTATAATACAATAATATGTCTACAATCTGAAAATACAATATCCCCTTACATTCTATCCCATATCACATATATAAATTGGCTAATATATGGCAGCCATCAAGTTAGATAGCTTGAACTGGAAAGTGCATGGCCATATTTAACATCGCTTGTATGTTAGATATAGTTTTCTCAAAGTGGTTCTGACATGTATGCATGTATTGTTTACTGAAAAATGTTGGAATAATATTTTTTTCCCCTTTTTATCCTGTTTATTAGGCAAAAACACGAGAAATTCAACAGAGCCAAACTCCATCAACCTTTCACCGAGAATTTCACAAGGTATGATCTTCCTTTTCACAGTTTCATGAAAGTATTTCAGAAGAACACTGAATAATTTTGATTGAATTTACCTTATATCTACTTCATGCAGCTAAAATAAGAAAATTGTATTACAAAAATTTAAACATTGTGCTTATCAATTCATAACAAATTTTTTAAAAAATAATAGATGATAATATACTTGATAGTTTGTTTTAGCCATTTTCAGAAAAATTTATTTTTATTCAAATATTGAGGAAAGATATTGGGTGAATTTTTCTCTTATTAATGGATAATAACTCAACATAATAAATAATTGGTACTAATCATGCACAAGAGAATTGAAATTATCAGAAACTGGAAGTGAGTGTTTTTTTTTTTTTTTTTTTTTTGCATTTGGCATTTATTTTAGAATTTCCTCCTACCCCAGATGATACACTCCATTGAAAAAGTAAAGTTTCTCACCATTAGTAGTAAATTTGATGCATTAATGGATACTATTAATCTAAGTAATGAATGTCTGAAGCTCATTTGCTAGATGGTAGACTCATCGTAAAACATGGTCAGATTGCTTGCAACTTTTGTCCACCCAGGTTACCACCATTCTCACATCTGTAATATAGCTACCTCACCTGAAGACAAGGCCGACTTACTGGTATCCTTCTAATTTATGCATTGATGACCCGGGCTAAGTTCCCTCCACCATGAATGACTCTCTCCATGGCACCTACAGTCTACTACCAGAAAGAAATCTGAAAAATCATTAATAATTGAGCACAAACAAGACATCTGATCCAGATGGTATCCCACCTATTGTGTTAAAAAATTATGCCCCAGAACTAACACCTATCCTGTATCCCTTCTTCAATCTATCCTATTCAACTGGCATCTACCCTACAACATGGAAACAGGCCCACTTCCAACCCATCACAAAGAAAGGTGACAAAAGTCAATGAACTACCATCCAATTACTGTCACTTCTGTTCTCTCTCTAAAATTATGGAGAAGGTCATCAACAATGAACTCTTGAACTACCAACTAATCAGCAGTACAGATTCTGCCACTCATGATATACAACTGATCTTCTTGCTTTCACCAACCACCTAAGGACTCAAGCTCTGGAAAATTTGGAAAAACTCACATGATTGCCCTCGACATTTCAAAGGCATTTGATCAGAATTGGCACAGGAGCCTACTTAACAAACTGCATTCTATGGTCTGTCTTCCACACTCTGTAAATGGATTGCCAACTTTCTCACTGGTCACTCATGGTGGACTGTTTCCTCACTGCTGATTTCTCCACCAATAGAGCAGTACCTGCATTGGTGGAGGTAAATGACCTGCTCTCACAGACTTCCAGTCATATCCATAGCTTTGCCGATGATGGTACACTCCATTCCTTCTTTTCATTTGACAAACTTCGTAGTCCTAAGTATTAGAATCCTCAAGATCTACTACAACCAGGTACCTGAACTCAGATCTCCTAGCTAAATCCCAGTGGGACAAGGACATCCTTGTAGACTTCAGAGCCACCAAAACTCAGTCCTGTCTAATCTCTCGCAAGAAAGAGCTTACGTTCCTTCCCTTACCTTCAATAATGCTGAGATATCCAAACACAATCAGATTTCTCCTTTTTAGACGGACTTGCACCTCCAATCTTTCCCAGCACAATCACATTTCAACTATAGCTTTTACAGCCACTAAAAAACTTGGTGCACAACTAAGTTTTTTAGTGGCTGTAAAACTGTTTTGCACAACACACTATTTCACAGCTGCTAATTCAATACTATTCCAAATCTGCCCAACCATGGAATATTGCTCCCATATTTGAGGTGGCACACCAAAATCCTCTCTAAGATTACTCAGTTTTATCCAGAAGAGGGCAATCTAGCTAATTAATGATCCCTCCCTCTCTCATATATCCACTTCAACCTCTCTCTCTCTCTTTCTCTCAGATGTTCGATTTCTGTCTTGTGTCTCTTCTACAACTTTCATGGACAGTGCTCTGCTGAATTGGTCACTATTATTCTTCTATTCTCCTCCAGAATCATTAGAACAAGAGTGCCACTGCTGACCAAAACCCTTTTACAGTCCATCTTGAATGCCATGGGCATGGATGTTTGTGATTGTGAAACACTAGTGGTGGTGGGGGCAGTAGACGGCATTGGTGTAGATGATGCAGTTTGCTGTAGTTGGTGGTGGAGATGGAGAGTTGTAGAGTAGGTGCCCTCGATGAGTCCTTGGAGGTGTCACATAAGAAGAGAGCGAAGCTTAAGAGAACAAAAACTGTTTCAATACTAAGAAGCTTGAAACTTTGGAGAGGTGTATTTTTCCTAAGCAAACTCTTGGTTGGTGTGTAAAGGTATTTACTAAAATAAAGAGCCAAAAGGTTCAGTTCGGCAATGCAAAATTTATAAAAATCAAGCGGATATTAAATCCAGCATAATTTCAAAGTTGATCTTTGCCACCTATAAGTTCCTGCTAGGACCTTATAATTTATTATTATTTATAAAATTTATAAATTTTTATAAATGCATTGCCGAACTGAAGCCATTTGGCTCTTTATTTTAGTAAATACCTTTACATATCGACTGAGAGTTTGCTTACAAAAAAATACACCTCTCTGACGTTTCAAGTTTCTTAGTATTGAAAGAGAGTTTTTGCTCTCTCTTTTAAGGTTTCTGCCTGGTCTCTGACAAAAACCAACCAGTTTGAAACAGCTGTCAGGCCAGTGAAACCTTATCAAAATGGACCAATAGGAGGCAAATATATGGATGCTTGGGTTAGCAATCATTTTGCCTATAAGGTCTGGCTAGGGCAACTTGTACATGCCGATGAGTGTATTCCTGTAAGCTCTTTGGTCAGATTTCATTTTTAAAAAATGAAGGCTTATTAGGAACATTTTTGGAAAAATTTGGAGAAAAGTGCAAGACTGATAATAGTATCTGTTGGAATTTTTCTCAGGATACTGACTGGTCCTTATTAGTAATGCCATGTTCCAACATAAAGATGTGCACAAATTTACATGGAGACAGACACAAAAAATGAGAAAGCCTCATTGACTATGTCATTGTTGATAGTGCTGGTTCAGGATACAAAAGTGTAAAGAGTATTTGAAATTGGAAATGACCTTCACTTAGTTCTAAGTAGTATAAAAATGAATATCACATCATTAAAAAGAACACTATGTAAGAAACTTTTAAAAAGAACTAAAGTTGAGCAACTCTTGCAAACTCCAGATTCGATTATACAAACATTTTTGAAGAAAAAATGAAACAGATTGAAAACAAGAAACAGACCATGGAGTCTTAGTGGCAAGCTCTGAAGAAAACATTGATTGATTCAGCAAGGAAAGCATGTAGTGAAGTTGTCAGCAAGGATAGAAAAATAAAACACCATGGTGGACACAAGAAGTTAAAGAAGCAGTTCTGGAAAGAAGAAAGCATGCCAAAAGTTGCTAGCAAATAAGTTAACAGATGCTCTAAAAGAACACAAAGAAAAATGTAAGAGAGTTAAGCTGTGTGTAAAAGTAGCCAAACAACAGTTACTAGAAGACTGGCAAATGTAGAAGATAAATAGCAGGAAGAAGGCAAAATGTTTTTGAGACTATTGAAAAACCTTAGAAATAGAAGAAAGAGTACTGTAAAAGCAGTCAAAGATGATAAAGGTAACATGAAAATGGATGATAAGGATATTCTAGATGTCTAGGGTAATTGCTTTGAAAGACTTAAATGAATCAAACAGTGACAGAACAGCTGTAGAAAATATTCAAGAGGAATGCAAACAGAAGTACAAATAATTACTTGGAATAGAAAAGCTATCAAAACTAAAATGTGGAAAGGCAGCTGGAATAATATTTGACCCAAAATGCTGAAATTTGGAGGCATAAAAGTTTTGCAGTGGCTGCATTGCATTATTCAAAAGTCCTAGTCAGAATTTCAAATCCCAGGTAATGGGAGTGGCTTTCATATCTATCTATAAAAAGGAGAATAAAGTTGAATGTGAGAATTTCATTTTCTCTATTAAGTGTTACAAGTAAGATTTATGCAAGAGTAATTGAGAAGCTAATCAAAATTGTGGAAGATGAAGAACAAGTGGGATTCATGCCAAATAAAAGTTGTCAAGATCAGATTTTCACTTTATGACAAATTGAAAAATCATGGGAATATAATAAAGATCTGTACTTGAGTTTTGTAGATCTAGAAAAGGCACATGCTACAATTATATGGGATCAATGGAACATTATACAAAGAAGTGCATAGTCTATTATGTTGTGAGTCAGCAGTTAGATTTCAAAGAAATGTGAGAATATGGTTTGTAAAGGGTACTACAGTTATATTCATCATCTGTGTGGATTGCATTATGAATGAAAGTACATGTCTCGAATTCCATCATCATTAAACACGATGTTGGAATTCAAGATATCACACTTCGCTCCTTGCCTTGTGGAGATGATATACTTCTAAACACATCCAGTGCAAGTTTCCAGAATTCTATGACTAAATTGAATAACAACATAATAAACAGCATGACAGTCAGCAATAAGAAACCAAATCTATGAAAATAGGCAGAAAAATCAAAAACTTCAACTGCACTCTTCAGTGGAGAACCTATAGAACAAGTAAAATAATTTTGTATTCAGGTACAGTTTTTAGTGGAGATGGCAAATTAAATTTGGAAATAGACAAATAGAATAAGCAAAGTGTATGAGAGAAATTAGCCAAACCACTAAACTAGCAGTATACAAGACAGTTTTGAAATCAGTTTTAAGTTATGGATCTGAGAGTTGGATTAGAAATCAAGCACTTGATCAAAGAATAGAGATCCATAGATAGGAGAGTTCAAAAATTGGAGGCTTGAGCAGATGGCATCAATGGCACAATCATATTATAAATGAAGATATCAGTAAGTATTAGGAAATATTAGGAAATATTGATAATTCCTAATATTAGGAAATATTAGGAATTATCAATAGTATTTTGTATATACATATCAGACATATCATATCAGATTAATAATAATGTAATCTTAATCATGTAGTGCTGTCATAGAACCTGAACATCCCTTCGGGGTTATATATCAGGAAATTGATGATATCAGACCAAGTTAAATTTTTTAATCACAGTTATATTTCATTACCTTTTCTTTTTTTGGATGATTCCATCCTGTGTTCAAAATCGGTATAATGCTTTCATTGTACTTGTTCAAAAATGGTATATGGCAAAATATTAACACTGTTTCAAATTTCTTAATTTCTTTCTGTTCATATATTTTGTCATATTGGAATATTAAATTCCAATATGACAAAATCATATTCTCGTTGAAGTTAATGAAGGCTGTTGGATGCAGGTTCTGTCTTTTCATGTGTGCAGTCTTTCTTACATGGTGACACCACAAAATAAGGAGATCTCCTGGCATCAGTTTTTGCCTCCAGCTATCGTCTAGATCAGTGCTTCCCAAACTTATGGATGTAAAGGCCCCCTTGGAAAAATTAAAATATTTCACTGCCCCCATCGAAAAAAAAAAAATTGTAATACAGACATATATTATTATAATATTTATTGTATTTATCAATATTCTTTATTGTAATTATCAATATTATATTCAATACAAAACATACACAGCAAATATTGCAAAAATCAAATGCAAATATTACATTTTTAGCCTGTGTAGCTCAGTGGATGTGCACTTAATCTTAAAACATTTTAAAATTGTTCTCATTATTTCATGGCCTCCCTCAACAAAACAAACGGCCCCCAAGGGGGCTGCGGCCCACAGTTTGGGAAGCGTTGGTCTAGATGGCCAAAGGAAATCTCTTCCCACTTACACAAGCTGCCCACAGCATGTCTCCTCTGTAGCTTTCACCATAAAGGACATCAGAAAAATAGCCAGTAGTCTTGATACTAATAAGTCTCCAAATTCAAATAGTATCCATTCAGTTGTGAATCCTGGATTAACACCTGTACAATCTGTCATTCATCCTGCATCTATCCAACAGCATGGAACTAAGCTATTATCCTGCCTATTTCTAAAAAAAAAAGAGATAAAAGTCAGCCATTAAACTATTGTTCCATTACTTTTATCTCAACCTTACCTACCTTTGGATACAAGCCATGAAAAAATTTGGAGAAATTCCCATAATTGCATTTGATATTTTCATGGCTTTCTTACCAACCTACCATCTTATTGCTTCCTCCATTTGTGATTAAATTGCCAACTTCCACTCATCAGTGCTGAAGTACCTAGAGCTCTGTGCTTTTGCTCACACTCTTTCTCCTATATATCAATGACTTTCTCTCACTAACTTCAAAATCCTTTTCATAGTTTTGCTGATGAGACAGCACACCACTTCATTCTTCTTCTTCTTCTTCATTCATTAAACACCAATGGTGTTTTCAAAAGGAGTAAAGATAATCTAGTTATTTGAATGTTCCCAAAATAACCCTGTCTTATTTCTTGAATTGATTATTTCTGTCAGTTTTGTAATATCCCATTTGCCAGCTAAGATCAGTTTCTCTTCTTGGGTTGACTTTCACATCTAACCCATGGCACAAGCACAACGCATTCATAGCTTCATCTTTCAACAAACTTGATTTTCATTCTAAACATTACTTCAACTCCTATCGCTCATTTCATAAATCTGAAATCCACCTAGCTTTAGAATATTGTTCTAAGGCCCACACTTCCTTTGGAATGCTTGATTATATCCAGAAGAGGGTTGTCTCTGCTTAATAGATGCTCGCCTCACTGACTGTTCTGCATTTATATAGACATTTCTTTGGATACTTCACCACTAAACTAACTGGCCATCACCATTCCTCTGCTTCCTGTAATCATGAACAAATGCAGTCAACACCCATACATAATTCAGGTACAAATTTATTGAAAATCAACTTTTTCATCCTTTTTATTTCATCAGCTTCTGTTTTATGGAACAGACTCCCTTACCTTTCCATCTTTTGTATGGAAATCATCCAAATATCTTTATTTTTTATTTTATTTAGGCTTCTGAAAAGTATTTGCTTTTGTTAATCGTGTTATTTCTCTTTTCATTGTCAACATTAGATCCCAAGTATAAAATTCTTAAAGAATGATGAATGATGGTTACAAAGTAATAACACTAGTCCTTATCTCAAATTAGTGCATTAGCACAGCTTTTATGTTCTTTGTACATTTCTTTTGTTATTATTATTTTCTCACCTTTATCAGGAATTCCATAACCTCTTATAATTGATAATGGCTCTTTCAAATACTGACAAAATCTATAAATTTAGGTATAAGAAGATATGTATATGTTGTTAACACTATGATAAGAAAAGATCCATAGTGTTGCATGATTGGAGAAAATTGTCAGGTATACTACTTGGTAGCTGAAATAACAGTTTGCTTTTAGTCATTGCTGATAGCAAATGCTTCACTACGTCATTAGAATTGTTAAAAAAAGGAAACAGGTTGGAGTTGTTTACATTTAAATTGCACAGGATGATGATTCATTCTTGAGTATTTCAATGGCAGGAAATCAAGGTTCATGGATGAGAGTCAAGGAAGTCAGAATGATTTTTAGAATTAGAGAAGTGATAAAGACAGATGCATGATATATAATCAGGCAAAGATATCTTAAGTCACAGAAGGTCGAAAAGAGGACATTCAAGATTGGGCAACCTCTGGCATGGAATATCAAACCTGACTGCACAGAAACACGGGTGCTATTGTTGTGTTGAAAGGATCATGGAGTGTAGTTTAGACAGATGGACTATAGTTGTTGTGGCAGTAATTTGGGGATTCAGTTAAAAGAGTAGGTGAGGTTTGGATGTCTATAGGTGATGGGGTTCATTCAAATCTAATTATGTATCTCATACTTGTTTTCTTTGCAAAAAAAAAAAAAACTTTCATAATCACAGAACTAGCCTTGTTACTTGTCTGAAAAAAAAAAAAAATGCTTCTCACAAAATTTAAAGAAAATCATTCAGTAATTCAGGAAAACAGTATGATCCTCTCTTAATGGCTTTGTCCACCTCATCATCATCAAATTCGTAATGTGTACCATCAGTTGAGTGTACAAGATACTATGATAGTACTAAATACTTAGGTTTACATCATTAATAACTTCCCATCAACAGTAATCTGTTGTTTGTCAGACTGATATTAGTAGATCTTGCTGGTCTTCTAATGCACTTGTAACCTGCATTAAGTCATCTAGATCTTAGTCTTCCTCTGAGTCTTTTACATATCATCAGACATTTTGCTAATATTTCCCTATTCTGTTTAATTGATCATACCAACTTAGATGATAAGCTCTGTTCATTCATTCTTGAATGCTAACAATATCATGTTCGTTTCTTATATCTTCATTTTTAAAATGATATCATTCATGCCATCTGTTCACTCAAGTCTCAGAACTCTCATGCCTGGTTGAACAGCTGTTTCATTTCTAACCCAACTCTCAGATCCATAAGTTAAAATTGGTTTGAACACTTTCTTTTCTGCTACTTTAATGCAAAGGTAATAATTTTTCTCCATTCTATATATCCATTTAGCTCTCTACTATATTACGTTTTTGTTTCTCTTTCCATATTCAATTTATCATCTTCATTAAAACAGTTCCTCAATAATGGAAATATTTTACTTATTCTATAGATTTTCCATTGGAATGCAGGTACATTCCCAATTTGTTATTCCATTTAGTTAGAAAGTCCTGAAGGCTTATACTTTTATATGGGAGTATAACATTATTTGCATAAACTAAAGAGCTGAGTTGAATATCTTAAATATTTATATCAAGTTCAATGCTTCTTTTTTCCATATAGAGGATGAATAATGGCAACATCTTATGCCAAATTTTACATCAAACTATCTTTCTGTAACACTCTCAGTCCTTACAGTTTAAATATAGACTGTATATTGCCAGTATAATATATACTACATAAATGTAGAATTTTGAACAGCTTTTGTCATATGCCTTTTCCAGACAAAATTTAAATACAGATCCTTGTTATATTCCCATGATTTCTCAACTATTTGTGTTAAAGTGAAAATCTGATCCTGACATCCAGTTTGCAGTGAACCTCAGTTTTTCTTCCCTGTAGTTCTTTTCCAGTTTTTCTTACGCTTTTCCCAGTATACTTGCATTGATCTTATGTAAAACACTCAATTAGGGAGTTCCTCTGTAATTCTGACATTCTGTTTTCCTTTCCATAAATAGATTCTATGAGAGCTAGTCATTTAGACTGCTGACCCTGACCTTTCTGATTGCATATCCTCTATTTCTTCCTTTCCACATTTCAGGTTTGTAATGGCGATATAATTCATGTGATCTCCTGATTGCATTTGGTCTCTCAAAGTAGTGATTAATACATTCATTCAAAATAATCATTTTCAGTTTTCATTGCCACCTTTATCATCTTTGATTGCTTTTACATTATCTCTTTCCTCCATTTATAAATTGTTTGAATTTCCTCAAACATGTTTGCTATCTTCCTGATACAGAATTTCTCTTCTCACAATGAAAAAAGAAAAGTTGGTCCTTGTTGGGGATCTGAATAGCAGAGTAGGAAATGATTGTCAGACATACAAAAATATTTTGGGAAAATTTTGAGAAAAGAGCAAAGCTAATAATAATGGCAAATACCTGTTGGATTTCTGCTCAGGACATGGACTGGTTATTACTAACACCATGTTCCAACATAAAAATGTGGACAAATTCACATGGAGAGAAGAGGCAAGGAATAAGAAAAGTCTCATTGACTATGTTATTGTTGATAGTGATGTTTTCTCCCTTGTGCAGGACACCAGAGTGTACAGAGGATTTGAAATTGGAAGCGATCACTATTTAGTCTTGAGCAGGATAAAATTGAATTTCATATTGAAAAGAATAACATGTAAGAAAGTTTTAAAGCGAATAAAAGTTGAGCAGCTCTCAGATGTGAACTGTAGACTAACATATAGAAAGATTATTGAAGAAAAAATGAAAGAGTTTGAGAACAGGAACCAAACCTTGGTGATTCAGTGGCAAGCCTTGAAGAAAACCATGATTGCTTCAATCAGAGAGGCATGTGGTGAGGTTGTCTGCAAGGATAGAAAAATCAGTACTCCATGGTGGACACAGGAAGTTAAAGAGGCAGTGAAGGAAAAGAAGAAATCATATCAAAAGTTCCTAGCAAATAAGTCAGCTATTGCTCTTAGAGAATACAGAGACAAATGTAAGAAAGCGAAACACTGTGTAAAACTAGCTAAACAAAGTCATGGGAGGACTTTGGCAAGAACATAGAAAATAAATATCAAGAAGGTGGTAAGATATTCTGGAGGTTGTTGAAGAAGCTTGGAAATGGAGGAAAGAGTGCTGTAAAAGGAGTTAGAGATGATAAAGTTTACATGTAAAGAGGAGAAAAAGATATCCTTGAAGTATGGAATAATTACTTCAAAAAATTGCTAAATAAAACAAGCATTGATAGCACAATGGCAAAAAACACTCAACAGGCATCCAGTCAGGAATACATATCCATACTTGAAGTAGAAAAAGCCATGAAAGACTTGAAATGTGGAAAGGCAGCAGGAGTAGATGATATTTGACCTGAAATCCTGAAGTATGGTGGTATAAAAGTCTTATAGTGGTTGCACTGCATAGTTTAGAAGGCCTGGACAGAGGGACAAATTCCCGATGATTGGAGCAGAGCTCTAATAGTGCCCATATATAAAAAGGGAAATAAAACTGAATGTGAGAATTACAGAGGTATTTCCCTACTGAGTGTTCCTGGCAAGATCTATGCAAGTATACTTGAGAAACGGTTGAGAAGAATTGTGGAAGAAAAGCTTGGTGAACAAGCTGGATTCAGGCCAAATAGAGGTTGTCAGGAACAGATCTTCACTTTACGACAAATAGTCGAGAAAGCATGGGAATATAACAAAGATTTGTATTTAAATATTGTCGATCTGGAAAAGGCATATGACAAGGTGCCAAGAGAGAAGCTATTCCATACACTACAGTTATATGGTGTCAATGGGACATTATATCAAGCAATACTTAGTCTGTATTTGAGTTGTTAGAATTGAAGGAAGATGGTTTAATGTTAAATCTGGTGTGAGACAAGGATGTACATTATCCCCTCTGTTATTCATTATCTATATGGATCACATTATGAAGGAAAGTGGTATTAAACATGATATCAGGATTGGAGATGTTAATATCAGCTCTTTGCTTTATGCAGACGATGTTATACTTCTGAATAAATCCACTATAAGTTTGCAAGACTCCCTGACTAAATTGAATAACTGTTGTAATAGATATGGTATGAAGGTCAGCATTAAAAAGACAAAGACAATTAAAATAGGTAGAATTGTTGAAAATGTCAACTGTGTTGTGAACGGGGAACCTGTGGAACAAGTAAAACATTTCAGCTATTTAGGCACGATTTTTAGTGAAGACAGTAAATTAAATATGGAAATAGACAACAGAATCAACAAATCTAGTATGATAGGAAGTCAATTGAATAAATTCATATGGAATAAGAGAGAAATTAGTCGGAACACTAAATTAGCTGTATACAAGACAGTGTTCCAACCAGTTTTAACTTATGGATCTGAGAGCTGGTTCAGAAGTAAAACACTTGACCAAAGACTAGAGACCACAGATATGAGAGTCCTGAGAAAGATCAGAGGCGTGAACAGATGGCATCAATGGCAATATTATATTAAAAACGAGGATACTAGGAAAGAACTTGACATTGTCAGCATCCAGGAATGCATTAGTAGAGCTAATCTCAGGTGGTATGGTCACTTAAACAGAATGGGCGAGGAAAGATTAGCAAAACAAGTGTTCTCTGCCTGGTTGGCAGGAAACGACCCAGAGGAAGACCAAGATATAGGTGGATTGATTCGGTACAATGTGCCTTAGACGATAGAAATATAAGATCTGATAATGATAATATTGGCATCTTGACAAGTAATAGACTGATTTGGAGGAAAATTGTAAATAGGGAGTTAGTAATTATGTAAATTTTTCATGTAGTACTATGATATCCTGTACACCCCTCGAGTGTACATTTCAGGAATTTGATGATGATGATTATTACCAAATTTTTTTCATGACTTTTGCTTAGTTATTTTTACACGTCTTCAGAGCTTGAAAACATTTGCGCTGGCTCACTGTTTAGGCTGATATCTCACAAGCCAGATGTTATTTTGCATGTACTCTATCATAGTCATGTGTTTAATTTTAGATCTGATCAGTGCCTAAGCTTTTGTTAATGTTATGGCTAACCTTTTTCCTGTATAAGTAACTTCAACACTAATAGTTATACATGGTAATTTTATACTGTAAACTAGTATCTCCCATAACGCAAAGCACATCTTCTTGCAGACATATATAATGATATGCATTAAGGGTTCTTCCCTTAATGCTGGTCGAAACTGGTCTGGTCCACTACCCAGACCGGTTTTGACCTTTATTGAAGTCTTGTCAGTGGGAGCCAGACCCAGAAGTGGTGATACTAAGATGGAAGCAATGGAGAAGTCATATTTACCTATACAAGTTGCCAAGTGGTGTCTCACTTTAATATTAAATTACTCTGGATTTAGAGAAAGCTTTCTCTGGTGGTAGGCCTTCCCTTGACACTTTAACTGCTGACTTTATATTCTACTGACATTGTCCCATGTGCTGAATTAATTTTGCAAAAAATTTATTAAAAAAATCAATTAAAATTCTTACTGAAGTAAGAAGTCCAGACAGCATCATACATTCTTGATATACCCTTGTTCATGCACAGAAATGGCAATAGTAGTGTTTTATAAAATTTCCATAATCAAGGGGTGTCCACTTCTTTTTCTTCTGCAGCTTCTCCCACTTAAGTGGGGTCACTGTTGATGATGAGTCTCCTCCACATCCTCCTCTCTTGGGCTGTCACCACATCCAAGTTCTTCATCCTCAAGTCCTCCTCTACCAGCTCGCTCTATTTCTTCTTTGGCCGCCCACGCTTCCTCCTTCTTTGCATATCCATCTGCATGACTATTCTTCCCACATATTCGTCCTCCCTCCTCATCACATGACCAAACCATCTCAGCCTTGCCCCCTGTATCTTCACTCCTAAGTTCGTAACTTTCACTGTTCCCCCTCACATAGTCATTTCTCAGATGATCCTTTCTGGTCACACCGCACATCCAACTAAGCATTCTCATTTCTGCTACTTCCTTCCTGCTGATGTTATTTTTCCTCAGGGCCACAGTCTCTATAGCATACATCATAGCTGGCCTCACTACTGTCCTATAGATTTTGCCTTTCAAATTGATCGGCACCACCCTCTTATCACATAACACACCAGCCATCTCCCTCCAGTTCCTCCAACCCGCTTGTATCCTGCATCCCACTTCCTTCTCAGCTCCTCCATCTTCTTCCACTGTTGAACCTAACTATCTAAAGTCCCTCACCTTCTTGATGACATTTCCTTCCAGCTCCAGATCTGTCTCCTGTCTGCTGCATACTGTGCAACACACATACTCTCTCTTCCAGTACTTTTCTCCATCTTTCCAGTTTAGTTCTCGCTTCTTCTCTTGAATCTACACACAGCAAGATGTCATCTGCATACAACATTGTCCAAGGTGCATCTTCTCTCACCTCCTCCATCACAATAGTAAACAGAAACGGACTTAATGCTGACCCTTGATGCTAGCCAACTGTTACTTGAAAACTTTCTGTCTGTCCCAGACAGGTCCAAACACTTGTCTTCACATTTCTGTACATTTCCTGCACCAGCCTTACATATTTCTCCGGAACCTTCTTCTCCCTCAGACACCTCAAGAATTCTTGCCTTGGCACTCTAAATGTAGCTCCCTTTGTTTCTCTCGATACTTTTCCATCATCTGTCATAACCCAAAGATATCATCTGTTGTTGATCTACCAGGCATGAAGGCAAATTGTTCCTTTGCAATCTCCACCTCAATCTTCCATCAAGAACCCTTTCTAGGATTTTCATTGTGTGGGACATCAGCTTTATTCCTCTGTAATTCTTAGTCTTGTGCATCCGCTTTACCCTTGTAGATGGGGACGAGTACTCTTCCTCCATTCCTCGGGTATATTTTCCTGTTGGCAAACTTTCACGAACAGGTCCCAAAGCAGGTCAAATCCCTCTTCCTCCAGTGCCTTCCATGCTTCCACTGGAATCCTGTCAGGACCCACCGATTTTCCATTCTTCATGGCCTCCGTCATTTCCACTCTACTGACATTCTGCACCATCCCCCTCAGAAGGCTGCCCATCTTCTTTGTGAGTCCTTGCATTTTCCTCATTCAAAAGCCCTCGAAGTATATTCTCCATCTGTTTCTTATGTCCACATCCCTGCATAATACTCTTCCTTCAGCATCTTTGATCTGCCTCACATGTAAGATATCCTTTGCTGCTTTATTTCTACATTTTGCTAGTTGGTAAATTTTTTCTCTGTCCTTCCTTTTGTTTCTAATTGATCATACAGATCTTAATATGCCATGGCCTTCGCCTGTGCCACAACTCTCTTGGCTTCTTGCTTTCTCTCTCTGTACACCTCTCTGTCCTCTTCCACTCTTGACTCATCCCACTTCTGCTTTGCCTTCCTCTTAGCTGTCACTGCCACTTGTACATTATTATTCCACCACCAACCCTCCTTCTGCTCTCTAATCTTTCCAAATGTCTCACCAAGAACCTTGATTGCACAGCTCAGGATTACTTTTTTGAATTATGTTTCCACCCATCTTGTACACTTTCCAGTCCATCCGAAATCCTCTCTAACACCCTCTCCCTAAAATGATTCCTTACACTCTCTTCTTTTAAGCGAAACCACTTAATTGTCTTCATCCCATGGCTTCCAGAGGTTCTTATCTTCAATCTTATTTTAAAGTCTGTGCACAGCAGTCGGTGTTGCTGTGTCACTTGATCTGTTGGAATTACTTTACAATTTGTCACAACCTTAAGATGTTTTCTTCTAGTCAAAATGTAGTCAATTTGTGAACTGTTGTTACCACTCTTAAATGTTATCAGATGTTCTTTCTTCTTGTAGAAAAACGAGTTCACAATTGCCAGATCAAACGACACTACTGCAAAGTCCACAACCCTCTCTCCTTCCTGGTTCATCATTCCCACTCCCTGGCCACCATGCACCCTTTCATGGTCTCCGTTCTGTCTCCCTATGTGTCCGTTCAAGTCTCGTCCGACAATCACCATCTCGTTTTCTTCCAGTTTTCTCATTTCTTCATTCAACACATTCCAGAACTCATCTTTCTCCTCTGCTGTACAGCCAACTTGTGGGGCATTTGCACATAATACGACCACCTGCTCTTTTCCAGAAGACCCAATTTCATTTGCATGATCCTGTCGTTCCTTCTACCCACTTTCAGTACCTCGCCCTTCATTCTGCCACACACCACAATTCCTACACCATTTCTTCCCTCGTTATTCGCTCCAAAATAGAACAATTTATATCCATCTCCCAGTTCCTTTGCCTTCCCCCCCCTTTCACCTTGTCTCCTGCACACACAAAATATTTGACTTCCTCTTCCTTATCATGTCTGCGACCTCTCTTCTCCTTCCAGTAATGCTTCCAACATTCAGTGTTCGCACTTGCAACATCCTCTTCACCTGCTGGACTCGCTTCTTTAACCGCACCCGCCCTTGATGAGGTAGCCCTCGTCCACTTCGTGCAGCTGTAGGGCGATGTGGCTGCACTTCGCTTAAGGGGTAAGCCCTAGCCCTTATATCATTTTCTCTTCGACTCATAATCATAGCTAGAGCTGGCAGTGAAGTTTTACAACCGGATGCCCTTCCTGACATCAACCCTCGCCATTTATCCTGGTTTAGGACTGGCACCTATTGAGGCTAGCTTGCCTCCTTCTGTGGCTGCATAAGATGGAATGACAGCAAGATAGGAAAGATTCACCCCTAGCCCTCGAATACTCTAATAGCATCAGGGGGAAGGAGCAAGGAGAATAGAAAGAAATAAAGAAAGAAAGAAAGAAGGGGAGGGACCAGTCTACAGAATAATATAACAGATATATATTACATGAAATAAGGCATGGTCCAGCATCTGGTACCTCGGGTTTGCCATGCCCGTACTCACTAAAGTGAGCCCTTGAAGTCATTTGCATAATCAAGTGTCCACTTGATTATACAAATTACACGCATTAATTTATGTAGAATCACCAGGATCTTCTTCATCAGAAGTACACAATTCACTTAACTCATACAATTCTCCTGACCCATTTGTTGTTAACAATTCATCAGGTTGTCACAATATGGCGTGTACTAGTAAATATCCGCGTTATCTTATGATGATCCCTACAGTCACGTGGTTTATGCATCATGTTAATTATTATTATTCGTGACACCTCCAAGGAGTCCGAAGACTCATCGCGGGAGGACACCTACTGTACATCTCCCAGTCTCCACCCAAACCTCTACTACCAATCATCCACATTACGCCATCTACTGCCCTCCACCACAACTAGTATTTTTTGTCTGTAAATTGCATGTGTTCTGAAGGGTCGATTTGTCTGTATGTGGGCTGAAAAACCCTGCTTCGTCCCTATGAGATCGGCTAACTCACCTTCATTTGAAAAAGTCCATATATAAAGATTCCACCCATCACGATGAGAATCGAACTTAGGCCTTTTCCACTCGAAGGGCGCAATGTACCATCGTTCTTCCAATTGCACGGAGGCACTTAATATGATTAGTTGCACCACTTCAAATTTTTCTCTTTAGATGTCATTCAAGGATAGAAACCCAAGTCAAATAAACTTCAATTGGTTGGCAACAGATGGAGGAACCCACCCACGAAGTTTGAATATCTTATGACGATTCTTTCCATACTGAAAAAATTGTCTGAATACGGAAGAAGCGACAACCGTTCAAATCGAGTTAACTCAATCGCAGCAAGGTCACCATTTTTTCCGCGCTCAAGTTAACTCGACCGTAGCAGTAAAAGGGTTAATGCATAGTATTATATATGTCTGCAAGGAGATGTGCTTTGCATTATGGAGGATACTAAGACAAGTAGTTGTAAGAGCTTGGTTCCACCTTTACCATGAGTTGCCTCAGTCCTGAAGATACTTCAGGCGCAATCCTATGGGCCAAAACATCAGAGGACAATTAGCGGAATTATTCCTATCACACATAGAATCACTCATACTGTGATTCTAAACACAGTATGAGTGATTGCATAGCTTTTGCAGAGCGAAACAATGCTTAGAATATCGGAAACGATAGTCATAAAATGTGACGAGAACTCAATCAACGTCCACCGACCCTACATAATCTCTGAGTTTTAGAAGCTCCACGACATAAAAATTAGGTCACAACTTCGACCAATAGGCGATAACACAAACACTTCAAAGGCCCAAACACCAAGCTGACACGGCATAGCATCCACTTCCTCCATGAGTTCAGAGCGACCCACATGGTCAAAATGGCTCGCACCCCGTCAACAATCTCCATGCCTCCTTTTCCCATAAACATCATTATTATCATCAAATTCCTGCCATGTACCTTCAAGGGGGGGGTACAGGATATGATAGTACTGCATGAAAAATTTACATCATTGCTAACTTCCTATTTACAATTTTCCTCCAGATCAGTCTGTTACTTGTCAAGACTCCAATATTATCAGATCTTATATTTCTGTCGTCTAAGGCACTTTGTACCCTATCAAACCACCTATATCTTGGTCTTCCTCTGAGTCGTTTTCCTGCCACCCTGTCAGAGAACACTTGTTTTGCTTCCCCACCCATTCTGTTTAAATGCCCATACCACCTGAGATTAGCTCTGCTAACGTATTCCTGGATGCTGACAACGTCAAGTTCTTTACTAATATCCTCATTTTTAATATGATATTGCCATTGATGCCATCTGTTCACGCCTCTAGTCTTTCTCAGGACTCTCATTTCTACGGTCTCTAGTCTTTGGTCAAGTGTTTTACTTCTGTCCCAGCTCTCAGATCCATAAGTTAAAACTGGTTTGAACACTGTCTTGTATACAGCTAATTTAGTGTTCTGACTAATTTCTCTCTTATTCCATATGAATTTATTCATTTGACTTCCTACTATACCAGCTTTATTGATACTGTTGTCTATTTCCATATTTAATTTACCATCTTCACTAAAAATCGTGCCTAAGTAGGTGAAATGTTTTACTTGTTCCACAGGTTCTCCATTCACAATGCAGTTAACATTTTCAACGATTCTGACTATTTTCGTTGTCTTTGTCTTTTTATTACTGACCTTCATTCCATATCTATTACAACAGTTATTCAATTTAGTCAACGAATCTTGCAGACTTGTAGTGAATTTATTGATAAGTATAACATCGTCCGCATAAAGCAAAGAGCTGACATTAACATCTCCAATTTTGATATCATGTTTAATACCACTTTCCTTCATAATGTGATCCATATAGATAATGAATAACAGAAGGGATAATGTACATCCTTGTCTCACACCAGATTTAACATTAAACCATCTTCCTGTACTTCCTTGAATTCTAACTGCTGACTTACAACTCAAATGAAGACTAAGTATTGCTTGATATAATGCTCCATTGACACCATATAACTGTAGCATATTGAATAGCTTCTCTCTTGGCACCTTATCATATGCCTTTTCCAGATCTACAAAACTCAATTAGAAATCTTTGTTATATTCCCATGATTTCTCCAATATTTGTCGTAAAGTGAAGATCTGATCCTGACAGCCTCTATTTGGCCGGAATCTAGCTTGTTCTTCACCAAGCTTTTCTTCTACAATTCTTCTGAACCGTTTCTCAAGTATACTTGCATATATCTTATCAGGAACACTCAGTAGGGAAATACCTCTGTAATTCTCACATGCAGTTTTATTTCCCTTTTTATATATGGGTACTATGAGAGCTCTACTCCAATCATCGGGAATTTGTCCCTCTGTCCAGGCCTTCTGAACTATGCAGTGCAGCCACTGCAAGACTTTTATACCACCATACTTCAGCATTTCTGGTCGAATATCATCTACGCCTGCTGCCTTTCCACATTTAAAGCAGCCTTTGATGGCTTTTTCTACTTCAAGTATGGATGTGTATTTCTGATTATGCCTGTTGAGTGTTTTTTACCACTGCGCTATCACTGCTTGTTTCATTTAGCAATTTTTCGAAGTAATTACTCTATACTTCAAAGATATCTTTTTCTCCCATTTTCATGTCACATTTATCATCTCTAACTCCTTTTACAGTACTCTTTCTTCCATTTCTAAGCTTCTTCAATAACCTCCAAAATATTTTGCCACCTTCTTGATATTTATTTTCTAAGTTGTTGCCAAAGTCCTTCCATTACTTTTTTTTTTGCTAGTTTTACACAGTGTTTAGCTTTCTGACATTTGTCTCTGTATTTTCTAAGAGCACAAGCTGACTTATTTGCCAGGAACTTCTGATATGCTTTCTTCTTTTCCTTCACTGCCTCTTTAACTTCCTGTGTCCACCATGGAGTTCTGATTTTTCTATCCTTGCAGACAACCTCACCACATGCCTCTCTGGCTGAATCAATCAAGGTTTTCTTCAAGGCTTGCCACTGAATCTCTCAAGTTTGGTTCCTGTTCTCAAACTCTTTCATTTTTTCTTCAATAATCTTTGTGTATTTTAGTCTACAGTTCACATCTGAGAGCTGCTCAACTTTTATTCGCTTTAAAACTTTCTTACATGTTATTCTTTTCTTGTTATTGAAAAGAATAACATGTTTCCCATAAACCCTTCCTTAATAAAACAGTTTTTATTTTCATCCCCTTTTTCATCTTTTTCCCACCCTACAAAAAAGCACTCTGCCCACCCTTAAAAATAATATATGTATATATTATATTAAAAAGCCAAGTTTTTTTCAAATGAATTCTCCCACATTGCCCAAGCCCCCCCCCCCCCCTTTCAACACCAAAACAGCAGAAGTATGCACACATGCACACTGAAAGAAGACAGGCAACAACATCCAAGAAAAGGTATGTGCGAATTTTCTTTACTAGGCTACATATATTTGTCTCTAAAATACATCTACAATGCCCTAATAATTCTTGAGTAAAAAGCCAATGACATTAAAAAAGGGGTACTCCTAAACAAAGGCAGGCAAAATAGCCATAAAAATAATAAAATGTTAATGATGCAATCCTTTGTAGGTTGTAGAAGCAGCAGATGTGGTGCTAGAGGTTATTGATGCTCGTGATCCCTTAGGTACACGATGTCCTCAGGTAGAAAAGATAGTTTTAAATTCTGGTGGCAGCAAGCATCTTGTGCTTGTAATTAATAAAATTGGTAAGTGTGATATTTCATTAAATTTTGCTGATATAATTTTAAATATATTACTGGTTTAGTTAAGATGTTGATTTATACATATCTAATATATTAAATTATTTCTATGTAGATTTGGTGCCACGGGAAAACTTGTTGAAATGGCTTAAATATCTTCGCAATGAGTTTCCAACTCTAGCATTTAAAGCTTCAACTCAGAACCAAAGGATTCACTTGGTATGTTTTTAAATGATGTGTACAAAAATGTTTGGGTATTTGTCTTTGTAATTATGTAAAAATGACTTCTTGCCTTTTGAAATGTGGCATCTACACATTTCAGGATAAAATTCCAAGTCTTTGCAGTACTAGTACACTGCTTAGTTTTTTGGAAGTCACATTTGAATGCTATAGCATAGATCTGTCTCTCCCCCCATTGTCATGGGGATGAATCACAACATTTGGTCTTTGGGAAATACTAATTTGATTTTTATTTTATCTTTCATCTCATTTTCATCTTTCAGCTGAAAGTGAGTTAGCTGGTCTCTTGCTGAGATGGTAGTTTTTCTTCCTGGTAACATCGTTTATATATATCTTGCAAAGCAGAAAAGCTTGCTAGCATTAACAGACAAAGTGTATGTATGTTCATTAACTGTTCTGGCATGTAATGAGTTTTATGCGCAGCCAAGTTTCTTTCTTGTGGTAGACCATTTATCTAACAAAGTAAGAAGTAAATTCTAGGATGATGAACTTTGAGCTTTGTTCTTCATTTCCTTTTGGATTATTGTTTTTCAGAATTGTGATCCATACAATTTCATTTAAGTTTAATGAGTTATATGTAAACATTTATTTTAGAAATTACTTCGAATTATAATTCTTAAATTAATTTGGTTCTTCAAAAATGTGCCAGGGTGGTTGTCATTTTCAAGCATATTACAGTTGCTGTTCATTACAATCTAATTTAAGTCTCAGCTCTTACTCTCCTTCCACTTGCATAGTGGAAGGAGAGTAAGATAGTTCCATTACATAAAGGTGGCTCCAAGTTACAGACCAATCAATATCTCTGGAGCGGTGGTTAAAGTAATGGAAAAGTTGGTTAAAATAAAATTCAGGAAATGGGTGTATACGAATATGATACTTTGTAGGGGGGCAGCAGCATGGTAAAAGGTATTTGACTGAATAAGTGAAAGGTATTTGACTTATTCAGTAATGCCTCAGTAATTTATTCACATTTTATAAGATGATAGCAGAATTGGATAAAGGAAATGGTTACACCATGATGCTGCTGGACTTTGCAAAGGTATTTGACAGAATATCACACAGAAAACTATTACATAAGCTGGAACAAATGGGAATGGATATGGGGGTGGCTGATAGACAGATATATGATATAGCAGAAGATTTGAAAGGAAACGTTCAGTTGTTTGCCAATAATGCAAAACTAGGGAGCGAAGTAGTTGCTAAAAGTGATGCAGATATCTTACAAGATGATTTAAATAAGTTGGCTTTGTATGCAAAGGACAATGGTTGTCAATTCAATGTTGCAAAATGTATGGTAATGCATTATGGGATGAAAAGATTAACACGTTGTATCATATTAATGGTTCCAGTTTACAGGATATTGATGAGGCTAGGGAACTGGGTGTGATGGTGGATAGAGATTTGAAATTCAGAGGACATATTGCAAGAGCTGGCAAAATAGCTCAAGAGGATTACTTGATTGCTGAAGAGCACATTGGCAAGTAAAGATAAGGAGATTATTGTTCCTCTTTGTAAGGCTATGATTCGGTCACATGTTGACTACTGTGCACAGATATGGTCACCTGCTTTTCTTGGGGACCGTGAAGTGGTGGTGGAGAAGATTCAGAGATGAGTGACCAAGTTGGTGAAGATCTATGGAATGTCCCTTATGAAGATAGATTGAGGGGTGTGTGGGTTGTAGAGTTTAGCTGACAGGTGGAGGAGAGGGGATATGATAGAAACTTATAAGTTACTAAAAGGATACTATAAGATTGACATAATAAGAGTGTGCTGACTAGGTTCTTTTCATGGTAAGTGGTGAATGAGTGGAATGGATTGCCAGAGGTCGTTGTGAGCACCCAAACAGTGAATAGTTTAAGGAGTTGTATGATAATTACCATCATCATCATGCATATCAAGGATTTAGGCCTAGCATGGCCTGTTCCGGCCTTAGAAGTCATCGTTGAATTGTTTAAGAGGACATCCTGGTTTTCTTTTTCCTAATGGCTTGTATTTTAAGGCTTGTTTTGGTAATCTTTCTGTTTTCATTCTTTGAACGTGTTCCATCCATTTATGTTTATATTTTTTAATTTTTTCTATTACTGGTTCTTGGTTTAATTCTTTCATAATTTCTTCATTTCTTTTGTGATCAAATAGGGTATACGTTGCAGTTTTTCTCATAAACTTCATTTCTGCTGTTGTTAATTTTTGCTTGTCTTTTTGTTTTATTGTCCAGATTTCGCTTCCATACATTAAGACTGGTAGGGCTAATGTATTGTATACTTTTAGTCTGATTTGTTTTTGAACCAGGTTTGGTTTAAATATAGAGTTAATTACACCTGTTATTTTTAAATATTTTGCAATTTTTAGTTTTATATCTTTTTCATTTTCATATGTGATCGTACATCCTAGGTAGTTAAATGAATTCACCTGTTCTAAGATCTTGTTATCTATTACTATTTTAGTTCTTGCTGGATCTTGTCCTTTAAAGGCCATAGTTTTTGATTTTTCTGTTGATATTATCAAACCATAATCTTCGGTTATCTCATTTAGATCTAAAATAGCTTTCTGTAGTTTATCTTCAGAATTTGTAATTATTATTTGGTCGTCGGCAAAGAGGGGAGTGTTTAAGTTAACTTTAGGAGAAAGCTTAATTCCTTGATGTAAATTTTTATTCCATTTTATTATTATTTCATTTAAGTAGATATTAAAAAGAGTTGCTGAGAGGGGACATCCCTGCCGGACCCCTTGGTTTATCTCTCTTGTATATGATAGCTTGTGATTTAATCTTATTTGTATTTGATTATTTTCATATATACTTGTGATAGCTTTTAGGATATTATTTGATATTTGTCTTTCTTTTAATATGTTAAATAATATGTTTCTTTTAACTTTGTATGATAGTTATTATGCTAATAAATAGAATAAGTCTCCTGCAACGAGTCTTTTGACTCCATAGAGCTCCCATATAAATAATAATAATAATAGTAGTTCTGCTGAACTCTGGTTATGAAAATGAAAGTATCTGTTGAAGAGACAAAATGTGGAAACTGGGCTTCTGTGAGAAAGTGGCTGAAGAGTGTAAGCGATATGTCATTTATCAACTGAACTGCCCTTTTCTGAACAGCATCAAGAATTTTGGGGAGGTCCTGAGCACATCACTCCAAGCATGAGATCAGTATTCCGAAGTTGGCCTGATTTTGGATTTATGAGTAAGTAACTGGTCAGAAGAGAAGTACCATCTTGACTGGAAAAGAATGTTAAGTTTTTTGGAAGTTTGTGATGCTATAGAAGTGATATAATTATGCCAAGAAAAGTTTGGAGAAAAAATTTTAAGTTTTCTTTTTGTAAGAAAACAAACAAAATTGTGTTTTGGAAGCATTGAAGTTGATATGTTTTTACCATATGAAATATACTATGGCATCAATGTTCAGAGCACTAATGACAGTACTATCATATCCTGTACACCTCTCTCCATATAGGGTACACATCAGGGATTTGATGATATATACAATTAAATCTGCAGTACTGAGTGACAAATGACTTTTTTTTTGACATTCTTCATTATGCCAAAAAAAAAAAAATCCTAATAATATATATTGAATGCACGTCTAGTTTTAACTTCCTAGAATACTTCTGGGTACATAACATGAAAAGAGAAATACAAAATATTGCTATATTTTTGACATTTGAAGTGTTCTGGATCCTATGGTATGGTTGAGCATGTTCACGATACTGCAATTGGATGACTGATGAGTAACAATTAGAGAGAGGTTTATAGCTTAGGTTATTAAGGTGGACAAGATTAAGCACAATTTCTGTCAATTCGATACCCCCCCCCAGCTCATCATAGCATTCCCAGACCACTGGGTGAGTGATAGAATTTTCACTGTCAGGATTAGCAGAATTAATAAAGTGATAGAGGGGTGGCTTTACTTCTGCCATAGGTGATATCTCACCTACTCCTTTGTATATTGTTCAATAGATTTTTCCATTTGTCCAAAATATGGTACATTGCAGTTACATGAAAGATAGTAAACCAATATTTTAAGCTGTCATGTTTTGGTTTTGCTGTACAAGCAAGGAACTGAGTGGTTAGAGCAGTGAAAGAAATACAGGAATACCTTCTATAGCGTGGTTTTGAACAACGCGAGTTTTGGTCTAATGTGGTTTTTATTATTGCACTAACATTGTCAACACTGACTGGTGACTCCCGGGTGCTGCAAGTGAGAGTCGAGAGCCACGTTTATGCAGTAGTTATTCGATTGGCTCTCACGTAGATACGTTCTTTCCCCATGGCATTTTATTATTTACGTTAATATTAGTATTTAATATTTTTTTATTATTTAAGTGTGAGTGAAAAGAGACAAAACAAAGAAGACACTGTTGGAGTAATAAAAAAACACAAGTGGTTGACATTAGAGAAGAAACTTGAAATTATAAAATGTCACGAGAATGGCGCTTTGTTTGCTAAAATAGCATGTGAGAATTCAATGAATGAGTCATCTGTATGAACAATTATTCAGAGCAAAGAAAAGATTAAACAACATGGAATGAGCACCGCTTCTTATATGTCAAAAGTGATCATGAGAAATCGATCTTCTACAATGGAAAATATGGAACGCCTTCTAATGATCTGGATTGAAGATTGTAATCAGAAAAAGATTCCTTTGAGTCAAATGATAATCCAGGCAAAAGCAACAAGTCTATATGACAAAACAAAAGAAAATGAAAGCGAAAATGAAGGAGTTACAACCAGTGTAACTTTTATAGCAAGTCGCGAGTGGTTCTACAATTTCAAAAAGCGTATGGGACTCCATAACGTAAAAATCAAAGGTGAAAGTGCAAGTGCTGACACTAAAACTGCAGAATTATTTCCCAATGAATTGAAGGAGCTTATTGAGAAGGAAGGCTACACAGATGATCAAATTTTTAATGCTGACGAGACTGGCTTGTTCTGGAAAAGAATGCCATCGCACACATTTCTAGCAGAGAAGGAAAAAACACAAGCTGGGTATAAAGTGTCAAAGACTGATTGACACTTTTACTAGGAGGTAGTAAAAGTGTCAATTTTATTGATGCATTATCTAGGAGGTAATGCATCAATAAAATTGAAGCCACTGTTAGTGTACAGAGCAGAAAACCGAAGAGCTCTTAAGGGCTTTACAAAGAACAATTTACCTGTTCATTGGCGTTCGAATAAAAAAGCATGGGCGACTCGGTCAATTTTCAAAGACTAGTTTAAAACTTGTTTTTGCCCTGAAGTTAAAAGCTATTGTAAAAAGAATGATATTCCTTTCAAAATTTTGCTTTTATTAGACAGTGTGCCAGGCCACCCAACTCTATTGACTGACTTAGATGAAAATGTCAAGATTTATTTTTCCCTTCAAACACATCAATTCTGCAGCCGATGGATCAAGGCATCATCTCCACTTTCAAGGCTTACTATTTAAGACGAACTTTTGCTCAAGCTATTAAAGCTGCATCAGAAGATTCTTGGACTTTGAGTGAAGTTTGGAAGAAATTTAACATAAAAGATGCCATTCAAACTATTTATGAATCTTGGCAAGAGGTGATTCAAAGCAACATGAGAGACGTATGACATAATATCTTACCGCATTGTTCAAAGGACTTTGTTGCCTTTGCAACACAGAAAGAGGAAATCTCAACAGAAATTTTGCAGATGGGCAAAGATCTTGGTTTTACAAGTTTAGATTATAACAATGTGAATGAATGTATTGATTCTCATTCAAATGTTCTGGATGATGAAACCCTTTTGGAGTTGGAACAACAACGAGCCTATGAAGCAGAAGAAGATGACCCCACTGATGTCATGGTTGAAGAATTTTCCTTTGCTGACCTTTCAACTTTTGTGAGAAAAATCGACGAAGCTTCTGACTTTCTCATAAATGCCAAACCCGAATTTTGAAAGAAGCATCAAAGTGAGACAAAGTCTCAATAATGCCATCAAATGCTACAGAAATCAAGTACTTGAAGAGACAAAGAAGACAAGGATGGTTCAAAGAACACTAAAAGACTACTTTAGTAAAAAGTAAACTACTGTATGCTAAAATTGAAGCAATATTTGTTTTGTTTTCTACAACTTTTATATCAGTTTAAAAGGATTTTATTTGTTATTTAGTTAATAAAAATAATAATTTTTTTCATTTTTAAGCATTTTTATTATCCTAAATTTTTGTAATAAACAAATTAAATTGAAAACCTTTATAAATAGACCTCGAACAACGCAGATTTGCATAGCGCAGATGCTTCTTGGAACCAATTAACCGCGCTATACAAGGTATTCTTGTATAAATAAAACCTTTTACGTCATTATTAACTTTAATACAGTGAGTACATGGTGGATTAAATAAGCGCTTATTAATAGTCTGCTTTTAATAACTATTCTTCTGAAAGGTTTAAATAAACTTAAGTTCCTGGATGATCTCTTCACTGATGAGGGTGTGAGCTTGTTTAAATAAGACTAGTTTAAAACAAAATTAAATACGAGCTTATTAATAGTCTACTTTTGATATCCATTCTACTGAAAAGTTTGAAGAAACTTCAGTTCTTTGATATCTTTGCTGATTAGGTTGTGAGCATGTTTACCTAATGTAGAAATGATGCCAAACTTGTGGGAGTGGGTAGTGATGAAAGTGGTGTACATGAAGGTTGATATCTGTGAGATTTCTGTATATACACAAACTGTTTTCCAATCCATAGTAAATTCTATTCTAGGGTGTCAAGATGGTTCCAGAACTCTTGGAGGGAACCTGGAACAAGGCTTCAAATTAAGAAAATGCCATCTATATATCTTTTCCATAATCTTGGTTTCACTGGAAAGGAAATTGATGGTATTTTCTTCATAGGCTTCTAAATATATGTTTGTCAGTAGAGGAGATAATCAGTTCTGTTTGTAAATGGTGTTTTTAGTAGGAAGTAACTAATGGGACACGAGAGACTTTTTTTTTTTTTTTGGATAACTTGTCTTTAAAAAGAACTAGTACATTTCCTTGGTTGCATTAGTAAAGAGGGAAAGCACTTAAAAACTGGCCATAATTTCATCTCTTTTAAGATGTATATCTTTAATAATCTAAACAAAATTTTCAGAATCTTCAGAAACAAAATGTCGGGGATTTGATTCCTACTAAATCTTTTAAAGCTTTGGCCAAATGTTTTGAACCATCTCAAAAATCAACAGCCTAGAATACAATTTATTGCAAAGTTTGGAAGTCCTCACTCATTCCTGGATGTCCGACTTTCACGTAGTTCAGAAAAATCATTACCCACCCCAAAACCTTGTCATCATTTCTACGTTAAGTAAACTTGCTTATTCCCTCATCAGTGAAGAAGAGATCATCAAGTTTTTTCAAACATCATTTCAGAAGAATGGTTATCATAAGCAGACCTGTTCACCGTATTGAAGATAATGATCATGTAAAGAGTTTTATTTCTGTTTTGAATTCAGCTCTGTTTCACTAGTTAGCCAAAATTCTCAAAAAAAAAAAAAAAATCCACGGCATGCTTAAGGATCAAAGCTGTATAACTAAGAGGAGACCTTTACATAGCCTTTAAAGGAATGTGGAGAACCGACCAGGGCTTTTAACTTAATGACCAGTCCTCACCTTCTCATAGTGCACCTTAGGTATCTACCTGGATACTGAACGAATGAGGATGTGTTGGCAATCTGGGATTTAGCCACCCAAATTGTATTCTTATTGGCTTAAACCACAATATAAAATGATGGTACAGCACGACAGAATTTCATGCCAGCTGGAGAGTCGCCCAGTTAAACAAGCCTGAGTTGGTAGATCTTATTTTTCCACAAAAAGAAGTTCGAATTTTTAAACAAGGTACCTTGTTCCCACAAGATATAACCTCATTGTTTGCTCACTACCTAAATTCAAACTACTTTTTGTGGAAAATAAGATCTACCAACAATTAACAGGCTTGGCGATGGGGAGCCCACTTTCACCTTCATGTGCTGACCTCTTTATGGAAGACAGAAAATAAAACCATATCCCAAATTATTTCCAAACCTAAAATTTGGTTCAGATATATGGACGATATCTTCATTGTGTGGAACAACAACAAAGATGACCTATATGATTTTCTCAAAAAGATGAACTCCTTCCATCTTCTTCTTCTGCAGCTTCTCCCACTTAAGTGGGGTCACTGTTGATGATGAGTCTCCCCCACATCCCCCTCTCTTGGGCTGTCACCACATCCAAGTTCTTCATCCTCAAGTCCTCCTCTACCAGCTTGCTCTATTTCTTCTTTGGTTGCCCACGCTTCCTCCTTCCTTGCATATCCATCTGCATGACCATTCTTCCCACATATTCGCCCTTCCTCCTCATCACATGACCAAACCATCTCAACCTTGCCCCCTGTATCTTCGCTCCTAAGTTCATAACTTTCACTGTTCCCCCCACATAGTCATTTCTCAGACGATCCTTTCTGGTCACAAAGCACATCCACCTAAGCATTCTCATCTCTGCTACTTCCTTCCTGCTGATGTTATTTTTCCTCAGGGCCACAGTTTCTATAGCATATGTCATAGCTAGCCTCACTACTGTCCTATAGATTTTGCCTTTCAGATTGATCGGCACCCTCTTATCACATAACACTCCAGCCTTCTCCCTCTAGTTCCTCCAACCAGCTTGTATCCTGCATCCCACTTCCTTCTCAGCTCCTCCATCTTCTTCCACTGTTGAACCTAAGTATCTAAAGTCCTTCACCTTCCTGATGACATTTCCTTCCAGCTCCAGATCTGTCTCCTGGCCGCCGCCCACTGTGCAACACATACACTCTGTCTTACTTCTGCTCAGTCTCATACCTCTCTCTTCCAGTACTTTTCTCCATCTTTCCAGTTTAGTTTCTGCCTTTTCTCTTGAATCTGCACACAGCAAGATGTCATCTGCATACAACATTGTCCAAGGCGCATCTTCTCTCACCTCCTCCGTCACCATGTTATACAGAAACGCACTCAATGCTGACCCTTGATGCAAGCCAACTGTTACTTGAAAATTTTCTATGTGTCCCAGACAGGTCCGAACACTTGTCTTCACATTTCTGTACATCTCCTGCACCAACCTGACATATTTCTCCGGAACCTTCTTCTCCCTCAGACACCTCAAGAATTCTTGACTTGGCACTCTATCGTATGCTTTCCACAGATCAATAAATGCCAGATGTAACTCCTGTTGTTTCTCTTGAAACTTTTCCATCATCTGCCGTAACCCAAAGATAGCATCTGTTGTTGATCTACCAGGCATGAAGCCAAATTGTTTCTTTGCAATCTCCACCTCCTTCCTCAATCTTCCATCAAGAACCCTTTCTAGGATTTTCATTGTGTGGGACATCATCTTTATTCCTCTGTAATTTTTACAGTCTTGTGCATCCCCTTTACCCTTGTAGATGGGGACAAGAGTACTCTCCCTCCATTCCTCGGGTATATTTTTCTGTTGGCAAACTTTCACAAACAGGTCCCACAGCAGGTCAATTCCCTCTTCCCCCAGTGCCTTCCATTCCTCCACTATAATCGAATCCTGTCGGGGCCCACCGCTTTTCCATTCCTCATCCTCTTCATGGCCTCAGTCACTTCCACTCTACTGATGTTCTTCACCATCCCCTCAGAAGGCTGCCCATCTTCTCTGTGAATCCTTGCATTTTCCTCATTCAAAAGTCACTCAAAGTATATTCTCCATCTGTTTCTTATGTCCACATCCCTCCATAATACTCTTCCTTCAGCGTCTTTGATCTGCCTCACATGTAAGATGTCCTTTGCTGCTTTATTTCTACATTTTGCTAGTTGGTAAATTTTTCTCTGTCCTTCCTTTGTTTCTAATTGATCATACAGATCTTGATATGCCATGGCCTTCGCCTGTGCCACAACTCTCTTGGCTTCTTGCTTTCTCTCTCTGTACACCTCTCTGTCCTCTTCCACTCTTGACTCATCCCACTTCTGCTTTGCCTTCCTCTTAGCTGTCACTGCCACTTGTACATTATTATTCCACCACCAACCCTCCTTCTGCTCTCTAATCTTTCCAGATGTCTCACCAAGCACCTTGATTGCACAGCTCAGGATTACTTTTTTGAATTATGTTTCCACCCATCTTGTACACTTTCCAGTCCATCCGAAATCCTCTCTAACACCCTCTCCCTAAAACGATTCCTTACCTCTTCTTTTAAGCGAAACCACTTAATTGTCTTCATCCCATGGCTTCCAGAGGTTCTTATCTTCGATCTTATTTTAAAGTCTGCGCACAGCAGTCGGTGTTGCTGTGTCACTTGATCTGTTGGAAGTACTTTACAATTTGTCACAACCTTAAGATGTTTTCTTCTAGTCAAAATGTAGTCAATTTGTGAACTGTTGTTACCACTCCTAAATGTTATCAAATGTTCTTCCCTCTTGTAGAAAAACGAGTTCACAATTGCCAGATCAAACGACACTACTGCAAAGTCCACAACCCTCTCTCCTTCCTGGTTCATCATTCCCACTCCCTGGCCACTATGCATCCTTTCATGGTCTCCGTTCTGTCTCCCTGTGTGTCCGTTCAAGTCTCCTCTGACAATCACCATCTCGTTTTCTTCCAGTTCTCTCATTTCTTCATTCAACATGTTCCAGAACTCATCTTTCTCCTCTGCTGTACAGCCAACTTGCAGGGCATATACACATAATACGACCACCTGCCCTTCTCCAGAAGACCCAATTTCATTCACATGATCCTGTCGTTCCTTCTACCCACTTCCAGTACTTCGCCCTTCATTCTGCCACACACCACAATTCCTACACCATTTCTTCTCTCGTTATTCGCTCCAGAGTAGAACAATTTATATCCATCTCCCAGTTCCTTTACCTTCCCCCCCCCCTTTCACCTTGTCTAATGCACACACAAAATATTCGACTTCCTCATCATGTCTGCTACCTCTCTTCCCCTTCCAGTCATGCTTCCAACATTCGGTGTTCTCACTTGCAACATCCTCTCCGCCTGCTGGGCTCGCTTCTTTAACCGCACCCAGCCCTTGATGCAGTAGCCCTCGTCCACTTCTCGCAGCTGTAGGGCGATGTGTCCTCGCGTCGCTTGAGGGGTACACCCTAGCCCTTATATCATTTTCTCTTTGACTCATATCATAGCTGGCAGCGAAGTTTTACGACCGGATGCAATTCCTGACATCAACCCTCGCCATTTATCCGGGCTTGGGACCGGCACATATTGAGGCTAGCTTGCCTCCTTCGGTGGCTGCATAAGACGACATGACTTAACAAGATAGGAAAGATTCACCGCTTGCCCTCGAATACTTTAATAGCATCAGGGGGAAGGAGCAAGAAGGGGAGGGACCAGTCTACAGAATAATATAACAGATGTATATTACATGATGTAAGACATGGTCCAGCATCTGGTACCTCACGTTTGCCATGCCCGTACTCACTAAAGTGAGCCCTTGAGGTAACTCCTTCCATCATTCTATTAAATTTACTCTGGAACTTGAAAGAGAAAAACAACTACCATTGTTAGACATCTTAATCAAAAAACAAATTGATGGCAGTATAAATCTATCGGTGTACAGAAAACCGACCAATACAGGTAGCTACCTACATTTCAGCTCCTCTCACCACATCTCACACAAACTCAGCATTGTACACATGTTAAAGAAGAGAACGATTCGCATCACAATAGACAATGAGACCCTTCAAGATGAGTTAACATTAATTTCCAACAATCTGTACTTGAACGGCTATCCAAGAAGACTAGTCAATAAAATCCTTTTCTCTGAACCACCATAATAAGAACAAGAAGATATTCAATATATAAAAACTATTGCAATTCCGTTTGTAAGTGGCATCTCCTACAAGCTCGCCAGCCTCCTCAAACAACACAAAATAAGAGTAACATTTAAACCAGTGGAATCTATTTTTAAACTACTAAGATCTCCCAAAGACAACCACCCTTTCTATAAATATGCCGGAGTTTATAATATTCCATGCTCGTGTGGATCTAGTTACATTGAACAGACTTCGAGAAGCCTTGAAATCAGGCAAAAGGAGCACATTGGCTATGGCGAAAACAATAGACTGAACATTTCTGGCCTCATTTCTCTACAACTAACCATGTCATTGAGTGGGACAAAAGTTGTTCCCCTTACTTAGAGGAAGATTACCATTCAAGAATTTTCAAAGAAGCAGTCACAGTCACCCATTCTACTGTCAACCTTAACAGAAATCAAGGCCTAATACTCCCAGAGATATGGAAAACCCTAATCAAATCTTTAAAAACAAAAGAAATGAACTTTAATACAAACTACAGAATGTTCCTTAGCAACAGCTAGCTGATCTTGTACACGCGATACATGTTTCACGCACGTTCGATACTATTTTATTTGTAATTATTCTAGTCAGTTTTTTACAGTTATTCTTGTCAGTTTTATAGTTACGCATAATTGTGAGATTGTTTCAGCCTATATGTAAGTGTCCTGAAGATGCCAACAGTTAAAGTTTGGCAAAACTAGTTGATTAAGTTAATAAATGTGAAGAGGCTTAAGTGCTGTGAGGACATCATGTTGGAGGCTTAATGGATTTTTTAACAACACTCAAAAAGAATTAAAATAGACTTTAATACTTCCTGTATTTCGTCCTAGTCACTAGGACATCTACGGGGTTTACAAAAACAATTAATGTAACATATACACAAATAACAAACAATACTAAGCCCAACCACGTGGGTGACACTAAAGTCCTATCTAGGTAGAGTGCCCTCTAAGGGCAGTAGTAGGTGGCCCGGAATGTAAGGTGGGAACTCTGGTGATGAGTGTTTCCCAAATCTTCGGAAGCTTAATGCACCCATATTTATTGAGATAAATGAACAATACATTCAGAAATATCTTTTTTAATACAGAAGTTGAACTCTAAGAGAAATCTTCTGGTGATCTAGAGAATGGTAGCCTAAAGTTATAAAAGCTTTGTTGATGAAAGACTCAACCATTTTTTAAAACGGCAGACTCAATATAATTATTTTCTTGTTATAGAAGGAATCCTCATCGGAACTGATATGAGCATTTTGTAATAAGTTCTTAATCATTCTCATTTTGATCGAGACAATAATAAGAAGTAGATTGGATTTAATGATCAATATGTATTTCTTTTTGAAAACCTGAAAATTGTAAACTATCATCTGGCTGATGATGAATCAATGTATCTAAAAAGGCTAGTGTGTTATTTTCCCTCCTCTAAGGTAAGCTGAATTCTAGGATGAAACATTTATTTTTGAGACACAAGTTCAAATCTGATATAGAACCATTCCATAACACAAAAATATTATTATTACTGGACATGGAGTCAAAAGACTTATTGTGGGAGACCCAGCCATTAAACTCCATCACTGTCCAGACACTCACAATATTATTTTTATATCATAATGAACTATGGCAGTTCATTCCACTCATTCATCTACAAGCAGAAAATCTAGTCTGATCACCTTTAATATCTGCACTGTTACACAGCTTCTGAGGGTGATCCTGTGCTCTTTCAACTGATCATGTATTGAAAAAAAAATTGTTTTTGTATATCAATCTTATGGAATTATTTTTGTAACTGATAAGTTACTGTCATGTCCTCTCGCTTCCTTGTTAACTAAGCTCTGCAGCCCACACACTTTCAATCTATAATCATATGGAACATTCCACAGACTTGTCACCTGCATGGTCCCTTATCTCTAAATCTTCTCCTCCACCTTCTAATCCCCTGAACAAGTCAGGTGATCAGATTGACTAAATCTATGCACAGTTGTCAAATATCATAGCCTTGTAATGAGGGATAATAATATCTTTACTTGACAGTTTGTTCTTTGACATCCAAATAATCCTTCGAGCTATTTTCCCAATTTTTGCATTCCTCTAAACATCAGATCTTTGTTTATCATCATCATCCCTAAATCCTTAGCTTCATCAGTTTTGACAATCTATTACCATAATACAAAGTATGTAATCTTTTCGTCCTGAAGTGCATTGCCTTGTATTTTGCAACATTAAATTGACAACCACTGTTCTTTGCCCATACTGTCAATTTATTAAATCATTCAGCAGGATGTCAGCATCATCTTTAACTATTGCCTTCTCCAGTTTTGCATCATCAGCAAATAAATGAAAGTACCAGTACAAATTAAAGAGTACCAGCCTTTGTACAGAGCCAAAGCACTTCACTGGTCATCCTCATTCTCCTAGATTTTACTCCACTATGTACTACTTCTGGTGTCTGTCTGTCTGTCAGTCATTCCCTGTCCATTTCCATGTGATCAAACTTATAGAATAGTTTTCTATATGACATTCAGTCAAGTGCATTTGCAAAGGCCCAGCAGTATCATGTAAGCATTTCCTTTATATAATTCTGCTTGTCTATTTATTATAAAATGTGAATACATTACTAAGGCAAGACCCATCTTATACAAAGCCATACTGCACACCCCCATAGGGTGTCATATTCCTATTCACCATTCCTAAATTTTACTTTCAACCAACTTTTTCTTTAATCACCTTACCAGCCATTATGGATCAAATACCCATCCTCGTATGTTCGTTTCCATCATATATTTCAATGTAATGTCAATGGTATTACAATTTTAATATGCACGTCACATCCACGATAAACTTGACATCTTGGCCTGTAGTGTGGTTAAATCACCAATCCAGACATACTAATTGGTCTGTAATTTGCTACTTGTCTTGGAACTACTTTCCACTTTGCCAAAGGCATTGCCTCTCTTGTATATTCTCGTAGCACATTGGCCAACATATTGTTCTGTTCCACTGCTGTATTCACATAGATATTTTCAATATGCTGATTTGTTCATCTATGTAATTTTGACATCAATCTCTGGCATATCAGCAACTGCAAAATCTCCTGTATATATATATCTTTGCAAAGCGATATCTTAGTTGCTCAACTGGTTCTTCTACTTCTGTTACTTTCCTAACATGTAAACTGAGTAAATTTATCCTTCCATAATCATTCTTCTTCTTTTGGATTTACTTTGGCCCACTTGGCCTTTTCTCTCATAATCTGATTTAGTCTTTCTTATCATGCTAGTCACCCTTCTTGCTTCCGCTTTGTGTTGTTCATGAGCATGCTGATTTCCTTTTTTATATTCCTTCCACAATATTTTATTATTTGGCAGTTTTTGCTTTATGTTGCTACTGATCCATTTAACCCCTAATCATATGGATCTTTGGTATGCTGTCCATCCTAGGTATACTGCCTCTCTTAAAGATTACCAAACCATTTCCTGTGCACTGCAGATATTTTTTCAGTGTATTTGATGCTAATCCAAGCTGCCACATACATTTGTCATAAACAATTTTGCAGTTCAATATAAATACTTTCTTGACTGAGAATTCCACATGTTGAGCAACCTCCCAGAACAAGACTTCATGTTACTTTCTTCGATCTGAGGTAGAGTTACTACTGTAGGTATGGATGGATTTTCTGATGCTGTTATCAGATCCAATGCTCTCAAACCCATATTCCTCTCCATTACATTGTGTTTGGTAAATTATCCCTTAGTAATCATAAAAATTCTATTCCCGTTTTGCCCATATCCTTTCTTCTTTCCAGGATATATTTCAATATCGAAATCCCCAATGATTGCTCAGTAAGCATTCTTAGTGCTAATCTCCCGATGCATGACATCTGCATCTTCCTCTGACCCCCCCAGGTCTATAGCAGTAACCAACAATGTATTTTGTCCTATCTGCCTCTATCTTACACCACTTCTCTCAGATCTGAAATCCTCCCTAACTTCTATTTTTGCTAGTTGAAGTTCTTCAGCTATCATTAGTAATACTCCTACTTCTATCATGTTACCCATATCCTCTTCAAATACAGTATTCTATTCTGTAACTATATCATTTTCTGTTAACAGCTCTGCTAATCATTTTTGGCCAAGTCGAGCTGATGAATTACCAAAACTTCTTTTATTTCTGACACTTCTTGCATTTGTGTACAGACATTTCAAGTTACACTTTCATAATGTCGTTACCAACCCATTCAAATTCAAACCTGTGAAATTGCTGAATGCAGTTTTACAGGAAAGTTGTAAATGTTTTATCTCGATGACATTTGCATCGTTAATGTTAAGTACTTAATTTTCCTATTTTTGACACAACTTCCATTTTTGCACTCCCTCAAGCTGATCTTGTTTTCACCACCCACCATATGGACTACAGCCATGGAGAAACTCACATGGATGTCCTTGACATTTCAAAGGCATTTGATCAAGTTTGGCACAGGGGGTCTACTCACCAAACTGCCATCCTATGATCTGCCTTCCCTACTCTGCAACTGGATTGCCAATGTTCTCACTGGTTGCTTACTATGTGATGGTGTCATGGTGGACAACTTACTCTCCTCAGATTTCCCCACCAATGCAGGAGTACCCTAAGGTTCTGTTCTTTCACCCATGCTCTTCCTCTTGCATATAAACAACCTGCTTTTACAGACTTCCAATCGTATCTTTGCTGATGACAGTACACTCCATTCCTCCTTTTCATTTGACAAACCTGTTAGTGCTCAAGTATTAGAATCCTCAAGATCTGCCACAACCAGGGACCTGAACTCAGATCTCCTAGCTATATCCCACTGGGACAAGGACAACCTTGTAAACTTCAGTGCCACTGAAACTCAGTTCTGTCTGATCTCTTGCAAGAAAGAGCTCACATCCCTCCCACTTACCTTCAATAATACCAAGATATCTAAACACGATCAGATTTCTCTTCTTGGACTGACTTGCACCTCCCATCTTTCCTGGCACAACCATAGCTTCACCTATAGCTTTTTGCAGCCATCAATAAAACTTAGTATACTTTTTCATACAAGACACTACTTCACAGTTACTAACTCTATACACAACCCAAAATTCGCCCAGCCATGGAATATTACTGCCATATTTGGGTTGGTGCACCAAAATAATCTCTAAGGTTGCTTAATTCTATCCAGAAGAGGACAGTCTAACTAATTAATGATCCCTCTCTCATAGATGTTCACTTTCTTCTATAGATACTTTCATGAACAGTGCTCTGCTGAATTGGCAATTATTATTCCTCCACTCTGCTCCAAAATCATTAGAACAAGAGCCACTGCTAACCAATACTTTTACAGTCCATCTTAAAACTCACTGAACCAATTTCACTGTCTCCTTTTTTATTCCATCTACTTCTGTCCTTTGGAACAGTTTCCCACTCAGTCTTCCCCGAAGATTACAACCTTTAGCTGTTCAAGCAAAACGTGAACAGACTCCTTCTATTTCTCTTGCCCACACATGGCACTAGTGTGCTATGGGTCTTGTGGCCTTTCGTGAGTGGACCATATCTACATATTGATTGATTTTCTTGCATCAAGACAGGTTGAGTACTCCATGAGTCCATCTTCTTCTCTTAATAAAATCTTTCTTTAAAGATCTTGAAGGCTGTTGATCTTATCAACTTTCTTGATGTTAGTGATCCATTTAGTTTGGTTTATTTTTTGTAAGCATTGGACAACCTATATCCTATGGATTCAAACACTTGTAATTTTATTTCTTCTTTTTTCTCTGTTATCCAACTTTCAGATCCATAGAGGATCACAGGCAATACCATTAAGTTGTATATTTTTACTTTCAGCTATTTACTTATTTTATTATTATTCCAAATTTTATTTAGCTTTACTATTACAGACCAACCTAGACCAACCAATTATATGATTTATTGTTTCATGTAATTTAGATCTTCAGTGATGAGTGATCCCAAATAGTTAAATTGAATTACTTGTTCAATATATTTATTATCAATGTTAACTATTTTCTTTTCTTTCCCTATTGTCATTATTTTAGTTTTAGTGAAATTTATACTGATATTTATTGTTAATTTGGTTTATTTTACTGATATATATATATATAAATTTAAAGTTGGTAATCAAGGAGAAAACTGAAAGTAATGCAGCGAAAATGATTATTCATCAAGTGATCATTATTAAGCAGAGATTATCTTCACTGACTGCTAAAGACAACTGATCACAACCCATTCAAAAATTTCCTTCTTAAGAAGAACAGTCCAGAAATGAAAACATATTAATATCAAACAGTTATTGGAAAGTTATACTTAGAGATATGACATAGAACTGGATACAGCTACATGACCGATAATAATTATTGGTGCAATGTGAATAATTATTGTTAAAAAGCCCTTTAAAACTAGGTCCTATGTGTGAATATCTATGTAATGAAATGAGTTGTGGATTTCTGTCATCTCTGATAAAATTAAAAAGTGAGAACAGATTGATACATCATAGTTAGTGTATTCACAGGCAAGATGTCATTTTTTGTTGCAAGCTGTCTGTAATAATCAGACATTCTTTTGGCAATGACATCTTATAATGACTGATGAAATTTATATAATTTAAAAGCTTCTAAATGACAACAAAATTAATTTTTAAAAAAATTACTTATACTCCTGAACAACTTACATTCAGAATACCTGACATTTCAGTACATGAATTCATGTAGTTCATCATCATCTATTAAATTCAGAATTTCTACATTGGAACATTTAGTAGAATTATTAATTTCCTTGTTGAATGGTACCTGGCATTCCTTTTATTCCTCAACATTTTATATGGTGATAACAATGCAAATTTTTCAAAAGTGGCTGAGTTAATTCATAGTGTGATGATTTTATGGCTGAGCATGCATAAAAAGTGAAAGATGGAGAGATTCACTCTAATTTTATGAGTAAAAAAATACATAGAACACAGAAAACATTTCAGATATATAGTCACAATTTTTAACAGAGATGACAAATTAAATATGGACAATTCAAAGCTGGTACAGTAAGAAGTCATCATCATCATCAAATTCCTGCCATGTACCCTCAAGGGGTGTACAGGATATGATAATACTACATGACAAAAATTACATCATTACTAACTTCCTATCTACAATTTTCCTCCAAATCAGTCTGTTACTGGTCAAGACTCCAACATTATCAGATCTTATATTTCTATCGTCTAAGGCACTTTGTACTGCATCAATCCACCTATAATCTTGGTCTTCCTCTGGGTCGTTTTCCTGCCAGCCTGGCAGAGAACACTTGATTTGCTAATCTTTCCTTGCCCATTCTGTTTAAGTGACCATACCACCTGAGATTAGCTCTGCTAACGCATTCCTGGATGCTGACAATATCAAGTTCTTTCCTAATATCCTCATTTTTAATATGATATTTCCATTGATGCCATCTGTTCACACCTATAATCTTTCTCAGGACTCTCATATTTGTGGCCTCCAGTCTTTGGTCAAGGGTTCTACTTCTGACTCAGTTCTCAGATCCATAAGTTAAAACTGGTTTGAACACTGTCTTGTATACAGCTAATTTAGTGTTCCAACTAATTTCTCTCTTATTCCATATGAATTTATTCAATTGACTTCCCACCATACCAGCTTTGCTGATTCTGTTGTCTATTTCTATATTTAATTTACCATCTTCAGTAAAAATCGTGCCTAAATAGCTGAAATGTTTTACTTGTTCCACAGGTTCTCCATTCACAACACAGTTGACATTTTCAATGATTCTGCCTATTTTCATTGTCTTTGTCTTTTTATTGCTGACCTTCATACCATATCTATTACAACAGCTATTCAATTTTGTCAGAGAATCTTGCAGACTTGTAGCGGATTTATTTAGAAGTATAACATCATCCACATAAAGCAAAGAGCTGACATTAACATCTCCAATTTTGATATCATGTTTAATACCACTTTCCTTCATAATGTGATCCATATAGTTAATGAATAACAGAGGGGATAATGTACATCCTTGTCTCACACCAGATTTAACATTAAACCATCTTCCCGTACTTCCTTCAATTCTAACTGCTGACTTACAACTCAAATAAAGACTAAGTATTACTTGATACATTGGCCCTTTGACACCATATAACTGCAGTGTATTGAATAGCTTCTCTCTTGGCATCTTGTCATATGCCTTTTCCAAATCAACAAAACTTAAATACAGATGTTTGTTATATTCCCATGCTTTCTCGACTATTTGTTGTAAAGTGAAGATCTGATCCTGACAGCCTCTATTTGGCCTGAATCCAGCTTGTTCTTCACCAAGCTTTTATTCCACAATTCTTCTCAACCATTTCTCAAGTATACTTGCATAGATCTTGCCAGGAACACTCAGTAGGGAAATACCTCTGTAATTCTCACATTCAGTTTTATTTCCCTTTTTATATATTGGTACTATGAGAGCTCTACTCCAATCATTGGGAATTCGTCCCTCTGTCCAGGCTTTCTGAACTATGCAGTGCAGCCACTGTAAGACTCTTATACCACCATACTTCAGCATTTCTGGTCGAATATCATCTACTCCTGCTGCCTTTCCACATTTCAAGCCTTTGATGGCTTTTTCTACTTCAAGTATGGATATATATTCCTGCCTGCATACCTGGTCAGTGTTTTTTACCACTGTGCTATCATCACTGCTTGTTTGATTTAGCAGTTTTTCAAAGTAATTACTCCATACTTCAAGGATATCTTTTTCTCCCGTTTTCATGTCACCTTTGTCATCTCTAACTCCTTTTACAGCACTCTTTCCTCCATTCCTAAGCTTCTTCAACAACCTCCAGAATATTTTGCCACCTTCTTGATATTTATTTTCTATATTCTTGCCAAAGTCCTCCCATGACTTTTGTTTAGCTAGTTTTACATAGTGTGTTAGCATTCTTGCATTTGTCTCTATATTCTCTAAGAGCACAAGCTGACTTATTTGACAGGAACTTTTGGTATGCTTTCTTCTTTTCCTTCACTTCCTCTTTAACTTCCTGTGTCCACCAGGAAGTTCTGATTTTTTTATCCTTACAGACAACCTCACCACATGCCTCTCTGGCAGAATCAAACAATGTTTTCTTCAGAGTTTGCCACTGAATCTCCAAAGTTTGATTCCTGTTCTCAAACTCTTTCATTTTTTCTTCAATAATCTTTCTGTATTTTAGTGTACATTTCACATCTGAGAGCTGCTCAACTTTTATTCGCTTTAAAACTTTCTTACATGTTATTCTTTTCAATATGAAATTCAATTTTATCCTGCTTAAGACTAAATAGTGATCACTTCCAATTTCATATCCTCTGTACACTCTGGTGTCCTGCACCAGGGAGAAAACATCACTATCAACAATAACAGAGTCAATGAGACTTTTCTTATTCCTAGCCTCTTCTCTCCATGTGAATTTGTGCACATTTTTATGTTGGAACATGGTGTTAGTAATAACCAGTTCCTGTCCTGAGCAGAAATCCAACAGATATTTCCCATTATTATTAGCTTTGCTCTTTTCTCCAAATTTTCCGAAATATTTTTGTATGTCTCACAATCATTTCCTACTCTGCTATTTAGATCCCCAACAAGGACCAACTTTTCATTTTTCATTGTGTCAGTTGCTTTTTCTAAAGCCTCCAAAAATTCCTCCACTTCTACCTTAGTAGAACCTTCTGTGGGACCATAGGCACAAATAAGTCTCATTGTCCAGTTCCCCATTCTCATATTTGCCCACATTACTCTACTTGAGACTGACTGCCATTCCAGAAGATTAGCCTCGTATTTTGTGTTGAATGCTACTCCTTCTTTTCTTTGAATGTCATTGCCTGAATATAACATTTTGTATTTATTGCTCAGAAAAATCTCACCAGTTTTGGTCTTTTTTGTTTCAGTCATCCCTAATATGTCGATCTGGTACTTATCTAACTCCTCAGCTAGCTCCATTTCTTTGCCATTCTTACGTTGATAGTACCGATCTTTAACTCTGGTGATGTTGAGTTGGGGTTTGTTTTCAGATTTGTTCCAGTAACTGACTTTTCGCTGTTTGCCCTGGTTCCCTGGCGAAAACAACGGGGCCTTGTTTACCCGTGCGACGCCCCAACCGGCATGAAATTTTGTCATGTTGTACCATCATTTTTTATTTTGGGTTAACCAATAAGAATACAATTTGGTCGGCTAAATCCCAAATTGCCAGCCCATCCTTGTTCGTTTAGTATCCAAGTAGATACCCAACAGGGTGCACCACGAGAAGGTGAGGATTGGACAATAGGTCAGAAGGCCTGGTCGGTTCTCTGCATTCCTTTAAAGGCTATGTGGAGGTCTCCTCTCAGTTATACAGCTTTGACCCTTAAGCACCCCCCAGTAAGAAGTCAACTAAATTAATTATAGAATAAGAGAGAAATTAATCAAAACACTAAATCAGCTATATACAAGACATTGTTCAAACCAGTTTTAACTTCTGGATCTGAGAGCTGGGTTAGAAATAAAACATTTGATCAAAGACTGGCCATCATAGATATGAGTGTGTCTGAGAAAGATTAGTGGAATGAATAGATGGCATCAATGGCAGTATCACATGAGAATATTAGGAAAGAAGTTGATGTTGTTACCATTCAGGAATGTCTTAGCAGAGTTTATCTCAGGATAGTATGGGTACTTAAGTAGGATGGGAGCGGAAAGGTTATTTATTTATTTTATTTTTTATTTTTTAAACAAATCACAGGAGGAAAAAGATCCAGATGCAGACCAAGGGCTAGATGAATTGATACAGTGAGATGCGTCTTAGAAGATAGAAATGTGAGATTGTCTTGACAATAATGGATTGATTTGGAGGATAATGTCAATAGAAAGTTAATGATCTTTTTCATATAGCCCTATTGTAATATCCTATACACCCTTTCAGGATACATATCAGAAATTTGATGATGAAATATCCAAAATGAGATAATATTAATTATGAATTTCTAATGGGGTGCATAATAAAATTTTATTATTGAATGAAAACTACTAGGAAAGTCCTCATAGATATAATTATACAATGATTGAACACACTATGAAATGTCTTTTGAAATTGTTTATAATCAGGGATAGTGTTGATAGCTCAAACATGTGAGGACCATATTCAGGTTCACATCAAAGAATATTGAATTTAAATTATTGAGATTTTTTTGTTCATTGCTATGCACATTTGGCCATGGTTGTCAGTCATGTAGCCAAATCATCTAAAGATCAAGGCCAGTAAGACTAAATATGCAGTTGGTTGTCTGTTGGCCAGGGGATTCCACTGATGATCTGGAAGACATGCATCAGCAAATGAGTACAAGTTGAGTGATTATTATGAGAGACTTCAACTATGGAGATATAGACTGGAAGGAAGAGGTATCACATGGCAGGAAGGAAATGGAATTTATACATCTCCTGAGAGACCTGAAGCAGCATGTGATGGAGCGAACTAGGGGTGTGAGTGTATTGGACCAGAAGAGCTATCCATAACCAAGGCCACATTTCCTCTAATTTTCAAAAAGAGACCATGCAGTGTTGACTTGGGAGTTTGTAAAACATGGGGAATATTCTGTCAAGAAACGGTATATGTGGAACAATGGGCAGGTTCCCTTAGGTATACAATATTAAATTGTATACCTAAGGAAAGGAGGGTTAATCAGGTAGGAGTTAGATTGATGTGTAATATCATTAAGTATGAGCTGTAGAAGAAGAAAATTTGGTAGAGGGTATATAAGGAAAAAGGTGACCAGTAAACTTATTAAGAGTACAAGGATCAGGCAAGGAAGGCATAATCAAATCTTGCTGAGCAGGCCAAAGGAAATCCCAGAGTTCTTTCATTACATGACAAGTAAGAGGAAGAATGACTATGGAAGATTAATCTTAATAAGTGATGATGGTGACGAGGTGAGAGAAGCTGATCAATTACATCAGTTATTGAGTGACCACTTTGCAAGGTACATCATCCAAGTTGAGGTTACTGCTGTAGCATATCTGACAGAGAGATGTGGGAACACATCTCTCTGTCAGATATGTCAGGTGAATGAATTGGAGGTTTTTTACGATATTGCAGAATCTTAACGTAAATATAGCTGTGGAGTAGATGGGATATCAGCTCGAGTTTTGTGAGACTTTGCAAGGGAACTGGCAATGCCTCTGACTAGTCTCTTTGATTTAAGTGTCACCTCTGGTAGAGTTCCAAGGGAGTGAAAAAAGGGCAAAATAATTTCCTTGCATAAGGGAGGTTCTAAGGCTGCAGTAACAAATTATAGGCCAATTAGTATCTCAGGCGTGGTGGTAACAAATACTGGAAAAATTAGTCAAAAACCGAATTCAAGAATGAATGGATAAAAATATGATACTGTATGAGGAGAAACATGCCTTTGTGAAGGGTCAGTCATGCTCCCATAATTTACTAACTTTTTATACAAGGTGTCCCAAAATTCACGCAAGATTTAAATTTAGCGCCATTTGTGCGGTAAAGTGTTGCCAACGAGAAAAAAAAGACAGCGTGACAGCTGACAGTTCAGGGTTATTAAAAATGACCACACACACAGCGAAGAGAGTTTGTTGAATGGATTATGGAACAACAACAAGTAGATGCTTATTTTTCGAACAAAATCATCTTCAGCGATGAGGCTCATTTTCATCTTGATGGCTTCGTTAATCAACAAAATTGTCGCATTCGGGGTTCAGAAAATCCACGAGTGATTGTTGAGAAACAAATGCATCCACAACGTGTCACTGTGGTGCGGATTTTGGACTGGAGGCATCATCGGTCCATTCTTCTTCGAAAATGCGGCTGGTAAGGCAATAACAGTTAATGGTGCTCGCTATCGCGACAGGATAATCCAGTTTTTTGTGCCTAAATTGCAAGATATGGATGTGGACGACATGGGGTTTCAACAAGACGGTGCCACATGCCATACAGCCTGAGAAACAATTCAATTACTGCATGAGTCATTTCCTGGTCGTGTAATTTCCCGTATTGTTGATCAGAATTGGCCGCCCAGATCATGTGACTTAACGGCATTGGACTTTTTTCTTTGGGGTTTTTTGAAGTCTAAGGTTTATGCCAACAAGCCCACGACCGCCTACGCCTTGAAGGAGGAAATTGAGCGCTGTATCAACAAAATTCAGCCACATTTATGCAAAACGGTCATGGAAAATTTCCAGCAAAGCCGTGGAGGCCATTTACCCGATATGCTATTCCATGCATAACCCTATACTGTATACTTTATGAATCAATAAGAAATTACAATTTTTAATTAAAAACCTGTGTTTTCTATCAAAATTACTTCTTGCGTGAATTTTGGGACACCCTGTAATAGAGTAACAGCTCAGTTGGATAAAGGAATCTTTATTCTGCTGGATTTTGCAAAGGCATTTCACAGAATACTACATGGAACTCTCTTACTCAAATGAGAATGGATATAATACTGGTTTATGTGGATAAGAGGGTGACTGCAGAACATAAATCAAAAAGTGGTTTGTGGAGGGTCGAAAACAGGTGACTAGTGGTGAGCCGCAAAGGTTCAGTACTGGGACTCTGTTTAATTTGTACATCAATGATATATGAAATAACCTGAAAAGAAATATTCATTTGTTTGCTAATGATGCAAAATTAAGTACAGTAATAAAATCAAGATGAAGTGGAGAGCTTGCAGAATGATTTAAATCTGCTTTCAGCATGAGCAAAAGGTAATGGGTGTCAGTTTAATGTGAAGAAATGTAAAGTTATGCATTGTGGGATAAATACAATAGATTACAAGCTGTATACCACGTTTGTGGAACTGTACTCCAGGAAATAGATGCTAGAGATTTAGGGGTGGTGGTATATAGAGAGTTAAAGTTTAGAAATGTTGCTAAGGTAGCCCAGAAGATTACTTATTGCTGCCTTATTGCTAACAAGTAGTAATAAGGAAGTTGTTCCCCTTTATAAAGCCTTGGTATGTCCACATCTGGATTACTATGCTCAAGTCTGGTTTCGTGGGTTTCTTGAGGATGAGAAAGCAGTGGAGAAGTGGTCTGTGTAATGTTCCCTATGAGGATAGATTTGAGGGTATGTGGATTGTAGAAGTTGGTTGATAGGAGGAAAAGAGGGAATGTGATAGAAACATTTAAGTCACTTGAAGGGTTTTAGGATGGATTCATGGGAAATGTTTCAGCCCTCTGCTAGAGGGGGGGAGCATAACAGGAGGTCATCCCCAGAAGTTAAATAAAGGTATGGTTAATAGGGATTAGAGGACTAGATTTTTTGCTTGGAGAGTTGAGTGAAATAGGTTGCCAGAGTCAGTTGTGAAAGCTTTGTCATTTAATGGATTAAAGGAGAAGTATGATATATTGTATGGATAGTTTGGGTCTCCTGCAATGAGTCTTTGGACTTCATAGTGGTGCCCATACAATAATAATAAAGATGTTTCATATTTTACTATTGTGCAAGTAGTTTATAACATTTTTAGTGCATCTACATTTGTTGGAGACTATTAAAGAAACATCTTGAATATAAACTCATACTTACTCTAAATCACACTAGATTGGAACACAGGATAACTCCTATTAGACCATTTTGATATTCATTAAGAGAGATTTGTAATGCACTATTGAACATAAGCAGACATGTCATACGATCTTTCATTTTGACAGAATCTGCAGCATTGGGTCACAAAATGAAGCAGTTTAAGTTTTGGCCAACAAAATTATGCAGAACATATCCATAGAGAGGAATATTTAAAAATGCAGTTTGTATTCAGCATTAGAAAAGAAGCAATAACAATACTGAGGATCTCAATTTAGAAGTGATATTTTTGCCTCAACAATTCACAATTCATGACTTTGTGAAGAGTCAGTCATGCCTCAGTAATATACTAACTTTTTATAATAGACTAACAGTTTGATAAAGGAATCTTTATTCTGCTGGATTTTGCAAAGGCATTTGACAGAATACCAAATGGTACTCTCTTACTCAAATTAGAAGAAATGGGGATGGATATGATACTGGTTATGTGGATAAGAGGGTGGCTGCAGAACATAAAAAGTGGTTTATGGAGGGGCAGAATCAAGCGAAAACAGGTGATTAGAGGTGAGCTGCAAAGGTTCAGTGCTGAGACTACTACTGTTTAATTTGTACATCAATGATATAGGAAATAACCTGAAAGGAAATATTCATTTGTTTGCTGATGATGCAAAATTAAGTAGAGTAATAGTTAAGCAAGGTGATGTGGAGAGCTTGCAGAATGATTTAAATCTGCTGTCAGTATGAGCAAAAGATTTCATCCTAAAATAAAAATGCTTTTGAGGATCACAGTAATCCTATTCTCAAAAATAAAAGAAAGATTTAAAATTTGGTATCTCTTTTGTAATGTTGCCATAACTTCTGCCGAAGAAAGATTTTATATACACTATTGGAAATGCACTATGTTGCCAAAAATGTCTGGACATCCCATTGCTACCTTGCCCATAAGATACATGTCTGCAAAGCTGTATAAGTATAGGCATGTGGAGAAGAGAAAAGAGCTGAGTGCATTCGAACAATGGTATGATAGTTGGATCCCACAAGTTCATTCCAAGAGATTTCTCCTACATTGCACATGCCCCTGTCTACTTTCAGCAAGGTTATTGTGAAGCAGAAACATAATGGACCCTCCATCCCACCCACCGAATTAGTAGATCCAGGAAACTGACAAATTGGGACCAGCAAACTCTCAAGCATGTTGTCATAGTAAATCGCCAGTCAGCCTTAGCACCCATCGCAAACAACTTCCACATGAGCTCTGGAATGGATGCTAGTTACACAACTATTCACTGGGAGGTGTTTGCTCTTGGATTTCATGGTCATGCTGTGGCTCGCAAGCCCTTGATTACACCTGCCAATTCCTTATGTCTGAAATGGTGGCAATGGAAGAGGGTCCTATAGAATGATGAAACGTATTACATGATCTCACAAGCCAATGGGTGTGTCTGGTCTTGCGGATGCCTGATGACAATTCTTACAGGAATGTCTTGTATTGACTGCGAAATTTGGTAGCATAATGGTCTGGGGCTGTTTTTCCTGGTTTGGAATGGGCTTCTGTGTTCAGATCTTTAAATGCTGATGTCCACCATGACATTTTGGACAATTTGTTCTTTCCACACTGTGGCAACAGTTTGGAATAGGCCCCTTCCTGTATGAACATGATAACCAGTTCACCACGTCCCTGTTCACAAAGCAAGGGTCCTTACTCTGTGGTTTGAAGACATGGAGGTGGAAGAACTAAACTGGCCAGCCCAAAGCCCTGACTTCAACCCTATTGAACATCTTTGGGTTGAGCTGGAGTGAAGGTAGTGTGCCAGACGTACTTGCCTAACTAACACTCGTCAGATGTTTGACATACTGCAGCAGGAATGGAAACAAATTCCAGCAGCAATTTACCAGAACTTAGTGGAGAGACTACCCCAAAGGGTAATGGCTGTAATACCAACAATGGAAGGCCCAACCTCATATTGACAGCAGTGCTGTAGTGACAGGAAAAAATACAAACATTTGCTATCCAGACACTTTTGGCAACATAGTGTTGTTAACATCAGTGTAATAAAGAAGACCTCCATAAAGCACTGCCATAATTGTTAGCACTGTGTTCTAAATGTAGGCTGATATTGAGAAAAATAGAATTGTATGATGAATTAATTGCTTTGTCTGAGTTAATAATTTCCGAAACGATTCACCAGAAAATCTTAAGAATTATAGTAAACAGTAATTCTTTCACTTCAGACATTCTTTTAGCATTACAGTAAATTAAAAAAAAAAAAAAAAACAGGCTTCTAGTAAGCCCAATTTCTCTAAGCTGAAATTATTAAAAAATTATTTGAGAACCTCTACATTGAAAATCATTTGTCCAGACTTGTATTAATTTCAGAAGAAAGCAGCATTGCAAAAAATGTATACATTTCTCAAAATGATTAAAAGGCTACTTAATGTAATTGTGATTATTTTAAAATTACTACATTAGTAGGAAAAGGTTTCATTTAATGTAAACTCCCTCAAACCTCGGCCAGTATTGTTATACTTTAGAGTTCCACTCTACATTTACTCTCATCATCATCATCAAATTCCTGACATTTAGCCTTGGGGGGGAAGTATGGGATATTATAGATGGGGACCTTGCTTAGCTGGGTAACATCACAGCAGGCATAACTTAATGATTCTAAGTAAATGAATTACATAATTCACTTACACACTGTGCCCATTAAGTAATGAGATTGATTTTTTACAGGACAGCTCTTTGAATAATTAACATATTTATAGTTTTGACCTCTAGAGTGTGTTGTAATCACAGGTGCAACTTTTGTTGGGTGATGCAGTTTTCATATTGCACCCATTGAAGTATAAGTTGAGCATGTCAGAAGTTGCATCATGGAGCAAAGAACTGTGAAAAAAATTTTACTGTAAATTAGGAAAACTGCTACAGAAGTGTACCAAGACTGTAAAAAAATTTACAGCGATTACTCTTTGAGCCGTGCACAGGTGTTCTGCTGGGTTTCAATGATTAAAGAGGGATGAGAGTTCCTGGAGGATGAGCCACACTGTGGATGGCCAGTTTCTGCACAGACAAATGAAAATGTGGTGAAAGCTAGGGAAATTGTTGCTTATTATAGACAAATAACTACTAGGCTACTCACTGTACAGCTTGGTGTCGGTAAGGAAATGGCCAAATTAATCTTAGAAAGAGATTTGTTCGAGGTTTATACCGCACACATTGACACATGAACAGAGAGATCACTGAGTTGCATGTTGTCAAAATTTCATCCATGCAGTTGATGAAGATTGTGATGTGTTGTAAAGAATTATCACTGGTGATGAAAGTTGGATTATTCACTATGGTTTAAGCCAATAAGAATAAATTTGGTCAGCTAAATCCCAAATTGCTAGCCATTCATTCACTATCTAGGTAGATACTTAACAGGATGCACCATGAGAAAGTGAGGATTGGTCATTAGGTCAGAAGCCCTGTTTGTTTTCCTTAAAAGGCTACATGGAGGTCTCTTCCCAGCTATACAACTTTGACCCTTAAGCATGCCTCATTTACTCTTCTCCTCTTGTATATAAAGGATTTTCCTCTTAGTGAATGCAGATCTGATTAATCTGCATATACTCAATGAACATTATGAGCTCCATTCTGCAGAGCCCATAGATGTTCATTTGAATTGAATGTTCATAATATTAGTTTAAAAAAAAAAAATACATACTGGAGCATGCATTTTTTCTGGTGCAAGAGCTGTTTTGGTCTACAAGATTCAGGAACTCCTGCTACTTGGCTACTCTTTGAATTAATTATTTTCAACTTGAGCAAATCAAAATTGCCATGCTGCTCTTTGACTCCTTGGTGTTAACATCGTGCATTTCTTGAGTGAGGTGGCATACTCTCATTTCCATCAGCTGATATGATATGTTGCTTACATTTGATTTTACATGGTCCATTGTTCTGTTTTCACACATGGGTAGGTCTCTGATGTGTTATCATATAATTCCTCTTTTAAAGTATGCAAGTTTTTCTCTGCATGCTTGGCTCATATAGTAGTACAGGCCAAATGCAATGGCAGGAGACAGGAATATATATATATATATACCAGTATGTTCATTCTAAAATGTATGCTATCCTAATAACTTACTTCAGATAGATGGCTTTGTCTTGTAAATCTGAAACAGTTTTGCATACTCTAATTATGATACATTATTTATGTAATTTCAGAGTCAAAGCAAGTTTTCAGCTTTTAAAATTACAGAAAAAATGCTACATACAAGCCAATGCATCGGAGCGAAGATGCTGATGAAGCTGTTGGGCAATTATTGTCGCAGTGGAGATTTAAGAACATCTATTACAGTTGGAGTAGTTGGTAAGCAAAAATAAATGAAATATTGGATATGACACATCATTTCATGCATATAGATCATGTGATTGTTGTAATTTAGGTTGATTATAATGAATTAATATATATAAGCTGGCCATGTAGAAGCCTTAGTTCTAGAAAATATTTCATCTTCATCTTCATTCAATACCATAGTGTAACTAAAAATCAGAACACTTGGTAATCAATTTATTAATTGATTTGTTTCTAATTACTAAGCAGAAATGTTTTGTTCAGAAAAGTTTCCTTTTGTTTCATGTAAGTATAATAATGCATTAGCTGAATTAGTTAATTTTATTATAGCAAATTAACTATAATAAAATTCATTATAATATATTAGCAACAGAAACAATTACGTTAAATTAAATGTCTTTCTTTATAAAATTTTTAGCTAAGTTTCATAGCCATTGTCAACACAATTATAGGAAAATACAAAAGAAAAAAGAGAATAACAAATCATTGAACGAACGTGATATATGTACTATTGGCTACAGGTGAATCACTCCATCTATATTAATAGATACACAAAACATCCAAGTTATCTCAAGATCTAGAAGAAGAAACCCAGTATAAGTGGTATTAATGGAAAGTAAATTGAACTTGCAGAAGAAATGGAAAAGTATTACATGGACATAACTGGCATTCCTGACAAAAACAGGTGGAATCTTACTAAATAATAAGTATAGAATGTTATATTCAGGCAATACTGATCAAGCAAAAGAAGGAGTAATGATTGCATTCAACACCAAACATGAAGATAAACTTTTTGATTGGAAGGTAGTTCCAATTAGAGTAGTTTGGGCAAACTTCAAAATGGGAAAATTGACAAAGAAACTTATTTGTGCTTATGGTATCAGAGAAGGTTCTTCTAAGGAAGAAGTGGAGGAATTTTTTGAATCATTGGAAGAGGCAGTTGACATAAAGAAAATGGAAAAAGTGGTACTTGTTGGAGACCTGAACAGCAGAGTAGGAAATGAATCTCACCAGGCATATAGGAATATTTTGGGAAAATTTGGAGAAAAGAGAAAAAAAAGTAATAATGGTAGGTATTTGCTAGACTTCTGCTCAGGATGCGAACTAGTCATTACTAACACCATGTTTCAACAAAAAAAATGTGCACAAGTTTGCAATGAGAGAAAGACCCAAGAAATAAGAGATGCCTCATTGACTATGTCATCATCGATAGTAATATCATAAAGCTGGATCAGGATACATGAGTGTACAGAGGATTTGAAATTGGAAGTGACCATTTCTTATATATTACATCATGGATATTGAAAGGAACAGTATGTAAGCAGTTCTAAAAATAATTAAAGTTGAGCAGCTTTTACAAGTAAATTGTAGACTAGACTATACAACCATTATGGATGCCTCCCCAGCTGAATCAGTCATTGATTGATTCAGCTGGAGAGGTATGTGGTGAAGTTATCTGCAAGGAAAGAAAAATAAGAACACCATGGTGGACACAAGAAGCAGTCCTGGAGAGGAAGAAAGCATACCAAAAGTTTCTAACAAATAAATTGGCACAACCCCTAAAAGAATACAGAGAAAAATGTAAGAGGGCTAAGTGGTGCATAAAAATAGCTGAACAAAAGGCATGGGAAGACTTTGGTAAGAGTATGGAAAATAAATATCAGGATGGTGGCAAAATGTTCTGGAGGCTATTGAGAAGTTTAGAAATGGAGGAAAGAGTGCCCTAAAAGGAATCAAAGATGATAAAGGTGACATGAGAACTGAAGATAAGGATATCCTAGGTGTCTGGAGTAATCACTTTGAAAGGCTGTTAAATGAATCAAGCAGTGACTGAACCTTACTAGGAAATTTTCAAGAGAAATATAAAGTGGATTGCATATCAATACTTGAGATAGAAAAAGCTGTCAAAAAGTTGATCTGTGGAACAGCTGGAGTTGTGATATTCGACCAGAAATGCTAAAGTATGGCGGTATAAAAGTTTTGCAGTAGCTACCCTGCTTAATTCAGAAGACCTGGACAGAAGGTTGAATTCCCAATGATTGGAGTAGAGCTCTCATAGTACCCATCTATAAAAAAAAGGGATTAAAACTGAATTTGAGAATTACAGAGGAATTTCTGTACTGAGTGTTCCAGGTAAGATTTATGCAAGCATACTTGAAAAGAGGTTGAGAAAGAGTGAGGAAGAGAAACTTGGAGAAGAACAAGCAGGGTTCAGGACAAATAGAGGTTGTCACGATCAGATTTTCACTTTAAAACATATAGTTGAGAAATTGTGAGAATATGACAATGATCTGTACTTAAGTTTTGTAGATCTGGAAAAGGCATATATGATAAGGTGCCCGGAAATAAGCTTTTCTAAACACTACAATTATATAGGGTGAGTGGAACATTATACAGAACAATCCATAATCTATGTTTAAGTTGTCAATCATCAGCTAGAATTGAAGGAAATACAGGAAGATGGTTGGATAAATATGGAACATAAAATCAGGGGTAAGACAAGGATGCAAATTTCCTCCACTCTTATTCTTCATCTATATGGAAAGTGACCTAATGCCCCTTTCTTTCCATAATGAAAGAAAGAGTCATTAGGCCTGATATTAGAATTGGAGATGTTCAAACTTAGTTCTTTGCTTTATGCAGATGTGTTGTACTCCAAAACACATCTAGTGCAAGTCTTCAGGATTCCCTAACTAAATTGAGTAACAGCTGTAACAAATTTGGCATGAAAATCAACAATAAAAAGACAAAAACTATGAAAACAGGCAGGAATATAGAAAACTTCAGCTTCATTCTGAATGGAGATCCTATAGAAGTAAAATATTTCAGCTATTTAGGCACAAATTTTTAGTGAAGATGGCAGGTTAAATATGGAAATAGGCAATGGAATAAGCACAGCTGGTATGGTTTGTAGCCAGCTGAATAAATTTATATGGAATATGAGAGAAATTAGCCAAAACACCAAACTAGCAGTATACAAGACAGTGTTCAAAACAATTTTAAGTTATGGATCTGAGAGTTGGGTTAGAAATAAAGCACTTGATCAAAAACTAGGGACCACAGATATGAGGGTTCTGAGAAAAATTAGGGGAATGAACTGATGGCATCAATGGCAGAATCATATTAAAAATGAAGTTATTAGAAAGGAACTTGACATTATTAGCATTCAAGAATGTGTCAGCAGAGCTAATCTCATGGGGGTATGACCACTTAAATAGAATGGGTGAGGAAAAGTTAGCAGATCAGGTGTTTGGTGCCAAGATGGCAGGAAAGAGACTCAGAGGAAGAACAAGTGTACTCCAAAACACATCTAGTGCAAGTCTTCAGGATTCCCTAACTAAATTGAGTAACAGCTGTAACAAATTTGGCATGAAAATCAACAATAAAAAGACAAAAACTATGAAAACAGGCAGGAATATAGAAAACTTCAGCTTCATTCTGAATGGAGATCCTATAGAAGTAAAATATTTCAGCTATTTAGGCACAAATTTTTAGTGAAGATGGCAGGTTAAATATGGAAATAGGCAATGGAATAAGCACAGCTGGTATGGTTTGTAGCCAGCTGAATAAATTTATATGGAATATGAGAGAAATTAGCCAAAACACCAAACTAGCAGTATACAAGACAGTGTTCAAAACAATTTTAAGTTATGGATCTGAGAGTTGGGTTAGAAATAAAGCACTTGATCAAAAACTAGGGACCACAGATATGAGGGTTCTGAGAAAAATTAGGGGAATGAACTGATGGCATCAATGGCAGAATCATATTAAAAATGAAGTTATTAGAAAGGAACTTGACATTATTAGCATTCAAGAATGTGTCAGCAGAGCTAATCTCATGGGGGTATGACCACTTAAATAGAATGGGTGAGGAAAAGTTAGCAGATCAGGTGTTTGGTGCCAAGATGGCAGGAAAGAGACTCAGAGGAAGAACAAGGTCTGGATGGATTGATTCGGTCAAAACTGCCTTGGAAGAATGAAATGTTATATGTGACAATATCAGAGTGCTTATAAGTAATAGATTAATTTGGAGGAAAATTGTGGATAGAAGATTAATAATAATGTAAATTAAATCAGGTAAGTGTTGTCATAGTAGCCTGACTACCCCCTTGGGGTATATATATCAGGAAATTGATGATGATGATTAAACTTTAATTTTATATAATAATTTTTTTTTTTTTTTCAGTTAGGAAAATATTGACTGTATTTGTTATGTTGCACTAGCCACTAAGGAAGGTTTTTAGAATATTCTGTTATTGTTTAATTGCTGTTCCATTTTTTGTACTGACAAATTTTTTGGCCTGCAAAACAATGGGAAAAAATTTTAAAATATCATTTCCCACATGAGTTTAATCAGTTTTTGTATTTTATTCTTAAAAGGTTGTGTGTTTGAATAACTTACCCAACACTCGTTGATGTATAAGGATAAGGCAAGCGTTTTGCCTCTATATAAGGCTTGATACAGCTTTCTGTGTTGGCATCTGTAACTACATCGAAGTGATGTAGTTATACTGTAACTACATCGAAGTGATGTAGTTACAGTATAAAGGATGCAAAGCAGAGTGTTGTAGATGATATCAGAATTGCAGAACATAACTTTTGAAGAGATTGAGAATGTATGGACTGCAAACAGGAGCAAAAGGATTGCTACGAGAGACATGCAAACATCTGAAAGATAATGGAATGTCAGTTAATGGAGTTTTCATTTTGCAGAAGACAAGGAGAGGATGAGAATGCATTCTTGGAAGTTGAGAATGAATGCAATCAAGAAAGGCTTACCTTTTGGTAATTGTGAGTAAATTTAAGATAAGGTTTAATATCTGGTGTGGGTTATTGGTTGGTTGTTTTAGATTTACAGCTGAAGCAACTAATAATCTGAGGCTAGTGTATTATGTTCATGAATTGCATGTGTTCTTCTGGCTAGTTTGCCTGTTTTATGGAATGAAAAGCCTGAGTTTTTTTTTTTTTAGGTAAACCTCTTCCATCTCTGTACTAGACCATATAACTCACCTTCAGCTGAATAAGGGCATCATCGAAACTGACTGAGCTACAGAGGCTCAGTGTGGGTGATGTAATCCAGTCTGTTCCACCCATGTCAGCAACAGATCAGTTCTTGAAGACAGCCAGACTTATTTGCAAATGTTTGATGATGATGATAATAACATTAGTTGGAGAGGAAAAAGAAAAAAATAATTAACATGGACAGCTTTGAATAACTTTTTGTGAATCTGTTTTCTATAAATCTCAATTTCTTACATCTTATTTTATAAAAGTAAATTTTTTGAAACTGAAAATGTTACAGTTTGGCATTTACTACATCTTTTTTCCTCCAAAGATGTTTAGTTTCTAAGTAAATAAAGTCAGTTGAAGCTTTGTGAAAAACATTTCTGCTACTAGCATCTTACCTTTTCAGATCCTATTTCAGATCTGTTCTCATTGGAAGCTAGGTAGAAATCTAGGAACATACATCCATGGTATAGCTATGGTCAATTTCTGCTCAACAAACTAGCATCCTATAGCCTGCTTTCAACCTTTTACAAGCTTCCTCTTTGATGTCACTCACTATATATCATGGTAGATGTTTTTCTTTCCTCAGATTTTTTTGCCAATACAGGAGTACCCAGGACTGTGCTCTCACCACTTTCTCCTTCTTGTGCATAATGACCTGCTCTTGCTGATCTCAGATTCTATTCAATTGGCTATGCTGATGACAATAACTGCTCTTCTTTCTTTCTCTCTCATTTGACAAAACTTGTAGTGCTCACTCATTAGAATCCTCAAGATCCTCCATAACTAATGCTTTAAACTCTGATCTCACTATTCAGTAGGGCAAACTTCATTCGTGAACATCAGTGCTCCTACAAAACAGTCTTCTATAATTTCTCACAAGAGAGAAATTCAGTAACACTTGGATATCAGAACATGATCAGATTTCTCTTTTTGGACTGACCTGCTCTTCCAGCCTTTCCTGGCACAAATACAGCTGATCCATAGCTTCAGCAGCCACCAAAAAAACTTGATCTACTTTCCCATACAAGGCACTACTTTTCACCTGTGCAAATGCCAATACCTTTGAATATACTATTCAAAGTATATAGTATTGATATACTTTGAATACCTTATTTAAAGTATATGAATACTGAAAGAAGTGGATTGAACATATCAAAAGAATGGACAATTCAAGACTAAAAAATACTCCAATACCACCCATTTGGAGGTCAGGGATGACCAAGGAAAAGATGTAATGAGACCAGAACAGGCTACTGGGCCTAAATCTGCGAAAGAATGATGATGGTCTAAAACTGTACTAGCAATTCTTGATGCTATTCAGAAAAGAGAAGATTAATCAATGACTTATTGCTTACAGAATTGCTCTACTCCCTCTCTTAATGATGTGCAGTTTATTCCTTATGCCTCTTCTAGGTACTTTCATGATCAGCGCACTGGCCATTATCTTTCCTGCACTTTCTTTAAAAACTGTATCAGTAACAACAAGAGCAGCTGCTGGTCATCATCCATTTACTGTCTATTTTCAAACTTATTGAATACTTCTCTTGTTGCATTCCATCTACCTCTTTCTCTAGAACAGTCTCCCTCACGCTTTCCTCAGTAAAGACTACAGGCTTCAACTATTAAAAAAACATGACAAATTTCTTCTTTCTTCTTATCCACATTTTGTATTGATGTGTTATAGGCCTTGCAACCTTTCATTTGTGGGTCAAATTTAAAAAAAAAAAAAAAAAAAAGTTAATGATTAAAAGATCATGTTGGAAACCTTAAAACCCGGAACATTTCCCAGAGTAAGCATGAAAATGTATTTTGATACAAAGCAACTTTGTACCAAAATACTTTTTATCCACATTTGGTACTTATTTAACAAAATTATTTATGTAAGTACATAGAAGGCATATGTGGTAATTATTGTAAATTAGTATGGAATTTTTACTTCTTTTTTTTTTGCTTAGAGTTTTTATTGTTTTTAGGCCTACCTAATGTTGGAAAAAGCAGTATTATCAACAGTCTAAAGAGGAAAAAAGCATGTAATATTGGTTCCACGCCAGGAATCACTAAGTAAGTTTTAATTTTTACACTCATTATTATACATGTATGTCCTTATTTTTAAGACTAAACAAGCTAATCAAGTTGGGATCACTTAACAGGCAAAGCTAGATAAATGGAAAGAGACCTCTGCATACCCTTTTAAGTAATGTGTCAAACAGACTAGGGCTGCTAATCTAATGTCCATTCCTCATGCTCTTATGTTGCACTCATTAGTAGGTATCTACCTGGATGCCAGATGGACAAAGATTATTTGACAATTTTGGGACTTAGCTAAGCATAGTGTGTTGTTATTTGCTTACACCAAAATACAAATGATGGTACAACATGGTGGAATTTCATGCTGGTTGGGGTGTTGCCAAAGTAAACAAGGTGCCCTCAGATTTCATGAGGCTGAACAGTGAAAAATCAGCTACTGACACAAACTCCAAATCACCATCAGCAGAATTCAAGATTGGCACCATCAACATGAGACATCGATGAAAAAGAAGTGGATCTGTAGGAAAACTAGAGAAGTATACCACATTAACATAACTGGTCTTACTGAAACGAAGAGAACAGGTGAGATTCTTCCAAATAACCAATACAAGATGTTGTATTCTGAAATAATCATGAAGGACAGGAAGGAGTAGCTATAACATTCAATACTAAATACAAGGATGAACTTCTTGAATGAGAGACATATCAACCAGGTCATATAAAATATATAAATAATAAAAAAAAAAAAACTCATTGTTGCTGCCTTCAAACCCATTAATCAAATTAATAATCTGTTACCTTCTCCAAAAGACAAACTCTCAACAATGAAGTATACTGAGTTCAATGTTCATGCAGTCTGTCATACTACAGACATACAAGAAATATGTTTATATTTCTGAACATGAAGACTACATCCAGCTCATCAAACCACACAAATCTGGTTGGCTCAGCATGGAAATGAAAAGCAATAGGATCCAGTGGGAAAACACAAAGCTTTTACACAGATCTACAAACAGATATGAAAAGCTATTTAAAGAAAGTACTGAAGCTTTACTTCATTTGCTTGAGCATTAATCTGACATGTGATAGCCATACTGGTGGAAGAAATTCACATGGTGTTATTTAAGGTATTGATCTTTGTCTGTTGCTGTGAGTAAGCCTCTGGCTAGTGCCCTTCCCATAGCAGTTGAATTCTACAACCTTTGGCCAACTGCTGCTGAGCTAGGGTGGTTGACAGTTACTGGTTGAACTTTTGCTGGCTATTGCTTCTGGGGAATTCAGGGAAAGCATATGTTATGACTATTTCCCTGAACTTGAAGGCATACTGTTATAGCAATAACAACGAAAAATTTTACATATTTAAAAAAAAAATATGTAAAATAAAACATTTAAAAAAAATGTTTTTTTAAATATGTTTGCATATTTAAAAAAAAAAACAATTTTATAGCACAATAATCAGGTGTTTATGTTTACATAACTTGAAATTAATTAAAAACTAAAACTGCACAAAGAATCATCTTAAACATAAATAGATTGATAGAGTTAGCTTGGCATTGAAGTGACTAATATAAATCATAATTTATATTCATTTATCATCACCTTGTTGAAGAAGGTAGCAGTTATCATGCTCATGCCGGGATGCATCTTATGCTATGTATTGTGAAGTACAGCACTAGACATAGCTGATCATGAATGTGTTAAGGCATTGGTTGCAGAAAATCCTGAATTCAAATGTTAGCACTTCAGAGTTTGTCAAGTGAGTAGGAGGAATAGTTTTAGTGGATTTTAATTTGTTCAGTTTGAAATGTGATTGAATTTTAATTTGAATATAACATTCAGTACTGCTGACTGTTTATCTAAAGAATTCATTTAAAAATAATAATAATAAATGTGAAAATATATAACACACACATCTTTGCCTTGGTGTTTTCTTGCTGCATCTCTGCAACTTCATATGTTCAAACTCATAACTGCTCACCATGGGCATATAGCAAGATTTGAATAAAAATCAATTTAGAATGAAATGGTATCCATAAATGAATTGCTAACTGCAGAAATGTATATAAGTTGATTTGTTGCAAATTTTTGAACTACTTCAATAATTTTCTTATAGAACCTATTATCTTTATAACTCCTCAAACCCTTCAGTAGGAGATCTCAATGAAGCCATTTCAGAATAAAAATGGACATGCCCCCTTTCTGCAGTTAGCGATTTTAATATATATATACTGGAACCTATTCTGTTGTGTACATGCATGCTATAATTTAAATGTATGCTGTATAATTCATTGATTTTATTTCTAGAGTAATGCAAGAAGTTCATCTGGACAAACATATTAAACTTCTTGATACCCCTGGCATTGTAATGGCTAATGAAGAATTAGATCCTCTTTTAGCATTGAGAAATGCTGTCAAGATAGAAGCAGTTGATGATCCAATTGCGCCTGCAGAAATTGTTGTGCAGAGAGCCAATAAGGAACAGGTAATTTCATTTTGGGGGGGGGGGGGAGGTAGAACAATACTTTTTATCTAAAAAAAAACGCTTTAAATGAATACTTTTTTTAATAATTAGTAGGTAGTTTTAATTAGCTCAGTTTTTTATACTTTATTCAAATTAATTGTTTGGATTTCCACTGACTTATCACTTACTGTTGAAGAAATTGAATTTGAATTCAAGAATTTGGATTGAGGCTGTTATTATTATTGCACAGGCATCACCATGATGTCTGAAGACTTACCATGGGAGACCAAAAGTACAGTGAAAAACTAGTGTAATTAATGCTCTTTTGAAATTAGTGAGTTTTATCTTCTTTATTTTGTTATTTTCTTAGAAAAACTTTGTTTACAATCATATTACTACTGATTTTTGTGTATTTATATTATTTGATATATTTCTTGATATTTCATTGGAATACTGTAATATTCAAGTAGTACTGTAAAAGGGCCAAAATTTCACAAGAAATTTTGTGAAATATTGTAAACAAGGAGTATTTTCAAGTGAACGGAACCATGGCATTCCAGAATCTAGTGAAAATATTGAAATTTTAAGAAATATCTTGATTAAATCAAATGATTACATGGACAACAAGGACATTGGAAAAAGTTAAAAAGCAAATTAGAGCAGCATCTGAAGGACATGAAGAATAAGCAGTAAAAGAAGTTCCAAAAAGCATTGATTCTGGTAAGTTATTGCATAACAATAATCAGGTAAGTAAAACTAGTTATAAGAAAAGATTATTAGAACTGTGCTACTCCTACTTTGTTTTCCAGGTGCTAATATCAAAATTTGAAATTTTGAAAGAAATGGCAGTTCTAGTAAGATCAAGCGATTTGTCTTGTGATAAATGCATTATGAGAGAGGATGTGAATGAACTTCTGGATGAAGTGAGAGTGAAGATGAGAAAGTGAAAATATTATGTTACTTACATATGATAATGGGGTGCTTAAGGGTTAAAGCTGTATAACTGAGAGGAGACCTCCACATAGCCTTTAAAGGAATGCGGAGAACCGACCAGGGCTTCTGACCTAATGTCCAATCCTCACCTTCTCGTGCACCCTGTTGGGTATCTATTTTGATACTGAACGAATGAGGATGGGCTGGCAATTTGGGATTTAGCCGACCAAATTGTATTCTTATTGGTTAAACCAAAATAAAAAATGATGGTACAACATGACAAAATTTCATGCCGACTGGGGCGTCGCCCGGTTAAACAAGGCCCCCGTTGTTTTCGCCGGGGAACCAGGGTGAACAGCGAAAAGTCAGCTACTGGAACAAATCTGAAAACAAACCCCAACTCAACATCACCAGAGTTAAAGATCGGTACTATCAACGTAAGAAGCCTGAATGGCAAAGAAATGGAGCTAGCTGAGGAATTAGATAAGTACCAGATCGACATAATAGGGGTGACTGAAACAAAAAAGACCAAAACTGGTGAGATCTTTCTGAGCAATAAATACAAAATGTTATATTCAGGCAATGACAATCAAGGAAAAGAAGAAGTAGCCATAGTATTCAACACAAAATATGAGGCTAATCTTCTTGAATGGCAGTCAGTCTCAAGTAGAGTAATGTGGGCAAAAATGAGAATGGGGAACTGGACAATGAGACTTATTTGTGCCTATGGTCCCACAGAAGGTTCTACTAAGGTGTGGAGGAATTTTTTGATGCTTTAGAAAAAGCAACTGACACAATGAAAAAGGAAAAGTTGGTCCTTGTTGGGGATCTAAATAGCAGAGTAGGTAATGATTGTGAGACATATAAAAATATTTTGGGAAAATTTGGAGAAAAAAGCAAAGCTAATAATAATGGGAAATATCTGTTGGATTTCTGTTCAGGACATGGACTGGTTATTACTAACACCATGTTCCAACATAAAAATGTGCACAAATTCACATGGAGAGAAGAGGCTAGGAATAAGAAAAGTCTCATTGACTATGTTATTGTTGATAGTGATGTTTTCTCCCTGGTGCAGGACACCAGAGTGTACAGAGGATTTGCAATTGGAAGCGATCACTATTTAGTCTTGAACAGATAAAATTGAATTTCATCTTGAAAAGAATAACATGTAAGAAAGTTTTAAAGCGAATAAAAGTTGAGCAGCTCTCAGATGTAAACTGTAGACTAAAATACAGAAAGATTATTGAAAAGAAAATGAAAGAGTTTGAAAACAGGAATCAAACCTTGGAGATTCAGTGGCAAACTCTGAAGAAAACATTGATTGATTCTGCCAGAGAGGCATGTGGTGAGGTTGTGTGCAAGGATAAAAAAATCAGAACTCCCTGGTGGACACAGGAAGTTAAAGAGGCAGTGAAGGAAAAGAAGAGAGCATATCAAAAGTTCCTGGCAAATAAGTCAGCTTTTACTCTTACAGAATACAGAGACAAATGTAAGAAAGCTAAACAGTGTGTAAAACTAGCTAAACAAAAGTTATGGGAGGACTTTGGCAAGAATATAGAAAATAAATATCAAGAAGGTGGCAAAATATTCTGGAGGTTGTTGAAGAAGCTTAGGAATGGAGGAAAGAGTGCTGTAAAAGGAGTTAGAGATGATAAAGGTGACATGAAAACAGGAGAAAAAGATATCCTTGAAGTATGGAGTAATTACTTTGAAAAACTGCTAAATGAAACAAGCAGTGATGACAGCACAGTGATAAAAAACACTGACCAGGCATGCAGTCAGGAATACATAACCATACTTGAAGTAGAAAAAGCCATCAAAGACTTGAAATGTGGAAAGGCAGCAGGAGTAGATGATATTCGACCAGAAATGCTGAAGTATGGTGGTATAAAAGTCTTACAGTGGCTGCACTGCATAGTTCAGAAAGCCTGGACAGAGGGACGAATTCCCGATGATTGGAGTAGAGCTCTCATAGTACCCATATATAAAAAGGGAAATAAAACTGAATGTGAGAATTACAGAGGTATTTCCCTACTGAGTGTTCCTGGCAAGATCTATGCAAGTATACTTGAGAAACGGTTGAGAAGAATTGTGGAAGAAAAGCTTGGTGAAGAACAAGCTGGATTCAGGCCAAATAGATGCTGTCAGGATCAGATCTTCACTTTACGACAAATAGTTGAGAAAGCATGGGAATATACAAAGATCTGTATTTAAGTTTTGTCGATTTGGAAAAGGCATATGACAATGTGCCAAGAGAGAAGCTATTCAATACGCTGCAGTTATATGGTGTCAATGGGGCATTATATCAAGCAATACTTAGTCTTTATTTGAGTTGTAAGTCAGCAGTTAGAATTGAAGGAAGTACAGGAAGATGGTTTAATGTTAAATCTGGTGTGAGACAAGGATGTACATTATTCCCTCTGTTATTCATCATCTATATGGATCACATTATGAAGGAAAGTGGTATTAAACCTGATATCAAAATTGGAGATGTTAATGTCAGCTCTTTGCTTTATGCGGATGATGTTATACTTCTAAATAAATCCGCTACAAGTCTGCAAGATTCTCTGACTAAATTGAATAGCTGTTGTAATAGATATGGTATGAAGGTCAGCAATAAAAAGACAAAGACAATGAAAATAGGCAGAATCATTGAAAATGTCAACTGTGTTGTGAATGGAGAACCTGTGGAACATGTAAAACATTTCAGTTACTTAGGCACGATTTTTACTGAAGATGGTAAATTAAATATAGAAATAAACAACAGAATCAGCAAAGCTGGTATGGTGGGAAGTCAATTGAATAAATTCATATGGAATAAGAGAGAAATTAGTCGGAACACTAAATTAGCTGTATACAAGACAGTATTCAAACCAGTTTTAACTTATGGATCTGAGAGCTGGGTCAGAAGTAAAACACTTGACCAAAGACTAGAGACCGCAGATATGAGAGTCCTGAGAAAGATTTGAGGCGTGAACAGATGGCATCAATGGCAATATGATATTAAAAATGAGGATATTAGGAAAGAACTTGACATTGTCAGCATCCAGGAATGCGTTAGCAGAGCTAATCTCAGGCGGTATGGTCACTTAAATAGAATGGGAGAGGAAAGATTAGCAAAACAAGTGTTCTCTGCCAGGTTGGCAGGAAAACGACCCAGAGGAAGACCAAGATATAGGTGGATTGATACGGTACAAAGTGCCTTAGACGATAGAAATATAAGATCTGATAATGTTGGAGTCTTGACAAGTAACAGACTGATTTGGAGGAAAATTGTAGATAGGAAGTTAGTAATGATGTAAATTTTTCATGTAGTACTGTCATATCCTGTACACCCCTTGAGGGTACATGGCAGGAATTTGATGATGATGATGACATATGATAACACAGAATTAAGAAAGGTTATGATAACAAATGATTTGACATGTAGGCTGTGGAGAAAGAATGACTTTTGGATGTGTGTGTGTGTGTGTGTGTGGAGTGAGTTTGAAGGAAGAAGTGATTTATATAAGTGAGATGGCTTGTACTTGAATATGTTTGATCAATAAGGAGTCTGGAAAAATGATTTATTGGTATAAGACCTGATAATACAGATAGTCATTGGCCTGGTTGGCCGAGTGGTTAGTATATCCACTTTCCAGCCAAGAGGCTGCGGATTCAAATCCCACCTAGACATGGATGTTTGTGATTGTCTTTCACCTTCATTCATACAAGTGAATAAACACTCCCAAGATGGAGTAGACCACCATGGGAGAAGTAGACCCTACCCTCTGACAAATGGGAGAGGCTTTTACCTTAGCAGTGGGGAAAAGTTACAGGCTGATTAAAAAAACAACAACCACAAAGATAATAATAATACAGATAGTCAGGGAGATTATGATGAAAGCAGTAGTAAGAATTTGTGTTAAGAGTTATCTGAACAGGAATGTGAAAGTTGTTCAACTGGATCATGCACCGTACAGAGGAGAGTATACAAATATGCATGGAGGTAAGTTGTGTCTGCACACAAATGCCAGGATTATAAGGAACAAAAGGGTTGAGTTTGTTGTCTTAACCCCTTTGCCAGATCTCACGATTGGCATTAGTGAGAGCTGGCTCTGAGAAGGAGATGTGCTAACTGGTATTGAGTGTAATGGGCACAGTATTTTTAGGAAGGATAGACAAAATAGGTGAGGAGGTGATATGTTGCTAATGATATTTGATGATTTGACTTTATTAGACCCTGTGAGGCATGGGCGTCCATAGAGGGGGAGAGGGACAAAGGAGCACTTGCCTCCTGGGATCGAGTAAAATATTCCACAAATTATAATCGTAAAAGTGATTGAGATATGTAACCTTCGATAGATATGGCTGAAAAATTAACAATCTTCTTCTTCTTCTTCTGCAGCTTCTCCCACTTAAGTGGGGTCACTGTTTGTTATGAGTCTCCTCCACACCTTCCTGTCTTGGGCTGTCACCACATCCAAGTTCTTCATCTTCAAGTCCTCTTCTACCAGCTCCCTCCATCTCTTCTTTGGCCGCCCACGCTTCCGCCTTCCTTGCACATCCATCTGCATGACCCTTCTTCCCACATATTCGTCCTCCCTCCTCATCACATGACCAAACCATCTCAACCTTGCCTCCTGTATTTTCGCTCCTAAGTTCGTAACTTTCACTGTTCCCCTGACATAGTCATTTCTCAGATGATCCTTTCTGGTCACACTGCACATCCACCTAAGCATTCTCATCTCTGCTACTTCCATCCTGCTGATGTTATTTTTCCTCAGGGCCACAGTTTCTATAGCATATGTCATAGCTGGCCTCACTACTGTCCTATAAATTTTGCCTTTCAGATTGATCGGCACCCTCTTATCACATAACACTCCAGCCATCTCCCTCCAGTTCCTCCAACCTGCTTGTATCCTGCATCCCACTTCCTTCTCACCTCCTCCATCTTCTTCCACTGTCGAACCTAAGTATCTAAAGTCTCTCACCTTCCTGATGACATTTCCTTCCAGCTCCTGGTCTGTCTCCTGGCCACCACCCACTGCGCAACACATATACTCTGTCTTACTTATGCTCAGTCTCATACCTCTCTCTTCCAGTACTTTTCTCCATCTTTCCAGTTTAGTTTCCGCTTTTTCTCTTGTATCTACACACAGCAAGATGTCATCTGCATACAACAACATTGTCCAAGGTGCATCTTCTCTCACCTCCTCTGTTACCACCTCCATCACAATATTAAACAGAAACGGACTTGATGCTGACCCTTGATGCAAGCCAACTGTTACTTGAAAACTTTCTGTCTGTCCCAAACAGGTCCGAACACTTGTCTTCACATTTCTGTACATTTCCTGCACCAACCTGACATATTTCTCCGGCACCTTCTTCTCCCTCAGACACCTCCAGACTTCTTGCCTTGGCACTCTATCGTATGCTTTCTCCAGATCAATAAATACCAGATGTAGCTCCCTTTGGTTCTCTCGATATTTTTTCATCATCTGTCGTAACCCAAAGATAGCATCTGTTGTTGATCTACCAGGCATGAAGCCAAATTGTTCCTTTGCAATCTCCACCTCCTCCCTCAATCTACCATCAAGAACCCTTTCTAGGATCTTCATTGTGTGGGACATCAACTTTATTCCTCTGTAATTTTTACAGGCTTGTGCATCCCCTTTACCCTTGTAGATGGGAACAAGAGTACTCTCCCTCCATTCCTCGGGTATATTTTCCTGTTGGCAAACTTTCATGAACAGGTCCCACAGCAGGTCAATTCCCTCTTCCCCCAGTGCCTTCCATACCTCCACTGGAATTCTGTCGGGGCCCACCGCTTTTCCATTCCTCATCCTCTTCATGGCCTCCGTCACTTCCATTCTACTGATGTTCTGCACCATCCCCTCAGAAGGCTGCCCATCTCCTCTGTGAGTCCTTGCATTTTCCTCATTCAGAAGTCCCTCAAAGTATATTTTCCATCTGTTTCTTATGTCCACATCCCTCCATAATACTCTTCCTTCAGCATCTTTGATCTGCCTCACATGTAAGATGTCCTTAGCTACTTTATTTCTACATTTCGCTAGTTGGTAAATTTTTCTCTGTCCTTCCTTTGTTTCTAATTGATCATACAGATCTTGATATGCCATGGCCTTCGCCTGTGCCACAACTCTCTTGGCTTCTTGCTTTCTCTCTTTGTACACCTCTCTGTCCTCTTCCACTCTTGACTCATCCCACTTCTGCTTTGCCTTCCTCTTAGCTGTCACTGCCACTTGTACATCATTATTCCACCACCAACCCTCCTTCTGCTCTCTAATCTTTCCAGATGTCTCACCAAGCACCTCGATTGCACAGCTCAGGATTACTTTTGAATTATGTTTCCACCAATCTTGTACACTTTCCAGTCCATCCGAAATCCTCTCTAACACTCTCTCCCTAAAACGATTCCTCACACTCTCTTCTTTTAAGCGAAACCACTTAATTGTCTTCATCCCATGGCAACCAGAAGTTCTTATCTTCGATCTTAATTTAAAGTCTGCGCACAGCAGTCGGGGTTGTTGTGCTACTTGATCTGTTGGAATTACCTTACAATTTGTCACAACCTTAAGGTGTTTTCTTCTAGTCAAAATGTAGTCAATTTGTGAGCTGTTGTTACCACTTCTAAATGTTATCAAATGTTCTTCCCTCTTGAAGAAAAACGAGTTCACAATTGCCAGATCAAACGCTACTGCAAAGTCCACAACCCTCTCTCCTTCCTGGTTCATCATTCCCACTCCGTGGCCACCACGCACCCTTTCACAGTCTCTATTCTGTCTTCCTATGTGCCCGTTCAAGTCTCCTCCGACAATCACCATCTCATTTTCTTCCAATTCCCTCATTTCGTCATCTAACACGTTCCAGAACTCATCTTTTTCCTCTACTGTACAACCAACTTGCGGGGCATATACACATAATACGACCACCCGCTCTTCTCCAAGACCCAATTTCATTCGCATGATCCTGTCGTTCCTTCTACCCACGTCCAGTACTTCACCCTTCATTCTGCCTATGATTATGATTATGAAAAATTAACAATTAACAACTAACTATGATTATGAAAAATTAACAATAAAAATAGAAATACCTAGACAATGTTCCATAGAGAAATATAGATGCAATTAGCCTGGAATCACACCTGAAGATTCACACCTATTATCTGTACCATTAAAAGAAGTTTCAGCAAATTGAGATGTGTGAATACATGGTTAAGGTCCACTATCTCAGAAACGTACTTATCAGGTTTATGTATGATTAGTGTGCAAAGGAAGAAACTATAAGAGGAAGCGGTAAAGAAGGAATTTAGTGAAAATGTCATCAATAGTTTTGCAAGCGATAGACGGAGAATTCAATTTTTATATGATACGTGATTATTAAAATTAATATATATGCAGTCATACTCCGACTTACGTGCATCCGGAGTTACGCGGTTTCTTATATGTACGTAATCCGTCACGCCTCACCACTAGTCGTATCTTTTTGGTGCCAGCCACATTCGCCAGTGTTGCACATGCTGTGAAGAAGCACTGACATGTTTGGCGTGGTCTTCATTCATACACGATTTTTATAGTCTTGCTTAATGTTATGTTCTTGATAAAAATTTTATCACATAAAAAATAATAATGTCACCCAAAAGAAGCAAGTTCGATTCTTCTGCTGCTAGCAAGAAAAGAAAAACATTCAAAGTGTACTACACACAGTGTTTGTTTGCAAGTCTGAATGAAGCTATGAGGCAAAATGATAAGTTAAAGAGTTTTGGAAACGGTTTAATGTTTTAGATGCTGTAAGGATTATTGGAGTTTCTTGGGGGTGTCTCCAATATCGGAGACTCTTCACTAATGAAGAGACCGAAATCTCAGATCCAGTTTTACCAGAAAAGCACATGACAATTGCAAAATTAACAGAAGGTCTCAGCTTAATTAAGAAAGGCTTACAGATTTTGGAGGACATGGATTTTAACGAGGAATGAATTGTAGCCACAAGGCAAGGAATAAAAAAATCACTGGCTTGCTATGAAGAAATTTTGCGTGAATGACAAGAAAAAGACATTATGCCGTCAGATGAATCTGTTAGATTTTATGAAACCATTGACATCGAAATAACTTTCTTTTTTTTATGTACGAAAAACTACAATTATGATTATATTTCTTAAAAAAATATAGGTGTTTTTGTAAACCTTTGGTCCCAATTGTATGTTTGTATATATATAAATTACATGCAAAATTATACCCCGAGTTACGCGAATTCGACTTACGCGCTTTTTGTTGGTCCCACCTGCCGCGTAACGTCGGGGTATCACTGTATATATTAATTCATGTTTCCCTGACTGGAAAAATATAAAGGAAACCATACTAAAAGCAGCAGAAGGAAGTTTAGAATATAAATCAAGGAAAAACAAAAAATGGCTCAGAACTTGGAATGATGATTTAAAGGAAAAAACAGACTTTTAAAATCTATCTGCAGAGTAAAAACATTGCTGACTATATTGAATATAAGAAACTACGGGCTGAAGTCAGAAAGCTTGCCAGAAGTATACACAGAGAAGATTGGAATAAATATGTTAAATCATTAGAGCAGGATATCACTAGACCACAAAGAATAGGTTTAAAATTTTTTCAAGCAACTACAAACAGCAGAAAATTACCAATTAAGAAATAATCTAATTTCCAAAGCGGATTGAATAGAACACTACAAAACATTGTGGAATGAAAAACAAGAAATACGAAACAATGACAAAAACTCACAAAATTGAAGATATCAATACACAGGAAAGTACAGAAGAAATAACAATGGAAGAATTTAAAAATTCAAGAAATAGAAAAAGCCCATTCCTGGATGGAATATGCGTTGAGCTCTTTAAATATGCAGACAATAGCTTAAAAGAAAACCTACTTAAACTCTTCAGTAATATCTGGAAATATCAAAAGATTAGGAAACTGGAGCAGTAATAAATATTCACAGAAAAGATCCCAAGGACAAATGTGGAAATTACAGAGGCATCATATATCATTATAAAGTTACTCTTAATAACAGCATCTAAACTATATGCAAACATTTTGAAGAACAGACTACTTAATTATACAGAAAATTATTTAGAAAAAGAAAAAAGTGTGGTTTTAGAAGAGGGAGAGGATGCACAGATGCCTCTTTCACAATGCAACAGATCATAGAAAAAAGAAAAGAATTTAATCTGCCCACTTTTCTTCTATTTATTAACTATGAAAAGGCATGGGGTGCTTAAGGGTCAAAGCTGTATAACTGAGAGGAGACCTCCACATAGCCTTTAAAGGAATGCGGAGAACCGACCAGGGCTTCTGACCTAATGTCCAATCCTCACCTTCTCGTGGTGCACCCTGTTGGGTATCTACTTTGATACTGAACGAACGAGGATGGGCTGGCAATTTGGGATTTAGCCGACCAAATTGTATTCTTATTGGTTAACCCAAAATAAAAAATGATGGTACAACATGACAAAATTTCATGCCGGCTGGGGCATCGCCCGGTTAAACAAGGCCCTCGTTGTTTTCGCCAGGGAACCAGGGCGAACAGCGAAAAGTCAGCTACTGGAACAAATCTGAAAACCAACCCCAACTCATCATCACCAGAGTTAAAGATCGGTACTATCAACGTAAGAAGCCTGAATGGCAAAGAAATGGAGCTAGCTGAGGAATTAGATAGGTATCAGATCGACATAATAGGGGTTACTGAATCAAAAAAGACCAAAACTGGTGAGATCTTTCTGAGCAATAAATACAAAATGTTATATTCAGGCAATAACAATCAAGGAAAAGAAGGAGTAGCCATAGTATTCAACACAAAATACGAGGCTAATCTTCTTGAATGGCAGTCAGTCTCAAGTAGAGTAATGTGGCCAAATATGAGAATGGGGAACTGGACAATGAGACTTATTTGTGCCTATGGTCCCACAGAAGGTTCTACTAAGGTAGAAGTGGAGGAATTTTTTGAGGCTTTAGAAAAAGCAACTGACAATGAAAAAGGAAAAGTTGGTCCTTGTTGGGGATCTAAATAGTAGAGTAGGAAATGATTGTGAGACATACAAAAATATTTTGGGAAAATTTGGAGAAAAGAGCAAAGCTAATAATAATGGCAAATATCTGTTGGATTTCTGCTCAGGACATGGACTGGTTATTACTAACACCATGTTCCAACATAAAAATGTGCACAGATTCACATGGAGACAATAGGCAAGGAATAAGAAAAGTCTCATTGACTATGTTATTGTTGATAGTGATGTTTTCTCCCTGGTGCAGGACATCAGAGTGTACAGAGGATTTGAAATTGGAAGTGATCACTATTTAGTCTTGAGCAGGATAAAATTGAATTTCAAATTGAAAAGAATTACATGTAAGAAAGTTTTAAAGCGAATAAAAGTTGAGCAGCTCTCAGATGTGAACTGTAGACTAAAATACAGAAAGATTATTGAAAAGAAAATGAAAGAGTTTGAGAACAGGAATCAAACCTTGGATATTCAGTGGCAAACTCTGAAGGAAACATTGATTGATTCTGCCAGAGAGGCATGTGGTGAGGTTGTGTGCAAAGATAAAAAAATCAACACTCCCTGGTGGACACAGGAAGTTAAAGAGGCAGTGAAGGAAAAGAAGAAAGCATATCAAAAGTTCCTGGCAAATAAGTCAGCTTTTACTCTTACAGAATACAGAGACAAATGTAAGAAATCTAAACAGTGTGTAAAACTAGCTAAACAAAAGTCATGGGAGGACTTTGGCAAGAATATAGAAAATAAATATCAAGAAGGTGGCAAAATATTCTGGAGGTTGTTGAAGAAGCTTAGGAATGGAGGAAAGAGTGCTGTAAAAGGAGTTAGAGATGATAAATGTGACATGAAAACAGGAGAAAAAGATATCCTTTAAGTATGGAGTAATTACTTTGAAAAACTGCTAAATGAAACAAGCAGTGATGACAGCACAGTGATAAAAAACACTGACCAGGCATGCAGTCAGGAATACATATCCATACTTGAAGTAGAAAAAGCCATCAAAGGCTTGAAATGTGGAAAGGCAGCAGGAGTAGATGATATTCGACCAGATATGCTGAAGTATGGTGGGTATAAAAGTCTTACAGTGGCTGCACTGCATAGTTCAGAAAGCCTGGACAGAGAGAGACGAATTCCCAATGATTGGAGTAGAGCTCTCATAGTACCCATATATAAAAAGAGAAATAAAACTGCATGTGAGAATTACAGAGGTATTTCCCTACTGAGTGTTCCTGGCAAGATCTATGCAAGTATACTTGAGAAACAGTTGAGAAGAATTGTGGAAGAAAAGCTTGGTGAAGAACAAGCTGGATTCAGGCCAAATAGAGGCTGTCAGGATCAGATCTTCACTTTACGACAAATAGTCGAGAAAGCATGGGAATATAACAGAGATCTGTACTTAAGTTTTGTCGATTTGGAAAAGGTATATGACAAGGTGCCAAGAGAGAAGCTATTCAATACGCTACAGTTAAATGCTGTCAATGGGGCATTATATCAAGCAATACTTAGTCTTTATTTGAGTTGTAAGTCAGCAGTTAGAATTCAAGGAAGTACAGGAAGGTGGTTAATGTTAAATCTGGTGTGAGACAAGGATGTACATTATCCCCTCTGTTATTCATTATCTATATGGATCACATTATGAAGGAAAGTAGTATTAAACATGATATCAAAATTGGAGATGTTAATGTCAGCTCTTTGCTTTATGCGGATGATGTTATACTTCTAAATAAATCTGCTACAAGTCTGCAAGATTCTCTGACAAAATTGAATAGCTGTTGTAAGAGATATGGTATGAAGGTCAGCAATAAAAAGACAAAGACAATGAAAATAGACAGAATCATTGAAAATGTCAACTGTGTTGTGAATGGAGAACCTGTGGAACAAGTGAAACATTTCAGTTACTTAGGCACAATTTTTACCGAAGATGATAAATTAAATATAGAAATAGACAACAGAATCAGCATAGCTGGTATGGTAGGAAGTCAATTGAATAAATTCATATGGAATAAGTGAGAAATTAGTCGGAACACTAAATTAGCTGTATACAAGACAGTGTTCAAACCAGTTTAACTTATAGATCTGACAGCTGGGTCAGAAGTAAAATACTTGACCAAAGACTAGAGACTGCAGATATGAGAGTCCTGAGAAAGATTATAGGCGTGAACAGATGGCATCAATGGCAATATCATATTAAAAATGAGGATATTAGGAAAGAACTTGACATTGTCAGCATCCAGGAATGTGTTAGCAGAGCTAATCTCAGATGGTATGGTCACTTAAATAGAATGGGAGAGGAAAGATTAGCAAAACAAGTGATCTCTGCCAGGTTGGTTGGCAGGAAAACGACCCAAAGGAAGACCAAGATATAGGTGGATTGATACGGTACAAAGTGCCTTAGACGATAGAAATATAAGATCTGATAATGTTGGAGTCTTGACAAGTAACAGACTGATTTGGAGGAAAATTGTAGATAGGAAGTTAGTAATGATGTAATTTTTTCATGTAGTACTGTCATATCCTGTACACCCCTTGAGGGTACATGGCAGGAATTTGATGATGATGATGATGATGAAAAGGCATATGATAACTTGAACAGAAATCTATTCTGGAAAATATTACAAGATGATAAAATACCTCCTCAATTAATTAATGCTATAAAAAGCCTATACAGAGAAACAAAAATTTGCAGATAGAACATTATCAGAACCTATAACTATAAATAAAGGAGTAAGACAAGGTTGTGGCTTATCCTCAATCCTATTCAACATTTATATAAACAGAATCCTAAAAGAATGGAAAACAATTGTCAAAGATGGAGTTAAACTATCAAATAATATACAGCTAAATACAATACTTTATGCAAATGATCAAGTACTAATTTCAAATTTAGAAGATAAACTCCAAATTGCAACTACCATCTAAATGAAATAGCAAAAAAATTTTAAATGAAAATATCTGAAACAAAAACAAAAGCTATGGCAATGTGTGGAAACACCATTCAAAAAGTCAAAATTATGCTTAACAATAAAATAATAGAACAAGTTACAGAATTCAAATACAAAGAACTATATTCTCGCAATACAATACTGATTCACAATTGGAAGCAAGACTACAAATTTACAATAGAATGAATGGCATAAATAAAAGAAAATTTGGAAAACAAATGACTAAAGAAATTCAATTAAGATTACATAACATGACCTCTAAACTATTTCTCAAATTTGGAAGTGAAACATCATCAAATTCCTGCCATGTACCCTCAAGGGGTGTACAGGATATGATAGTACTACATGAAAAAAATTACATCATTATTAATTTCCTATCTACAATTTTCCTCCAAATCGGTCTGTTACTCGTCAAGACTCCAACATTATCAGATCTTATATTTCTATCGTCTAAGGCACTTTGTACCGTATCAATCCACCTATATCTTAGTCTACCTCTGGGTCATATTGCTGCCAACCTGGCAGAGAACATTTGTTTTGCTAATCTTTCTTCGCCCATTCTGTTTAAGTGACCATACCACCTGAGATTAGCTCTGCTAACACATTACTGGATGTTGACAATGTCAAGTTCTTTCCTAATATCCTCGTTTTTAATATGATATTGCCGTTGATGCCATCTGTTCACGCCTATAATCTTTCTCAGGACTCTTATATCTGCAGTCTCTAGTCTTTGGTCAAGTATTTTACTTCTGACCCAGCTCTCAGATCTATAAGTTAAACTGGTTTGAACACTGTCTTGTATACAGCTAATTTAGTGTTCCGACTAATTTCTCTCTTATTCCATATGAATTTATTCAATTGACTTCCTACCATACCAGCTATGCTGATTCTGTTGTCTATTTCTATATTTAATTTATCATCTTCGGTAAAAATTGTGCCTAAGTAACTGAAATGTTTCACTTGTTCCACAGGTTCTCCATTCACAACACAGTTGACATTTTCAATGATTCTGTCTATTTTCATTGTCTTTGTCTTTTTATTGCTGACCTTCATACCATATCTCTTACAACAGCTATTCAATTTTGTCAGAGAATCTTGCAGACTTGTAGCAGATTTATTTAGAAGTATAACATCATCCGCATAAAGCAAAGAGCTGACATTAACATCTCCAATTTTGATATCATGTTTAATACTACTTTCCTTCATAATGTGATCCATATAGATAATGAATAACAGAGGGGATAATGTACATCCTTGTCTCACGCCAGATTTAACATTAACCACCTTCCTGTACTTCCTTGAATTCTAACTGCTGACTTACAACTCAAATAAAGACTAAGTATTGCTTGATATAATGCCCCATTGACAGCATTTAACTGTAGCGTATTGAATAGCTTCTCTCTTGGCACCTTGTCATATACCTTTTCCAAATCGACAAAACTTAAGTACAGATCTCTGTTATATTCCCATGCTTTCTCGACTATTTGTCGTAAAGTGAAGATCTGATCCTGACAGCCTCTATTTGGCCTGAATCCAGCTTGTTCTTCACCAAGCTTTTCTTCCACAATTCTTCTCAACTGTTTCTCAAGTATACTTGCATAGATCTTGCCAGGAACACTCAGTAGGGAAATACCTCTGTAATTCTCACATGCAGTTTTATTTCTCTTTTTATATATGGGTACTATGAGAGCTCTACTCCAATCATTGGGAATTCGTCTCTCTGTCCAGGCTTTCTGAACTATGCAGTGCAGCCACTGTAAGACTTTTATACCCACCATACTTCAGCATATCTGGTCGAATATCATCTACTCCTGCTGCCTTTCCACATTTCAAGCCTTTGATGACTTTTTCTACTTCAAGTATGGATATGTATTCCTGACTGCATGCCTGGTCAGTGTTTTTTTATCACTGTGCTGTCATCACTGTTTGTTTCATTTAGCAGTTTTTCAAAGTAATTACTTCATACTTCAAGGATATCCTTTTCTCCCATTTTCATTTCACCTTTATCATCTCTAACTCCTTTTACAGCACTTTGCTTCTTCAACAACCTCCAGAATATTTTGCCACCTTCTTGATATTACACATTGTTTAGCATTTTTGCATTTGTCTCTGTATATCTCTAAGAGCACAAGCTGACTTATTTGACAGGAACTTTTGATATGCTTTCTTCTTTAACTTCCTGTGTCCACCAGGGACTTCTGATTTTTTTTTATCCTTGCAGACAACCTCATCACATGCCTCTCTGGCAGAATCAATCAATGTTTTCTTCAGGATTTGCCACTGAACCTGTAAGGTTTGGTTCCTGTTCTCTCAAACACTTTCATTTTTTCTTCAATAATCTTTGTATATTTTAGTCTACAGTTCACATCCGAGAGCTGCTCAACTTTTATTCACTTTAAAACTTTCTTACGTGTTATTCTTTTCAATATGAAATTCAATTTTATCCTGTTCAAGACTAAATAGTAATCACTTACAATTTCAAATCCTCTGTACATTCTGGTGTCCTGCACCAGGGAGAAAACATCAACAATAACATAGTCAATGAGACTTTTCTTATTCCTTGCCTATTCTCTCCATGTGAATTTGTGCACATTTTTATGTTGGAACATGGTGTTAGTAATAACCAGTCCATGTCCTGCGCAGAAATCCAACAGATATTTCCCATTATTATTAGCTTTGCTCTTTTCTCCAAATTTTCCCGAAATATTTTTATATGTCTCACAATTATTTCCTACTCTACTATTTAGATCCCCAACAAGGACCAACTTTTCCTTTTTCATTGTGTAAGTTGCTTTTTCTAAAGCCTCCAAAAATTCCTCCACTTCTACCTTAGTAGAACCTTTTGTGGGACCATAGGCACAAATAAGTCTCATAGTCCAGTTCCCCATTCTCTTATTTGCCCACATTACTCTACTTGAGACTGACTGCCATTCAAGAAGATTAGCCTCGTATTTTGTGTTGAATAATATGGCTATTCCTTCTTTTCCTTGATTGTCATTGCCTGAATATAACATTTTGTATTTATTGCTCAGAAAGATCTCACCATTTTTGGTCTTTTTTTTCAGTCAACCCTATTATGTCGAACTGGTACTTATATAATTCCTCAGCTAGCTCCATTTCTTTGCCATTCAGGCTTCTTATGTTGATAGTACCGATCTTTTACTCTTGTGATGTTGAGTTGGGGTTTGTTTTCAGATTCGTTCCAATAGCTGACTTTTCGCTGTTCGCCCTGGTTCCCTGCCGAAAACAACGGGGGACTTGTTTAACCTGGCGACGCCTCAGCCGGCATGAAATTTTGTCATGTCGTACCATCATTTTTTATTTTGATTTAACCAATAAGAATACAATTTGGTCGGCTAAATCCCAAATTGCCACCCCATCCTCGTTTGTTCAGTATCCAAGTAGATTCCCAACAGGGTGCACCACGAGAAGGTGAGGATTGGACAATAGGTCAGAATCCCTGGTCGGTTGTCCGCATTCCTTTAAAGGCTATGTAGAGGTCTCCTCTCAGTTATATAGCTGTGATCCTTAAGCACCCCCTGGAAGTGAAACTTGGATTCTAAAACAAACACTAGAAGCAGCGCGGATGAAGTTTCTAAGCCTCTCCTGGGCCTCACTAGGTTAGATAAAAAGAAAAACACAGAAATAAGATAGTGATTAGATACAAAAACCATCATACAAGAAATAGAAGAATATCAGCAAAATTGGCAACACCACATAGAAATAATGAATAACAATAGGATCCCCAAATTAGCATATAAATATAAACCTACAGGAAGACGAGACTGCAGACATCCAAGATTAAGGTGGAAAGATCAGCTTCATCTGCTGAACAGGAACAGGACATAAAAAGCCTATACTTGAATTGAATTTCTCAGATGACGATGAATTCTTGTTTCCTTTATATTTTAAATTTATATACATTATGTATGTTTGTGGCATTTGGATGGATCTGACAGATGAAAACTGTCTCCTGATGATTCAAAGATGGTAGGGTAATCTGGAATGTGATTGATATGTAATTCTTACAGAATGATTTATTGGAAGTTTTATCACTTGGTTATACTATAAATTAAAGATTCCAAGATGGGAGGACTTTGGCAAGAATATAGAAAATAAATATCAAGAAGGTGGCAAAATATTCTGGAGGTTGTTGAAGAAGCTTAGGAATGGAGGAAAGAGTGCTGTAAAAGGAATTAGAGATGATAAAGATGAAATGAAAACAGGAGAAAAAGATATCCTTGAAGTATGGAGTAATTACTTTGAAAAACTGCAAAATGAAACAAGCAGTGATGACAGCACAGTGATAAAAAACACTGACCAGGCATGCAGTCAGGAATACATATCCATACTTGAAGTAGAAAAAGCCATCAAAGGGTTGAAATGTGGAAAGGCAGCAGGAGTAGATGATATTCGACCAGAAATGCTGAAGTATGGTGGTATAAGAGTCTTACAGTGGCTGCACTGCATAGTTCAGAAAGCCTGGACAGAGGGATGAATTCCCGATGATTGGAGTAGAGCTCTCATAGTACCCATATATAAAAAGGGAAATAAAACTGAATGTGAGAATTACAGAGGTATTTCCCTACTGAGTGTTCCTGGCAAGATCTATGCAAGTATACTTGAGAAACGGTTGAGAAGAATTGTGGAAGAAAAGCTTGGTGAAGAACAAGCTGGATTCAGGCCAAATAGAGGCTGTCAGGATCAGATCTTCACTTTACGACAAATTGTCGAGAAAGCATGGGAATATAACAAAGATCTGTATTTAAGTTTTGTCGATTTGGAAAAGGCATATGACAAGGTGCCAAGAGAGAAGCTATTCAATACGTTGCAGTTATATGGTGTCAATGGGGCATTATATCAAGCAATACTTAGTCTTTATTTGAGTTGTGAGTCAGCAGTTAGAATTGAAGGAAGTACAGGAAGATGGTTTAATGTTAAATCTGGTGTGAGACAAGGATGTACATTATCCCCTCTGTTATTCATTATCTATATGGATCACATTATGAAGGAATGTGGTGTTAAACCTGATATCAAAATTGGAGATGTTAATGTCAGCTCTTTGCTTTATGCGGATGATGTTATACTTCTAAATAAATCCGCTACAAGTCTGCAAGATTCTCTGACTAAATTGAATAGCTGTTGTAATAGATATGATATGAAGGTCAGCAATAAAAAGACAAAGACAATGAAAATAGGCAGAATCATTGAAAATGTCAACTGTGTTGTGAATGGAGAACCTGTGGAACAAGTAAAACATTTCAGCTACTTAGGCACAATTTTTACTGAAGATTGTAAACTAAATATAGAAATAGACAACAGAATCAGCAAAGCTGGTATCGTGGGAAGTCAATTGAATAAATTCATATGGAATAAGAAAGAAATTAGTCGGAACACTAAATTAGCTGTATACAAGACTGTGTTCAAACCAATTTTAACTTATGGATCTGAGAGCTGGGTCAGAAGTAAAACACTTGACCATAGACTAGAGACCGCAGATATGAGAGTCCTGAGAAAGATTAGAGGCGTGAACAGATGGCATCAATGGCAATATCATATTAAAAATGAGGATATTAGGAATGAACTTGACATTGTCAGCATCCAGGAATGCGTTAGCAGAGCTAATCTCAGATGGTATGGTCACTTAAATAGAATGGGAGAGGAAAGATTAACAAAACAAGTGTTCTCTGCCAGGTTGGCAGCAAAAGGACCCAGAGGAAGACCAAGATATAGGTGGATTGATACGGTACAAAGTGCCTTAGACGATAGAAATATAAGATCTGATAATGTTGGAGTCTTGACAAGTAACAGACTGATTTGGAGGAAAATTGTAGATAGGAAGTTAGTAATGATGTAATTTTTTCATGTAGTACTGTCATATCCTGTACACCCCTTGAGGGTACATGGCAGGAATTTGATGATGATGATGATGAAGAAATTATATACTTGGTTTAACCCTTTATCCAAGTGTAGGCAAACAAATTTGCTCCTGAAATATTTTCAGGACTGGGGCAACTCATATATAGAAGCTTATAACTTTACATCACTTGCCTTAGTATTCCATAATGCACATATCCTTACGAGTATGTATAATGCTATGCATCATAGGAAAGGTCACTACCCAGACTGGCTTTGACCATTATTGGGGTCTTCAACCGTGGTATTACCTCTGGGTGTATGGCTCCCACTGAAGAGCCCTGAATAAAGGTTGAAACTGGTCTGGGAAAAGAACCATCTTTTCCCAGTATTCTTTTTGACGATACCTAAATTTCTAGACAGTTTGAGATCTCTCTTCTTGGAATTACCCTCACATCAAACCTCTCCAGGCATAAACACATCACAATCATTGTATCCTCAGCTTCTAAAAAAACTAGGATTTCTCTTTCGCTCAAGACGTTACTTCACCCCTGAACAGCTGTTAACATTATACAAATCACAAATCCGCCCAGCTGTTGAATATTGCTTCCACATATGAAGTTGGGTCCCCTTTAGCTCTCTATTATCCCATAAACTTGACTCAATACAGAGGAGAGCAATTAGACGTATTAATGACCCATCTCTTACCAACTCTTCCCCCTCCCCCCCCCCCCACTTTCACACAGATGCTTGGTTTCTCTGCAGTATGTATATTCTACAAATATTTCCATGGGAAATGCTCATCTGAAATAACACCAATAATTTCTCCACTTAGTATTAATCTCGTTGGAACACGTGCAGCTGCTGCTCAACATCCCTTTACAGTACACCTAGAAACAAACAGAACAAGTTTCATTTCCTCCTCCATCCCTGCAACTGCTGTACTGTGGAACAGTCTCTCCCCTTCTGTGTTTCCCAAGGAATACAATTTAGTCATTTAAATCAAATATAAACAAGTTCCTCCTTCCCAACCCACTACCCATACATGGTACTAATGTACTATAGGTTGATCAACCAACCTCCCGTGTGTGGGCACAACATAAAAAAAAATATATATATATACATATCCGTAAGGATATGTGCTTTGTATTATGGGATACTAAGGCAAGTGATGTGAAGTTATAAGCTTCTATATACAAGTTTCCCCAGTCTTGAAAATAGTTCAGATGCAAACTTGTTTGCCTACACTTGGATATAGGATTAAACCAAGTGTGGGCATATGAAAATGGCAGTCAGAGTGTTATTAAATGTAAACTCCTGCTCTTTGGAGTAATGACGCAATCATTAGTATATTCTGTTGGTGAGATTATGCTAGTAGAAACTGGTTAGATTATGATTCTTGGAGTTTTAGGAAGTTGAAGCTCAAGGGGGCCATATAGCAGAGATTGCAAAATATGGCTCAGTGGATAATTGTAATGCTGAAATGAACCTTGATATGTATGGTAGTCATTTTGCTTCTTTACAAGACCTTGATACAGCCTCAATTGGACTATTGTGTGCATATTTGGTTTCCATGGTGATGTGAATACAGTGGAGAGAATGCAAAGGATGATATTGGGATTGTGGAATACAGTTTATAAAAACATATTGATAGTTGTTGGACTGCAGCCACTAGAGGAGAAAAAAATGGCAACATAATTTAGATGTATAAACTTCTGAAAAATAGTGTAGTACTATCATATTCTGTACACACCTTGAGGGTACATGTTAGGAATTTGATGATGATGAACTTCTGAAAAGGGTCATCAGAATATTAGTAGATGAATTTTTCATTTTATGGAAAGCAGACAAGAGGGCATCCATGGAACTTGATAATGAATGCAGTGAGAAGAGAGATGTGAGCTAGATTTTTCTCTAATAGAATAGTTGTGAGTAATTGGAATGGATTTGGAGGTGGTGAGTGCAAGTAGTATAAATAAATAAATATGGTAATAGGTATGATAGTTAGGTGACTTTTTACTTTGTAAAGAACAATATATCATGTTGGAGGCTTAATGGATTTTTTACAACACTCAAAAAGAATTAAAATAGAATTTAATACTTCCTATATTTCGTCCTAGTCACTAGGACATCTACGGGGATTACAAAAGCAATTAATGTAACATATACACAAATAACAAACAATACTAAGGCCAACCACGTGGGTGACACTAAAGTCCTATCTAGGTAAAGCGCCCTCTAAGGGCAGTAGTAGGTGGCCTGGAATGTAAGGTGGGAACTCTGGTGATGAGTGTTTCCCAAATCTTCGGAAGCTTAATGCAACCGTATTTATTGAGATTTGGTTGGTTTTTGAGAGCTGCTGCTGCTTCTAAGAAAAGTCTCTCTTTCTTGAATTTGCTGTGGTGGAGCATGGTGGTTTTCTTCCATGATACCCTGTGGGTGGTGTCCAAAACATGGTCAGCCAAGCCTGAATGGCCATAGTTGTGTTTGAAGATGTAAGACTCATGTTCCTCTAGACGGATGGATGCTGATCTGCCTGTCTGTCCAAAGTACGCCAGCTTACAGGAACAGGGTACTTTGTAAACTCCAGGCAGAGAGAGAGGAGGGAGCTGATCTTTCGTAGAACGGATAAGGGTAGCAAGTTTGCGGTGGGGCTTATATGCTGTGTGTAGGTTGTACTGTTTTAGTATCTTGGCTATTTTTTCGGATGTACCACGGATGTAGGGTATGGTGATGGCATTTTTAAAATCTTGTTGACGAGAAGGACGGGGAATGGGGGAGGAGTTGATTATTTTTTTGATACTGTGATCGCTGTAGCAATTGGAGAGGAAAGTGCTGTGTATGTGGTTAAGCTCAGTAGTGAGGGCGGTTCCACTGGAACAAAGATTGTGGGCTCTCTTGGTAAGAGTTTTAATAATGCCATATTGTTGAGAGGGGTGGTGGTGGGAGAGTTTGTGAATGTATCTGCCTGTGTGTGTGGGTTTTCTGTATACGGTGAAGGTAAGTGTATCAAGAAAGAGAGACTTTTCTTAGAAGCAGCAGTAGCAGCTCTCAAAAACCAACCAAATCTCAATAAATACGGTTGCATTAAGCTTCCGAAGATTTGGGAAACACTCATCACCAGAGTTCCCACCTTACATTCCAGGCCACCTACTACTGCCCTTAGAGGGCACTCTACCTAGATAGTGATCATAGGGTCTTAACTTGGGAGGTGGCTAAAGGTGTAGAATTTTCAATTAAGACAGGGTACATGTGGAATTATCGGGCGGGAAAGTATGACAAGCTTAGGAGTTTGATTGGTTCAGTGCCATGGCATGTACAACTGCAAGGACTAGAAGTTGATAGTGCATGGGAGGTAGTTAAGAAGTGCTTGCATGAAGCAATGGCTGACTGTATACCTAGAGTCCGAATAATAAATCAAGTAGGGGTTAAATGGATGAATAACACCATTAAGCTTGAGTTGCAAAAAAAGAAACAACTATGGAGGGAATTTAAGGAGAAGGGTGACCGGCAGGCACATGAACGGTATAAAGCGCAGGCCAGAAGGGTGACGAGTGTGGTAAGAAAAGCAAAAAAGGATTACGAAAGAACATTGGCCATGCAGGCTAAAGAGAATCCTAAACAGTTTTTTAGATATGTAGCAAGTAAAAGAAAAAATGTACATGGCAGATTGATTTTAAAGAATGCCGATGGTAGGGAGGTAACTGAATCAGTTGAGATAGTTGAGTTACTGAGTGAGCACTTTGCAAAAGTATATCATCCAGGTGGTGACATTGCAGAAACGAATAAACCAGTAGATTATACGGGAATTGTGGTTAATGAAGTGGAGGTGAGTAGTCTATTGCATAACCTCAATGTCAATACATCTGTGGGATTGGATGGTATACCAGCTCGTGTTGTACGAGAAGCAGCTAAAGAATTGTCAGTACCCTTGACCATTTTGTTTAATTTGAGTCTCGGGTCTGGGTTAGTCCCGAGCGGGTGGAAAGAGGGGAAAATAGTTCCACTGCATAAAGGTGGTTCCAAGACTGCTGTTGTAAATTACCGACCGATTAGCATATCAGGAATCATTGTCAAGGTCTTAGAGAAAATAGTCAAGAGGAAAATACAAGATTGGATAGAAGAAAATGGGATACTGTATTGGGGACAGCATGGTTTTGTGAAGGGTAGGTCATGCCTCAGTAACTTGCTCACGTATTATAACACAGTGACGGCTGAACTGGATAAGGGTAATGGGTTTACGGTGATTCTACTGGACCTTGCCAAGGCCTTTGACAGGATTCCACATGGAATTCTAATCAGTAAATTGCAGCATATGGGAATGGACATAGGGTTGGTGAGATGGATAGGAGGGTGGTTGACGGAGAGATATCAGAGAGTGGTTTACTCGGGAGTAGAGTCCACAAGACGGCCTGTGACTAGTGGTGTGCCACAAGGATCTGTTCTTGGACCACTGCTGTTTAATTTGTTCATAAATGATATAGGAAATGATCTGAGAGGAACAGTACATTTGTTTGCGGATGATGCGAAGTTGGGTAGGGCAATAGTGAATGCAGATGACGTCAAAATTTTGCAGGATGATTTGGATAGATTGGAGCTCTGGGCTAAGGAGAATGGATGTCAGTTTAATGTGGCAAAATGTAAGGTTATGCATTTTGGGATGAAAAGATTGGCGGCAGTTTACTGCATTGGTGGAACCCTGCTCCAGGAAATTGATGAGGCACGAGATTTAGGAGTGTTGGTGGATAAGGAATTGAAATTTAGGGGACACATTGCAAAAGTGACCAAAATAGCTCATCAAATCACTTGGTTGCTGAAGAATACGTTGACAAGCAGAGACAAGCAGGTTATTGTTCCTCTCTATCGAGCCTTGATAAGACCCCATCTAGACTACTGTGCTCAGATTTGGTCACCTAGGTTTCTTCTTGATGGGGAGGAGGTGGAGAGGATCCAGAGGCGAGTGACCAAGATGATAGCAGGTCTGTGGAATGAACCGTATGAGAACAGGTTGAGGATTTGTGGGTTGCAAAAATTGGTTGATAGGCGGAGGAGGGGAGATATGATTGAGACATTCAAATTACTGAAGGGTTTCTATAAAATTAATTCAGAAGATATTTTTGAGAACAGGGCTGGTTGTGGGAGGACTAAGGGACATCCATGGAAACTGGGCAAAAGTGTGGTTAGTAAAGGTGTTAGAGCTGGGTTCTTTACTTTTAGAGTAGTGAATGAGTGGAATGCGCTCCCTGAGTCTGTAGTGGATGCTGTGACAGTGAATGAGTTTAAGGCGAGGTATGATAGATACTGTATGAATGTCAGATAGTTGTGATGAATATGATTTGGGCCTCCCTCGATGAGTCTAATGACTCCCTGGAGTTGCCCGTAATAATAGTAATAATAGTAATAATAATAGGACTTTAGTGTCACCCACGTGGTTGGGCTTAGTATTGTTTGTTATTTGTGTATATGTTACATTAATTGTTTTTGTAAACCCCGTAGATGTCCTAGTGACTAGGACGAAATATAGGAAGTATTAAATTCTATTTTAATTCTTTTTGAGTGTTGTAAAAAATCCATTAAGCCTCCAACATGATGTCCTCACAGCACTTAAGCCTCTACACAAGGAAAGAACAATATAGATTTACAAATCCAATCTGTTATTTGCAAAGAATAGATTCTCAACCAATTGATTTCTGTATGTGTGAGCTCACAAACTTTTCCAAAATCTTCACCACTACTTGAGATACTGATAAGTCAATACTTCGACATGTCAGTGTTTGCACCCCCCGCCCACCACCACCACACAATGGAATTACACATACATTCTTTCCCTCCTCTGGAATCTTGTATCTTCTGAGATTCAGTTTATACAGCCGGGTCAAAAGCACAGCCAGTTCAGCAGAAAACTCTTATCATCCATGATGATATCTCATGAGCCCCAATGCTGAAATTTTATTCAGTTTAAGCAACAACTCTAGTACTTACTCTTTGTGCAGCTGAGTATCTTCATTCAGTGAAGAGGCAGCCTTGAGCTTTATGTTGCATACACCTTGGTTGATATCTCTTTGATTATTCAATTGAGTGACCCTGTTTGTATTTTCTGAGTCTGTGACTTGTATAACATTTGTTAGTTATTTTTTCACATTTATTCATTCTTTTGCTGAGAGCATCATCACGGAATTCTTTTGGATTGTATTTAGCTTGCAGAGCCAATTTCTTTCTATACTCAGACTTAGTTTTTCTCCACTATACTTGTAAATTTTCTGGCCTATGACTTAAAAATTTTTATAACTGACATTATCCTTAAGCATATAGTATTCCTTCATTATAATTTTTTTCTTATGAATCGCTCGCTTAATATACTTGCACATCCATTTCACTCCTATCCTCCTATTTATTTTTTAACTCTAGGAACATATTCTGATATTGCATAATTTAAGTATTTTTTTAAATACTTCTCTTCCAGTAACTGATATTAATAGGAAAGATCGGATGTAACCATCCGATCTTTCCTATAATGAATTTCCTAAAATCCGATGTTACAGTACCATCCGATCGGATGGTTACAATTTTTGCTTTGTAGTTCAGCATGAATAGAATATCCATACACTTAACCACTTTCCAGATCAGAACACCATGATCACAACTTGAGATAGAATAGTTAAGTCTTTAACTGAAACCCCCTCTGTGAATTGTGTAAATTGAGCCTAAGTAGCTGAAATGTTTTACTTGTTCCACAGGTTCTCCATTCACAACACAGTTGATATTTTCAACGATTCTACCTATTTTCATTGTCTTTGTCTTTTTATTGCTGACCTTCATACCATATCTATTACAACAGTTATTCAATTTAGTCACGGAATCTTGCAAACTTGTAGCGGATTTATTTAGAAGTATAACATCGTCTGCAATAAGCAAAGAGCATACATTAACATCTCCAATTCTGATATCATGTTTAATACCACTTTCCTTCATGATGTGATCCATTTAGATAATGAATAACACAGAGGATAATGTACATAATTGTCTCGCACCAGATTTAACATTATACCATCTTCCTGTACTTCCTTCAATTCTAACTGCTGACTTGCAACTCAAATGAAGATAAGTATTGCTTGATATAATGCCTCATTGACACCATATAGCTGTAGCGTGTTGAATAGCTTCTCTCTTGACACCTTGTCATATGCCTTTTCCAGATCGACAGAACTTAAATACAGATCTTTGTTATATTCCAATGTTTTCTCAACTATTTGTCATAAAGTGACGATCTCATCCTGACAGCCTCTATTTGGCCTGAATCCAGCTTGTTCTTCACCAAGCTTTTCTTTCACAATTCTTCTCAACTGTTTCTCAAGTTTGCTTGCATAGATATTGCCAGGAACACTCAGTAGGGAAATACCTCTGTGATTCTCACATTCAGTTTTATTTCCCTTTTTATATATGGGTACTATGAGAGCTCTACTCCAATCATCGGAGATTTGTCCCTCTGTCCACGCCTTCTGAACTATACAGTGCAGCCACTGTAAGACTTTTATACCACCATACTTCAGCATTTCTGGTCGAATATTATCTACTCCTGCTGCCTTTCCACATTTCAAGCCTTTGATGGCTTTTTCTACTTCAAGTATGGATATGTATTCCTGTTGAGTGTTTTTTACCACTGTGCTATCATTGATTGTTTCATTTAGCAATTTTTAGAAGTAATTACTCCATACTTCAAGATTATCTTTTTCTCCTGTTTTCATGTCACCTTTATCATCTCAAACTCCTTTTACAGCACTCCATTTCTAAGCTTCTTCAACAACCTCCAGAATATGTTATCATCTTCTTGATATTTATTTTCTATGTTCTTGCCAAAGTCCTCACATGACTTTTGTTTAGCTAGTTTTACACAGTGTTTAGCTTTCTTACATTTGTCTCTGTATTCTCTAAGAGCACAAGCTGACTTATTTGCCAGGAACTTTTGACATGCTTTCTTCTTTTCCTTCACTGTCTCTTTAACTTGTCCACCTGTTTAACTGTGTCCACCATGGAGTTCTGATTTTTCTATCCTTGCAGACAACCTTACCACATGCCTCTCTGGCTGAATCAGTCAGGTTTTTCTTCAAGGCTTGCCACTGAATCTCCAAGGTTTGGTTCCTGTTCTCAAACTCTTTCATTTTTTCTTGAATAATGTTTGTGTATTTTAATCTACAGTTCACATCTAAGAGCTGTGCAACTTTTATTCGCTTTAAAACTTTCTTACATGTTATTCTTTTCAATATGAAATTCAATTTTATCCTGCTCAAGACTAAATAGTGATCACTTCCAATTTCAAATCCTCTGTACGCTGATGTTCTGCAGCAGGAAGAAAATATCACTATCAACAATAATATAGTCAATGAGACTTTTCTTATTCCTTGCCTATTGTCTCCATGTGAATCTGTGCACATTTTTATGTTGGAACATGGCGTTAGTAATAACCAGTTCATGTCCTGAGCAGAAATCCAACAGGTATTTGCCTTTATTATTAGCTTTGCTCTTTTCTCCAAATTTTGCCAAAATATTTTTGTATGTCTGACAATCATTTCCTACTCTGCTATTTTGATCCCCTACAAGGACCAACTTTTCCTTTTTCATTGTGTCAGTTGCTTTTTCTAAAGCTTCAAAAAATTCTCCGTTTCTACCTTAGTAAAACCTTCTGTGGGACCATAGGCACAATAAGTCTCATTGTCCATTTCCTCATTTTGATATTTGGCCACATCACTCTACTTGAGACTGCCTGCCATTCAAGAAGATTAGCTCATATTTAGTTTTGAATACTATGGCTACTCGTTCTTTTTCTCGATTGTCATTGCCCGAATATAATATTTTATATTTATTGCTCAGAAAGATATCACAAGTTTTTGTCTTTTTTGTTTCAGTCACCCCTATTATGTCGATCTAGTACTTATCTAATTCCTCAGCTTGCTCCATTTCTTTGCCATTCAGGCTTCTTTTGTTGATAGTACTGATCTTGAACTCTTGTGATGTTGAGTTTGGGTAGTTTTAGTGATTTGTTCCAGTAGCTGACTTTTCGCTGTTCACCCTGGTTCCATGGCAAAAACAGCGGTATGGACTTTGTTTAACTGGGCGACGTTCCAGCCGGTATGAAATTTTGTCATGTTGTACCATCATTTTGTATTTTGGTTTAAGCCAATAAGAATATAGTTTGGCTGGCTATATCCCAAATTGCCAGTCCATTCTCATTCGTTCAGTATCCAGGTAGATACCCAACAGGATGCACCACAAGATGGTGAGGAGTGGACATTAGGTCAGAAACCCTGGTCGGTTCTCCGCATTCCTTTAAAGGCTATGTGGATGTCTCCTCTCAGTTATATAACTTTGACCCTTAAAGAATGCGTGTATATTCCATTCATCCTATATAATTGTAGTGTTTTGAAAAGCTTTTCTCTGGACACATTGTCATATGTCTTTTCCACATCTCCAAAACTTAAATAGAGATCCTTGTCATATTCCCTTGTTTTCTCAACTATTTGTCTTAAAGTGAAAATCTGATCTTCACAACCTCTATTTGGCCTGAACCCAGCTTGTTCTTCTCCAATTTTTCTTTTTCACAATCATTCTCAATCTTTTTTGAAATATGCTTGCATAAATCTTTCCTGGCACACTTAGTAGAGAAATTCTTCTGTAATTCTGACATTACTTTTATTCCCTTTTTTATAGATAGGTACTATGAGAGCTCTACTCCAATCATCAGGAATTTGTTCCTCTGAATTATGCAGAGGGACAAATTATATACCTCCTTAAGTATGGAGGGTATACTTTTATACCTCCATACTTAAGGATTTCTGTCGAATATCATGTACTCCAGCTGCCTTTCCACATTTTAGGTTTTTGGGATTTTTTTCTACTTGAAGTATTGAGATGTACTTCTTTTTATATTCATCCTGAAAATTTTCTACTATTGTTTTATCATTGCTTTGTTCATTTAACAGTCTTTCAAAGTAATTACTCTAGACACCTAGGTTATCGTTATCTTCAGTTCTCATGTTACTGTTACCATCTTTGATTTCTTTTCGAGTAGTCTTTCCTTCATTTCTAAACTTCTCAGTAGCCTTCAGAACATTTTGCCACCTTCCTGATATTTATTTTCTATATTCTTGCCAGTCTTCCATGACTTTTGTTTAGTTGTATTTGTTATATTTTTGAATTTTGCTCCAGAAAAATTTAGTAATATATATTCACTTTTTATTCTAATCTTTACATACCTGATTGTCATTACTTAATATTTAGTTGCTTTAATGTGTTGTCTTTCCTTTTGTTGCTTTACTTTTTTTGGGGGGGGCGCTTCCTGTTCCATCAAATGCCTTTCAACTTTTTTTTGATATCATGATATATCATAAGTTATTTTTCTTCAATAATTCTCTTTGTTAGTGAAAAGAATTATTGAAATATTATTTTCAAATTAAATTGTGAGCAGTACTCATTAAATATGATTTATAGAGTCAACAACCATTTGAGATAAAAACTTTAATGATAAAATTCTGTTTCAACCTTCACATTAAGGTTATCTTCGGGAATATATACAACTGCTACATTATAGCAGCTAACAGTCTAACACAGTAAGTTACATGATAAGCTATTAAGATACAACATGCAGGACTGTCATTTACTTTCACTACCATTCTCAGTGGTATGTGTGGATTTTGGGGGATTCCATAGATTTTTGGTGGTGGTGGCCTTGAATAGTGTAGTATTATATTTTTTTTTCACAACCTCAGATAGAAAGGAAGTAACCTCTTCCAGTAATTTTTTTGTTTTGTTTTTGAAGTTTGTAAGGCTGTAATTGATTGCTTTTTTTCTGTTTAGGATGACTTATATTATCTTTGTTGGTTTTTGTCATTTTAGTGACCTTATTGCTGCTTTATATTCCTTGGTTAAATTTTCAGGAAAATTTCTGATGCTCATACTGAAAGTTGTTATTTGGTTCTTTTCATTAAAATTGAAACATACTATTTAATTTTTAAGACCATGGATATTTAATAAACATTTATACAAATCATCTACTAGGTTTCGCTAGCTGTAACTGTCTAGCTTTGACAAGACGAGAAAGGTTATGCTAGTATTAAATGCAAAAAAACAAAAAAATGAAGTAACGGTTTAAAAACAGTTAGACAAATTGGAGAGCACATGTGACATCACACGCATAAGGCGTGAAGACTTAGTTATTGTTATTAAGTCGTGTTTTATAATTTTTCGCGTAATTTAGTTCCATTAAACTTAATGAATTTAACAGATTTTTCCACGTCTTTTAATATTATTCCCTGAGTTTCTATTGAGATTATTTCCTGTTCATAGGACTACTGCAGCTTCTTTAAAGGTTCTAAATCTAAAATCCTCTTTGATATATGGCATGGAACTGTTATCCCAAATGGTTCATTCAATAGATTGGGATAACAGTTCCATGCCATATATCGAAGAGGATTTTAGATATAGAACCTTTAAAGAAGCTGCAGTAGTCTTACAAACTGGAAATAATCTCAATAGAAACCATGGAATAATATTAAAAGACATGTGGAAAAATCCGTTAAATTCATTAAGTTTAACGGAACTAAATTACGCGAAAAATTATAAAACGTGACTTAACAATAACTCAGTCTTCACGCCTTATGCGTGTGATGTCATGCGTGCTCTCAAATTTGTCTGTTTTTAAACCGTTACTTCATTCTTTTGTTTTTTGCATTTAATACTAGCATAACCTTTCTCGTCTTGACAAAGCTAGACAATTACAGCTAGCAAAACTAGTAGATGATTTGTATAAATTTTTATTAACTCCATGGTCTTAAAAATCAAATAGTATGTTTCAATTTCCGATGTTTATTAAAAGGCTACTGTGTCTAGATTGATTTCTTCAGGTACATTAGGAGGTATGGATTTTAACCTTTTTCAGTCTGATACATCATATCTTAATTTGTCAACTGTTCAAGAGACAGCAGCAAAATTATAGGCCTCTGTTGAATAACAAAAGTGCTACTTCATTGAGTTTATGGCTTGATAGGTTCACGACATAGTTGATTTTGTGCATCACTTATTGGCTGTGATTGTTAATCCTTTTGTCTTTGTTGTTGTTATAACTTGCCATATTTGAAGATAAGATTCCTTGTCTTTGTTGAGGTGGAAAGTTGCCATGCTATCTGTAATTCTTTATAGTATTTCCCATATGCCTGGATTGAGTCAATTGGCTAACATCTGTTCTTTTATTTTGGTTTGTTTTATTCAATTGCCAAATTCTTTCTTATTTTTTGGATCTATTCTCTTGGTAGAGCTTTCTCAAAGTGTGAATAAATCCAAAAGGCTTTGTCAGAGGCAAATTTCTTTCCCATCGTGATGCAATTTGGAAATACATTGTTGTCTTGGCATCTTCTAGAAACATGAGATCGTTGATGAGCTTTCATTATTGATAGAATTCATGATTGAAATAGAAAAAAAATTCCTTGCTGTTCTTGGATACACTAATAACTCACTTTCCAATTTCAAGAGGCATGTGAAACACATAAAACAAAAATGACAGGCTAAAAATCTTCATGTTTTGCCTTATATACAATCTGATAAAAGACACCTTCAGATAGGTAGTACCTCACATAAACAATATACTGATCTCAACAAGTTTACATAGAAGAAGAAAAATTAACATTAGATAATGACAACATGAAAGTAAAAAGAAATTGATTCATTCATTCATGCCAGGCTGAGTCTGCACATGCATAAACTGCTGGCAGAAACTGGCTTTAGTGTATGTATGCTACTTCTGCATCAAGATGTTGCATTTTCACAAAGCTTATACAGCATGTTAGTTTCAGCTTTGTCGGTAGAATTTTATTTGTAAAATTAGCATTTGTGAAGTGTCAGGATAATATTGAATATCTCAAATATAATGCAATCTAATTTCAAGATATGTATATATATATATATATATATATATATATATATATAAAAGAAAAAAAAGTAATGAATGTAGGATTCATGAAAGTGCCGATAATTTCAATGATGATCAGATATATATTCTGTTATTGTATAAAATGTATACTGATCTTCAGTAAACAAAATAAAATTCTTAGAAAATGAAGCAAATTATAAATAAAACAGAGAAATAAATACACATAACAAGCCCAACACGTTTATTTGCTACCATCAACCCACAGTTATTCCTACCATGTCTAAATGAATCACTTGATTATTATTGTTAATTCATTGGATTAGCCCTTCCCTATAGTTATTTACTGAACAACCAAATGTATACAGTGGCTGTTTATTATTGGTTAGTTATTTATACTTTGCAGATCTTTTCCTCTCCTCATAAGGTGTTTTTATTTTATTTTATTTTTATGTCATTATAAATTGACTTATGTATGTGTGGAATTTATAGGTTCACATGCTATTCACTCCACCCAGCAACTTATGGGACACTTATTGAGAACCTGAATACTTCAGGTTCTCAACTGCCCTGTATAATGATTCATATAATATCACAAATGTTAATTATTAATAATTCATTTCCAGGTAATGAAAGTATTTCTACTGAACACTTGTTCTTCACTTATATGCCCCGTTCTCACATAGCTTATTAATGATGGTTCACATGTTTACACATTTGAGTAATTCAAATATAGCATTCTCCTTCATTATTGTTTTCTTCTAATATATAGAACTGTTACAATACATAGCATGTCTGAAACTTAAGCATGAAATTTCTGTGAGGCGCAGTGTTTTTTCTTACCGTCAAATAGTTAGGGCGATGGCAAAAGAGCTATGATCACCTGATGAATGTGTTAAGGCAACAGGAAATCCTACTATTTTTCTTTTCTTTTCTTTTCTTTTTTTTTTTTTTTTTGTTTAATATATATATATATATATTAAGGACTTCAGCCCAAAAAAAGACTAAAAGTAAGGTATAAGAACTAGTGCCATAAATAAGAATATTCTAATTGGCTGGTGTAATTAATTATTAATCTTGCTTGGATTTTTTAATATAAATTTTGCATTAGCTATTATTCTTACAATTTAATTTTATCATCACCATTAATTTCCTGATATGTGCTGATATGATAAAGATTAGAGACCACAGAACTCCCGTATCTTGCAATGCTGTCATAGTTCAGGCAACTATGACAACATTGCATGATCTCCTATCAACAATATTCCTCCAAATTAGTCTATACTTGTCAGCACTCCAATATTACCATTTCTATTATTTCATTCTTCTAAGACACTTTTGACTGAATCCACCGAGACCTTGGTCTTCCTCTTAGGCTTTTGTCCTATTATATGCATCAAACATCACCTGTTTTGCTAACTCCTCCTCTCCCATTCTGTTGAAGTGGCCATAACTTAGATTAGCTGTATTAATTCTTAAATGCAAACAATGTCAAGTTCCTTCCTAATATTTTCATTTTGAATATGATTCTGCCATTGATGCCATCTGTTCATTTCCCTAATTTTTCTAAGATATGGGAGTTCTGTGGTCTCTTATCTTTGATCAAATGCTTATTTCTAACCCAACTCTTCAATCCATAACTTGAAATTGGTTTGAACACAGTCTTGTATACTTCTAGTTTAGTGCTTTGGCTAATTTCTCCCTTATTCCATATAAATTTATTTAACTGGCTCCCCACAATGCCAGTTTTGCTTATTCTGTCGTCTATTAAAAATTTAACTTGCTATCTTATCCTGCAATGAGTCTTTTAACTCCATGGAGGTTATAATAATAATCTTCACTAATAATAATAATACTAATAATAATCTTGCTAAAAATTGTGTCTAAATAGCTGGGCAAAATCATTCAGAATGCAGCTGAAGTTTTCTATGTTCCTGCCTATTTTCATAGTTTGTTTTTTTATTGCTGATTTTCTTGCCAAATTTGTTACAGCTGTTATTCGGTTTAGTTAGAGAATCATGAGACTTGCACTACATGTGTTTATGAGCAATATTATCTGTATAATAGCTAAGTCTGAAATTTCCAATTCTAATATCAGATTAATGCCACTTTCTTTCATAATGTGATCCATATAGATGATGATTAAGAGTTCAGATAATATATATCCTTGTATATACACCTGATTTTACATCAAACTGCTTTCCTGATTTCCTTCAATTCTAACTGCTGACTTACAACTTAAATATAGACTATGTATTGCCCTGTATTCCATTTATCCCATATAATAGTAGCGTTGGTAGTGTAGAAAAAAGAAAAATAGCTTTTTTTACTAGACAACTTTTGTATGAATTTAATTTAATTTTTATTTATTTACTTTTTTTACTTCAAGAGGCTGTGCTAAGTAGGCTATGTAGTTTTAGATGTGATGTAGCTTGGTCTGGTTTGTTGCTTGTAGCTGCAATGTAGCAGTAGTATATACTGTAGATGTGTATATATATACAGTATATATTCCTGAAGTTGACCTTAATGTAAAGGTTGAAATCTAGAATTTTATTATTAAAGTTTTTGTCTTCTCAAATGATTGTTAACTCTACCAGTTGTATATAATGGCTAGTATCTCCTGAATAGAAATCTTGCAAGTACTTATTGTTATTATTATTAGCTGTGCTCTTTTCTCCAGATTTTCTCTAAATAATTTTGTATGCCTGTAAAATTCATTTCCTGCTCTGTATTCAGGTTCTCAACTGCCCTGTATAATGACTCACAAAAATTCCTCTTCCCTTCTAAACTCTCCTGTGAAAGGGTAGAAGGGAACAGTCCCATTTTCCATTTTGAAATTTATCCTCATTACTCTACTTGGAATTATGTACTATTTAAGAAATTAATTTTTGTGTTTAATATGAATACGATAGATTCACGTTCTTTTGCATAAATTATGATTTGGATGTATCTCATTTATTTTAAGTTCTTTATCTCAGTAATATCTTTTTTTTGGATGCTTCTTATGTTGTTGTGCCTATATTCAATTCTGTTGATTCTGAGGTTGTTGTATTTGACTTTTCATTATCATCCTGGTTGCCTGACAAAAATAGTGTATGGACCTTATTGATCTAGGCAGCACTACAGCTGGCATGATGATCATTGTTATATCATTGTTGTGATTGATTTATGCCAATACAGTTTAATTGGTAAAGTCTCAAATTTACCTGTCTATTGTATATATATCTAAGTGGATACCCAATATTAAGATTCACCAGTTCTCTGCATTTGCTATATAGAAGTTTTCTCAATTTACCCAGCCTTCATCCTTAAGCAACTCATTAATGTTCTATAAGAAAACCTTGAATAAATTACAAAAAAAATTTTTTTTTTGCAATGTAAACTTTATAATCTGACATTTTCATTTTTAGTTAATGCTTCACTATCGTGTTCACGAATTTTCATCTCCTCATGAATTTCTCAGTATTCTGGCACGAAGAATTGGTAGACTTAAAAAAGGAGGAATACCCGATTTAGAAGCAGCTGCAAAAAAAGTTCTTCATGATTGGAACAGGTAATAATCATTCATAATCATATACCTAAAGAGATTGAAATTTCAGGTTACTTGCTAAGTAGAATGTTATAGTTGGATGCTTATATTTTTGAAATTTGCAATTGATTAAATTTACCTTTTTCTAATAACAGTCTCACTTATCAAGGGTTGTGATTAAATTGAATATTGATACCATGGATATGCAGCTTAGATGATCTAGATCAGTGGTTCCCGAACTTTTTCAGGCCACCGCCCCCTCGAATCCATAAACTCATTGTCAGTGCCCTCCTGTGTTACCTGAGCCCACCCTACATTCAGAAAAGTGATTCACACAACCCATAAGGAATGGTAATAACATTTAAAAAACAAATTATTAATTTATAATTTAAATTTATTTTAAATCCAAAAAAAAAACACATTTAACTTTAATAACAACTTTACATTAAAATCTAATAAAACATTGTATAATAAGGCAATTCAATAGCAGCTATTGACTTGAATGTTCTGAAAATCCTTAATGTGATGGATGGGTTTCATGGAGTGATACCAGTTTTCCTATGTCTGGTTTAATATCCACATTGAGTTATCTGGAGTCTTATTCAAATTAAGTTGATATTGAATCCAACATTATTTCAAAGCCGAATAGAGAAACCACAAGAGTTTCATGCCGAATATAGAAACTATAAAAGTTTCAGCGGATCCAAACATAAGCAAACCTTTTATGACAGGGGCAACTCGTAGTAAAAGTGGAGTAATACTGATCACTATCCTTAGTATTTTCCCATAATGTAAAAGACATCTCTTAGTGGACATGCATAACATCATACATGTCTACTAGGAGATGTGTTTTATATTATGGGGAATACTAAGGATAGTGATCAGAACTTACTTCATCTTTACTAAGAGTTGCCCCTGTCATGAAAGGTTTGCTTATGCTTGGATCTGCCGAAACTTTTGTAATTTCTATATTTGGCATGAAACTCTTGTAGTTTTTCTCTATTCGGCTTTGAAATCTCTATGCAGAAAGAGCAGAGATCTCTTTCTGCAACCAAAACTCTTCATAAGATTTTAAGATTTCTTAAAATTTGGCATCAGCTCAAAGTCATTTTGTAGCTCAATTAGTTCTTCCTCCATGGCTCCCACTACCTCAGTATCAGGAAATGGATTTATTACCTAATCTGGAACCTCCAACGAAAGTAAATCCTTGATCTACTGGCCTTGTCAGGATGTACTTTTTGAAATGTTCAATTATTCTGGAAGGCTTCATGGCCTCATTAGAGAAGACCCTTTCACAAATTGGCACATTGGCAGCTGTTGGTTTGTTGGTGCTTGTATGCATCCATATTTTAGGTATTCAATGGTATACTGCCTACATTTCTTCTTTGACATATCTGCATCTGCCATTTCTATTCTGGAACATGCAGAAACAAGCGTACATACATATTTGAAAGAAGTTTTTGTAAATAATAATCTTTATCTTTATATCCTCACAATATAACAGAACCTATAATTTGCCAAGCTGTGACACAACATTTACATAGCTAAAAGCTTCACATTTTTGTTCAGTAAATAAGAATATGGGAAAATACATTATAACACACTCAGTACTATTAAGGTAAAAAAGGACCACTTCAGAAATTACCAACAAAAAAACTCAAAAAATGTCTTACCTCCTGGTGCCCCCTTAAATAATCCTGCTACCCACCAGGGGGTGGTACCGCCCGCTTTGGGAACCACTGATCTGGATAATGGAGAGATAATAAGCTTCTGTAGAGATAGAGACCAAGGATGGTCTGGATCAAAGACCAGGTATTCAGGAAGATATGTTTACCCATCTTCCACCAACACAACTATGAAAGATACTGTAAATAAATACAGTAACTTTTCAGATAAAAATATATCTCCCACAAAAAAATACTTAAACTTCATCAGCATTTTTAACCTTAACATAAATAGTGTGCCAGGCATCAAAAATAAGAAACTGCTTCAACAACTACTCGTATAGATATAGGTTGTACATTTTGGTTGCATTCATGTCTTTCTTCAAATTTCAATAACCATTTTGATATATTATTTATTTCTGAAGCTTAATATTTTATATTCCAGATACCAAATAGTGAGTACATCTTTCTTGAGGACCTCATTGTTCATAATTCAGATATGTTTCTTTTTCTCTAATTCCTGATTAAGCTGGAAGAAAGGCTGAAATATTTGATGTTAGTAAGGATCAAGCACAAATGTCCATCTACCATTCAGAATACTGGATAATTCTTGTTACCTTTCAACATTTGGAACATCTAGCTAATCTACTTAGACAACACCTAAGGTCATCAGAATCTTACATCAAAAATTCTTCCCATTTTGTCCAAAAACTATCCAGTTTAGACCAACCATTTACTGATTGGTAAATCTTTGCAAGTTCTGAAGTTGTATCCCTCTTTACCTGTTGATGATGTTTAGATCTTAGAGACCTCTTTAGATCTTTCTCTCTTTCCACCATATGTCACTGACTTATTTGAACATTGTCTCCATTCTAATTTTTTTTCAGTCAAATAATGTTTTTTAAACAAAAAATTGGATTTTGCCATGGGCAGCCCTTTCTTCCTTCAGCTGATCTTTTCATGGAGAATTTTGAAATGCTTTTTCTAACAGAAACAAGTATAAAATCTGCAATATGATGAAGATATGTGGATGACATCTTTATTATTTGGAAATATGGCCTCTCAAGCCTGCAATAATTTCTACATTCTCTTAACTCTTACAAACCCACTATCAGATTTACATTAGAACTTGAGAAAGAAACTCCCTTTCTTTGATGTTCTCATCACTAAAAAATGAAAGTGGTGTTATTCTTGGTGTGTATCATAAAGGACGTTATTTTCATACCTCATCTCTTCACCAGCCTTCTAAAATATTAGGCATATAATCCACTAAAGAATAGAGCAGTTTCTATTATGCAAAATGATGACTGACTCGAGACAGAACTCCAGACTCTAATTTTGTTCTCAATGGCTAGTCCAAGAAAACAGTTAACATTTTATTTTTGAACCCTTCTTCCAATAACCAGAATATCCAATACAGAGACTCCATTACAATACCATATATTGGCAGTTTATCAATTAAAATAGCATCTCTTTTCAAAGATAACAACATGAGAGTAATGTTAAACCAATTCAAACTATTTCTAACTTCCCGAGGTCTCCTAAAGATAGTACATCTTTCTACAGATACCTTTGATTATTTGGAAATCCATGCTCATGTGGTTTGGCCCACATAGGAACAAGCCATGGCATGGATTTCAGTGAGAAAGAAGGCACATATTGCAGATGTTGACCTCAAAAGAAAAGACAGATCTGGTTTAGCTAGTCATACTTCTAATACCAACCATGCAGTTGATTAGAGCCTTTCAACCATGCTTTATTTAGAAAATAATTTTTATTGAGACTTCTGAGGGAATCTATTGTAGTCATCGATTTGCACAGATCACTGAATAACAACCGTTAAATCTTTTCGTATTAGCGATTTCAGTTTTGCCAACACCTTCTATCACTTCAGGCAGGTAGTTTTATGTGACATGTTTTTACATTTACAGTTTAGCATGAACTTACCCATTTGTGTTGTAGCAGTTTTTCAGTGTTTAACTTTGTAATTTTTGTATTTATATTTGTTTTGATGTATCTAACCCTGAAGAAGCCACCAGTTCTCTTTTAGGTGGTAAAACTAGTTGTAATTTATTTAGGTAGCAACTAATAAATTCTTATGTTTTATGAATTGAGAACTTTTCTTAACCATCTCTCTTTTTAAGTATGCTGTAGATCTTAGCTTCCCTATTCTGTTCTGTTGGAAACAGAACATCCTTTCCAACAATGAGCTGTACATTCAGTAAGAAAACATTGAAACTAGAATAAATTATAATGTATTTGAGAATGATATAAGAAATTATCAGCTACAATATGATGATCTGTTATATGAGGAATTTATCAAAATTATTAAATGTGCAGGGAGATAGCAAATCTTGATATATTCAAAGAAGTGCAAAAAATGATCATAACATTAATGTATCATTAATTGTATATTAATGATTGGGAACGATTTGACAGGTGACACACAGCTATTTGCTGATGATACAAAGATAGATAGGGTAATCAGGAATGCTGCTGATATGCAGTATTTGCAGAATGATTTGAACTGGAACTATGAGCTTCGGGAAAAGATGTCAGTAAATGTAAAGTCATGTACTTTGGCATGATTAGATATCCAATGTCATATTATGTTGGTGGGATTATGCTGGAAGAAACGGATCATGGTAGGGATCTTGGAATGATATTAGAGTAGTTTCTGTAAAGACCTGATGGTAATTGATAGTCCATAAAGACCTGATGGTAATTGATAAGACCACACTTGGACTATTGTGCTCAGGTCTAGTCTTCTGGTTTCTGTTGTGATTCTGATACAGTGGAGAGAGTGCAAAGGAGAATACCAAAAATGATACCAGGATTATGGAATACTGATTATGAAGACAGATTGAGAATTTGTAGACTGCAGACAGGATAAAGAGAGGGAGGAGTTATATGATTGACACTCACAAACTTCTAAAAGGGTCATATGGGATTTCAGTTGATGGAATTTCTGCCATTTTTGTTGCTATGACCAATCCTATTTTTAATATATGTAAATGATTTGTGCGAGTACAAAAAGTTTGTACTCGCACAAATACGATTTCATTTTTGACAAAATGATATTGTTTTATTATTAATACGGCTATTTTATCCTGTTTCTGTTTAGGGGTGTCCCCTTATTTTAAATACATTGGCTATATATTCAAGAATTTTTTAGGGCATTATAAGTGTATTTTAGAGGTAAATATATGCAGACTAAAAGAGGAAGAAATTTTGCACGTACTTGTTTGGATGTTGAGATGTCTTCGTTCTCCATACTTCTGCTGTTAGGCCGATAAAGTGGGGGTAGGATAGGGAAACGTGGGGGGGGTGGAGTTTGAGGCAAGGTGGGAAAATTAAATTAGAAAACCCGGGTTTATTTAAAAAATTATATATATATATATATATATATATATATATATATATTATATTATATTAAGGGTGCTTCTTTGGGAAAAGGAAAGGATTTATGGGAAATTGGGCCAGTGGAGAGTGTTAACGGGGTGCAAGCCGTTTCGATCATGTATCGTCATCAGAACATTTCGGGAAAAGTGTAGGACTATGTCATGTCGGCTTGGTATCTGCCTTAGAGGGACTTTTGTTTGTTTTGGTGCGGGGTGTTGTGTTTGATATCCTTTGCTGATGACACAGCATTAATATATGCTAAAATGACACTTGAGGATTTAGAAAATCAAATTAATCATAATGTGAAACTAAATAAGTGGCATAGCAGTAATCACCTCAAGATTAATACCGATAAAACTAAATTATGTATATTTCTCCTTAACAGATATGCTTGATCAAAATATGTAAAATGGCATGAAAGAAATTGTACTGATATTCAAAATTGTAACTATAGATTACTCAAAAAAAAAAAAAAAAAATCAGTAAAGTATTTCTTTGCATATTCAATAGCAACCTGTTTGCCATTCTTAACATTTTGCAATTACAGAAACTTTATCTATATAATTATATACTAAAAATGTAAGAAAATTCTTCTGTATATAATATAGATTATGGTTTATGCAGTAGCTGGAACTTGCTGGTAGTTTCAAAGGCAAACAGAGATATTTTCACAAATCTTTTGAGTACTTTGCAGCAAGTGGCTACAATAAAATGCCTAACAAAATAGTCTGTAATGTGAGAATATGATTTGAGAAAAAGATTGAAGGATTATGAGATATTATTCTGCATGTAATATATTTTGTATCGAATATATGCCCTCATAGATTAGTGACTGTATTTACATTTGTTTTATAGTATATTTTTATAGTATGCTGGTCCAGTTGGCCAAATTGTTGGTATCCACCCTCCAACCAACAAGTCGCTGGTTAAAATCCTGCCATGGGCATGGATGTTTGTGATTGTCTTTACATGGGAAATGAATTTCATTGCCTGGTGTGAGACCACTGTTCTGTTTTTGAGACTATTTTGTTTTCTAACTTTGCACAGAAACAGTGCTACATACCATAGCACAGGATAAAACATCTATATTTAAGTTTCATATCTTCAAAGGTGCACATTATTTCTATTGTTATTTGTCATCTATATCAATAAACATAGAGGATAGTAGCTTTAGACCTGAAAATCTAAATTGAAGAAGTTAATCTCAGCTTTTTATGCAGGTGATGTTACATTCCTAAGTAAATCCAATACATTTTTGCAGATTACTTCACTTTGGATAATTATTTCAAAAGATTTGGCATGAAAATCAGCAATAAAATGACAAAAAATATGAAAATAGGAGGCACATTGAAAACATCAACTGTGTGGAGAACCTCAAGAATAAGAAAAACATTTCAGTTTTTTTAAGCAAGCAAAATTTTTAATGTAGATAGCAAATTAAATATGAAGATGGAAAATAGATTAGGCTGGCATGGCAGGGTTTAACTGAATAAATTTATATGAAATAGAGGATGAAAATAAGAAGAGATGTGGAAAAAATTTCAATAAACTTAGAAAAATCACATACTTGAACAAGTAAAACAATTTACATATTTTGGCAGTCTCATTACTCACAGAGAAAACACTTAATCATTTTGTAACACCATAAAACATAATAATATTGTAAAAAACAATTTCTTGGAAAGAGTCTCTTCATATTCATACTTAGGTAGGTCATCTCATTGATCTAAACTGTGGACTCCAAAAGGAAATAAATAGAAGAATTCAACTTGCCTGGAGTGCATTCAGAAAATTGAAAAGCATTTTTCAAAACAATGATATCCCACTCTGTTTAAAAAGGAAGACATTTAACCAGTGTATACTTCCAGTCATCACATATGGTTGTGAAACTTGGTCTCTAACAAAAGAACTGACAAATAAACTAGTAACAACTCAAAGAAAAACAGAGAAGCTAATGCTAGGCATCACATTAAAAGATAAGAAGCAAAACACCTGGATAAGAAGCCAGACTCACTGACATCATTCTTCACCATAAGCGACTAAAATGGAAATGGGCTGGATATCATCCAGAAGAGAAGATGAGCGATGGATCACTATACTGATGAACTGGATTCCAAAAGAAGGGAAATGAGGTTGAGGATGTCCTAAAAGAAGGTGGAGTGATGAATTGTCAAATTTTGTTGGGAAAAATTGGTCAACCATTGCCAAGGGCAGAGAAAGGTGGTAGGAACTGAAGGAGGCCTTCATCCAGCAGTGGACGAAAATGGCTGAAAAGAAGAAGAAAAAGATTTCTCACAGCCTCAACAACACAGAAACAGTAAAATAAAGACTTAACAAAAGATGTTATCAGTGCCATTGACAGTAGGACATAATGGCACATTTTGTTTATGGATGATTTCATAGTCCATATATATCTGGTAATTAATTTACGGAATTAACAACGCATATGAAGTATATTAATTAAAGATACTTTAATGAATCACTTCTATATTTCGGCAATGTCACATTGCCATCTTCAGGAACATAAAGATATTTATGTTCCTGAAGATGGCAATGTGACATTGCCGAAATATAGAAGTGATTCATTAAAGTATCTTTAATTAATATACTTCATATGCGTTGTTAATTCCATAAATTAATTACCAGTTATGTCTAACCAACGTATAAGTCTTAGTACTAGAACCATATATATCTGGGTGGAGGAGGATATAGAGTTATACAATTTTAGTTTGTATAACTCTATACAAAAGAGGTAACATTTTTAAGGAGCCTATGGAATGTTCTGATCTGTGCACTGATCCCATCAATGTCTATAGGAAGGTAGGTAGAACGATCTAGAAGTAAGTAATTTAGTAATTTTGATTTCTTGAAGAGCTTCAGATTCTTTCCTTGAGAGGTTGGTTTTTGGTGGTTTAGCAAGGGGTAAATGTGAACCATTACACAAAAGTTAAAAAAAAAAAAAAGATATGGAACATGTAAACTGGCATGGGTCAGTCATTGTTCAGTAAGTGTGTGAGATAGTTGACAGAAAAGTTCGTCAGACATATGGAAAGATCTAACACACAATTTCCAAATATCACAGAATCATTCCTTGGTTTCTGTTGAGTGTGCATAGTGAATGGATAACCATCGTAGATTCTTTGATATTGCAGGCATTGAAGTTGTTTTCTATATAGAGGACAATGGTTATTCACTCACGAGGCACACTCCATAGAAACCATGGAAGTAGCTTATTAGATCTTTCTGCACATCAGACTTTAACTTTTCTGCCTACTGTCGTGCACACTTACTGAACAATGACTGATTCATGCCAGTTTCCATGTTCCACGTGTTTTCTGTTTCTTTTTTACTTTTATGTAATGGTTTCTACATGTTCCTTTTTTTTATTTAAAAAAAAAGGGTTCATGTTTACCCCTTTATTGTATTTTCTTGTTTTTCTTAACCCAGAAGAATCCACTAGCATATGTAGCAAAACCAGTTGATATAATTATTATGGTGTAATAAAACCCAACATAGATTATTTTATATCAAGTAATAATAATAATAAATACTCATAATATAACATGCAGATCTGTTAATGAAGAGTTCTAAAACAAAAGTGAAAATATTGGTATAGTGCGTTGATACTGACATTGATTGAAGAAAGTATGCATATTTCTAAGTTTTGCATTAAAAAAAAATGGCAGTAGTAGATAACAGAGTCCATCCACTTGAAAAAATTGTTTTTGACATGAACTATCATCATCATCATCATCAAATTCCTGCCATGTACCCTCAAGGGGTGTACAGGATATGATAGTATTACATGAAAAAATTACATCATTACTAACTTCCTATCTACAATTTTCCTCCAAATCAGTCTGTTACTTGTCAAGACTCCAACATTATCAGATCTTATATTTCTATCGTCTAAGGCACTTTGTCCCATATCAATCCACCTATATCTTGGTCTTCCTCTGGGTCGTTTTCCTGCCAACCTGGCAGAGAACACTTGTTTTGCTAATCTTTTCTCTCCCATTCTATTTAAGTGACCATACCACCTGAGATTAGCTCTGCTAATGCATTCCTGGATGCTGACAATGTCAAGTTCTTTCCTAATCTCCTCGTTTTTAATATGATATTGCCATTGATGCCAACTGTTCACGCCTCTAATCTTTCTCAGGACTCTCATATCTGCGGTGTCTAGTCTTTGGTCAAGTGTTTTACTTCTGACCCAGCTCTCAGATCCATAAGTTAAAACTGGTTTGAACACTGTCTTGTATTCAGCTAATTTAGTTTTCCAACTAATTTCTCTCTTATTCCATATGAATTTATTCAATTGACTTCCCACCATACCAGCTTTGCTGATTCTGTTGTCTATTTCTATATTTAATTTACCATCTTCAGTAAAAATCGTGCCTAAGTAGCTGAAATGTTTTACTTGTTCCACAGGTTCTCCATTCACAACACAGTTGACATTTTCAATGATTCTGCCTATTTTCATTGTCTTTGTCTTTTTATTACTGACCTTCATACCATATCTATTACAACAGCTATTCAATTTAGTCAGAGAATCTTGCAGACTTATAGCAGATTTATTTAGAAGTATAACATCATCCGCATAAAGCAAAGAGCTGAGATTAACACCACTAATTTTGATATCAAGTTTAATACCAGTTTCTTTCAAAATGTGATCCATATAGGTAATGAATAAGAGAGGGGATAATGTACATTATTGTCTGACACCAGATTTAACATTAAACCATCTTCCTGTACTTGCTTCAATTCTAACTGCTGACTTACAACTCAAATAAAGACTAAGTATTGCTTGATATAATGCCCCATTGACACCATATAACTGCAGCGTATTGAATAGCTTCTCTCTTGGCACCTTGTCATATGCCTTTTCCAAATTGACAAAACTTAAATACAGATCTTTGTTATATTCCCACGCTTTCTCGACTATTTCTCGTAAAGTGAAGATCTGATCCTGACAGCCTCTATTTGGCATGAATCCAGCTTGTTCTTCACCCAACTTTTCTTCCACAATTCTTCTCAACCGTTTCTCAAGTATACTTGCATAGATCTTGCCAGGAACACTCAGTAGGGAAATACCTCTGTAATTCTCACATTCAGTTTTATTTCCCTTTTTTTATATATGGGTACTATGAGAGCTCTACTCCAATCATCGGGAATTCGTCCCTTTTCAGATTTGTTCCAGTAGCTGACTTTTTGCTGTTCGCCCTGGTTCCCTGGTGAAAACAACGGGGGCCTTGTTTAACCGAGCGATGCCCCAGCCGGCATAAAATTTTGTCATGTTGTACCATTATTTTTTATTTTGGTTTAACCAATAAGAACACAATTTGAATGGCTAAATCCCAAATTGCCAGCCCATCCTCGTTCATTCAGTATCTAAGTAGATACCCAACAGGGTGCACCACGAGGTGAGGATTGGACATTAGGTCAGAAGCCCTGGTCATTTCTCCGCATTCCTTTAAAGGCTATGTGGAGGTCTCCTCTCAGTTATACAGCTCTGTCCAGGCTTTCTGAACTATGCAGTGCAGCCACTGTAAGACTTTTATACCACCATACTTCACCATTTCTGGTCGAATATCATCTACTCTTGCTGCCACATCTACTATGTGGAGGTCTCCTCTCATTTATACAGCTCTGTCCAGGCTTTCTGAACTATGCAGTGCAGCCACTGTAAGACTTTTATATCACCATACTTCACCATTTCTGGTCGAATATCATCTACTCTTGCTGCCTTTCCACATTTCAAGCCTTTGATGACTTTTTCTACTTCAAGTATGGATATGTATTCCTGACTACATGCCTGGTCAGGGTTTTTTACCACTGTGCTGTCATCACTGCTTGTTTCATTTAGCAGTTTTTCAAAGTAATTACTCCGTACTTCAAGGATATCGTTTTCTCCTGTTTTCATGTCACCTTTGTCATCTCTAACTCCTTTTACAGCACTCTTTCTTCCATTTCTAAGCTTCTTCAACAACCTCCAGAATATTTTGCCTCCTTCTTGATATTTATTTTCTATATTCTTGCCAAAGTCCTCCCATGACTTTTGTTTAGCTAGTTTTACACAGTGTTTAGCATTCTTGCATTTGTCTCTATATTCTCTAAGAGCACAAGCTGACTTCTTTGACAGGAACTTTTGGTATGCTTTCTTCTTTTCCTTCACTGCCTCTTTAACTTCCTGTGTCCACCAGGGAGTACTGATTTTTTTATCCTTGCAGACAACCTCACCACATGCCTCTCTGGCAGAATCAATCAATGTTATCTTCAGAGTTTGCCACTGAATCTCCAAGGTTTGATTCCTGTTCTCAAACTCTTTCATTTTTTTCCCAATAATCTTTCTGTATTTTAGTCTACAGTTCACATCTGAGAGCTGCTCAACTTTTATTCACTTTAAAACTTTCTTACATGTTATTGTTTTCAATATGAAATTCAATTTTATCTTGCTCAAGACTGGCGATCACTTTCAATTTCAAATCCTCTGTACACTCTGGTGTCCTTACCAGTGGGAAAACCTCACTATCAACTATAACATAGTCGATGAGACTTTTCTTATTCCTTGCCTCTTCTCTCTATGTGAATTTGTGCACATTTCAATGTTGGATCATTGTGTTAGTAATAACCAGTCCATGTCCTGAGCAGAAATCCAACAGGTATTTGCTATTATTATTTGCTTTGCTCTTTTCTCCAAATTTTGCCAAAATATTTTTGTATGTCTGACATTTCCTACTCTGCTATTTAGATCCCCCTACAAGGACCAACTTTTCCTTTTCATTGTGTCAGTTGCTTTTTCTAAAGCATCAAAAAATTCTCCACTTCTACCTTGGTAAAACCTTCTGTGGGACCATAGGCACAAATAAGTCTCATTATCCATTTCCTCATTCTGATATTTGCCCACATCACTCCACTTGAGACTGCCTGCCATTCAAGAAGATTAGCCTCGTATTTAGTGTTGAATTCTATGGCTACTCGTTCTTTTCCTTGATTGTCATTGTCTGAATACAACATTTTATATTTATTGCTCAGAAAGATCTCACAAGTTTTTGTCTTTTTTGTTTCAGTTACCCCTATTATGTCGATCTAGTACTTATCCAATTCCTTAGCTAGCTCCATTTCTTTGCCATTCAGGCTTCTTACGTTGATAATACCGATCTGTAACTCTGGTGATATTGAGTTGGAGTTTGTTTTCAGATTTGTTCCAGTAGCTGACTTTTTGCTGTTCGCCCTGGTTCCCTGGTGAAAACAACGGGGGCCTTGTTTAACCGAGCGATGCCCCAGCCGGTATAAAATTTTGTCATGTTGTACCATTATTTTTTATTTTGGTTTAACCAATAAGAACACAATTTGAATGGCTAAATCCCAAATTGCCAGCCCATCCTCGTTCATTCAGTATCTAAGTAGATACCCAACAGGGTGCACTACGAGGTGAGGATTGGACATCAGGTCAGAAGCCCTGGTCATTTCTCCGCATTCCTTTAAAGGCTATGTGGAGGTCTCCTCTCAGTTATACAGTTTTGACCCTTAAGCACCTCTGACATCAACTATCCTATTTTAAATTTAAATAATACTAAGATAATTTTAGAATAGAATATAGAAATATCTCTCGGAGATCTGTTTCAATATTTTAAGTATATCATCTAATGGAATATCTGACAGTAATCACAGACTATACTCAAATTCATTAGAGTATCTGAATGAACTAAGTAATGGTCTGCAGTCTTTTGTTTGAAATGCTATTGATGGGTGGAATGGATAAAGACATTAAGTTATTCCATCTGCGTAATGTTTTTGTCAGTTCTGTCTGGAAAAGATTGAAAACTTAGTTTATTTTAGTACCATAAGTGGCTAATTATTTACCATAGATCTGAGAGGAATGTTAGCATTTTCTATTGTCAGTGATATGTTGTTATTATATCGGTATTTCCAAAAAATATGAAGATTCATCATGTAAGGCCCACACTAAACTCAATTTACATATCTAAGATGCCTTTCTTTAATCTTATTCGGTGACAGAGTACCTTCTGATGAAATAAACTGCTAATAGCAGCTTATTTCACCTGCTTATTTTACCACTCTCGAAACAAATAATTTACTTTTCACTTCCTTGCTAAGTACTATTACATAACTTCCAGGGTGATTTCTTCTCCATTATCCCTGTCATATACTGAAAAATTACTTTTGTATGTACTCCATAAAAACTCCTTTTGTAACTTATATTTATGTCATGTTTCCTGGTTTTGTTTTCAATGACAAGTAAACTTTGTAATCCATTTATCTTTTCTTATAGAAAACATTCCATTCCAGAGAAAATTCATCTTTCTTTTGGCTCCTCTTAGAGATTTCCATATTCCTAAGAAACTTTGGCTACCAAATCTGTGTGCAGTAATCTAGATGTGGTCATATCAGCCTTGTAAAGAATGATAATAATTTCCTTATCCCTGTTTTTCCTTGTCTTTCTTAACATCTGATTTTTAAGCTTTTTTTTTTTTTTTTTTGTGATCTGTCCACCATCATCCTCAAATTCCTAGTATTGTCAGTTTCTTACAATATAGTTTTGTCTTTTGTAATATACATCATGTCATCCATTATACTTTGCCCATCGAGAGGGGTCTCTTCATCACCTGCATTATTATCCTCCTCAGTTTAGAATTATTATCAGCAAACCACTGGATATTCTCCATCCAGTCGTTCAATGATAGTTTAAAAGTAAATAACAGATCATTTAACAAATAATATTCATTGCTCTGTAGGATGATCATTGCTCTAACTTGTATCATCATGAATAATTGTTATTTCTTCAGTGAAGAGACTTTATATTTGTTCTCTCTTTGTAATGAGGAGAGAATTTTTATTCAAATTTAATTGAAATTTGAATTTACTTTGAAACTCAAGGGTTAAAGCCAAATTTCTGTATTATAATCAATGCTACATAGAAAATCCATAATTGGGAATTTGTTTGGAGCAACATCATAGTTGTTGCCTTGAGCCAATATCAATACCTGATACTGCTGTCAAAGTGGGACTGAGAGGAGGTTGGTGAGTGGAGTGACTTGAAGATTAGTATTACTCCCCTCATCTAAGTGAATGCTTGCATTGAATAACTGTTATTTTTATTTATTTATTTTATTTTTTTGCATTACTAAATATAATACTTTTATTTTTAAAAATAAAATCTTACACATTTTATACGCATATTTGGTTTTTAGTGGGAAAATTAAATACTATACCCATCCTCCTGAAAGTCATACACTTCCTATCCATATAGGGGCTGAATATGTTGAAAAAATGGAAAAAACATTTGACATAAATGCCCTTCTGGAAGACGAAGAAGTAGAATTGAATGGTAAGTTATATTTAGCACATATGCAGTCTTTTATAAAAATAGAGAGAAAAAATCAGATTATTTTAAGTTATTTATGCATTGTATACTCCTCTAAATTTTCAATTTTAGATAAACTTCATAAGACTCTTGATTCCACCATCAAGTTCTGATTTTTCTCACCTTATAGATAACCATAAAACTCTAGTTGAATCAATCAAGTATATTTGAATCTATAATTCACCTATGAAAACTTAACTTTCCAATGTTGATTCTTTTTAAAACTTTCTTTCATATTTTCCCTCTTTAATATGATATTCATTTTTATTTTACTCAAAATTCAATAGTGGTCACTTCCTATTTCAAATTCCTGTATATTTTTCTATCCTGAACAGTTATGAAGATATCACAATCCATAATGTATTGTAGGGGGTGCTTAAAGATCAAAGCTATGTAGCTGAGAGGAGACTTCCACATAGCCTTCAAAGGAATACAGACAACCGACCAGGGCTTCTGACGTAATGTCCAATCCTCACCTTCTCATGGTGCACCCGGTTGGGTATCTATCTGGATACTGAACGAATGAGGATGGGCTGGCAATTTGGGATTTAGCCTACCAAATTGTATTCTTATTGGCTTAAACCAAAATACAAAATGATGGTACAACATGACAAAATTTCATGCCGGCTGGGGCATCACCCTGTTAAACAAGGCCCCCCCCCCCCGTTGTTTTCGCCATGGAAACAGGGCAAACAACGAAAAGTCAGCTACTAGAACAAATCCTAAACCTTATTCCAACTCGACATCACCAGAATTCAAGATAGGTGTTATCAACATAAGAAGCCTGAATGGCAAAGAAATGAAGCTAGCTGAGGAATTGGATAAGTACCAGATCGACATAATAGGGGTGACTGAAACAAAAAAGACAAAACTGGTGAGATCTTTCTGAGCAATAAATACAAAATGTTATATTCAGGCAATGACAATCGAGGAAAAGAAGGAGTACCCATAGTATTCAACACTAAATACGAGGCTAATCTTCTTGAATGGCAGGCAGTCTCAAGAGAGTGATGTGGGCTAATATAAGAATGGGGAACTGGACAATGAGACTTGTTTTTGCCCACAGAAAGTTGGTCCTACAGAAGGTCCTACTAAGTGGAGGAATTTTTTGAGACTTTAGAGAAAGCAACCAACACAATGAAAAAGGAAAAGTTGATCCTTGTTGGGGATCTAAATAGCAGAGTAGGAAATCATTGTGAGACATACAAAAATATTTTGGGAAAATTTGGAGAAAAGAGCATAGCAAATAATAATAGCAAATACCTGTTGGATTTCTGCTCAGGACATGGACTGGTTATTACTAACACAATGATCCAACATTGAAATGTGCACAAATTCACATGGAGAGAAGAGGCAAGGAATAAGAAAAGTCTCATTGACTATGTTATAGTTGGTAGTGAGGTTTTCCCACTGGTAAGGACACCAGAGTGTACAGAGGATTTAAAATTGAAAGTGATAGCCAGTCTTGAGCAAGATAAAATTGAATTTCATATTGAAAAGAACATGTAAGAAAGTTTTAAAGAGAATAAAAGTTGAGCAACTCTGAGATGTGAACTGTAGACTAAAATACACAACGATTATTGAAGAAAAAATAAAAGAGTTTGAGAGCAGGAACCAAACTTTGGCGATTCAGTGGCAGGCCATGAAGAAAACACTAATTGATTCAGCCAGAGAGGCATGTGGTGAGGTTGTGTGCAAGGATAGAAAAATCAGAACTCCATGGTGGACACAGGAAGTTAAAGAGGCAGTGAAGGAAAAGAAGAAAGCATAACAAAAGTTCCTGTCAAATAAGTCAGCTTGTGCTCTTAGAGAATACAGAGACAAATGTAAGAAAGCCAAACACTGTGTAAAAGTAGCTAAACAAATGTCATGGGAGAAAATAAATAGCAAGAAGGTAGCAAGATATTCTTGAGGTTGTTGAAGAAGCTCAGAAATGGAGGAAAGAGTGCTGTAAAAGGAATTTGAGATGATAAAGGTGACATGAAAACAGAAGAAAAAGAGGAGGAGTATGAAGTTATTACTTTGAAAAATTGCTTAATAAAACAAGCAGTGATGATAACATGGTGCTAAAAAACACTGACCAGACATGCAGTCAGGAATACATATCCATACTTGAAGTACGAAAAGCCATCAAAAGCCTGAAATGTGAAAAGGCAGCAAGAGTAGATGATATTCGACCAGAAGTGCTCAAGTATGGGGGTATAAAAGTCGTACAGTAGCTGCACTGCATAGTTCAGAGGGACGAATTCCAGATGATTGGAGTAGAGCTCTCATAGTGTACATATATAAAAAGGAAATAAAACTGATTGGGAAAATTACAAAGGTATTTCCCTACTGAGTATTCCTGGCAAGATCTGTGGAAGTATACTAGAGAAACAGTGGAGAAGAATTGTGGAAGAAAAGCTTGGTGAAGAACAAGCTGAATTCAGGCCAAATAGAGGCTGTCAGGATCAGATCATCACTTTATGACAAATAGTTGAGAAATCATGGGAATACAACAAAGATCTGTATTTAAGTTTTGTAGATCTGGAAAAGGCATATGACAAGGTTGCAAGAGAGAAGCTATTCCAAACACTACAGTTATATGGTGTTAATGGGATATTATATCAAGCAATCCTTAATCTTTATTTGAGTTGTCAGTCAGCAATTAGAATTGAAGGAGGTACAGGAAGATGGTTTAATGTTAAATCTGGTGTCAGACAATAATGTACATTATCCCCTCTCTTATTCATTACTTATATGGATCACGTTTTGAAAGAAACTGGTATTAAACTTGATATCAAAATTAGAGGTGTTAATCTCAGCTCTTTGCTTTATGTGGATGTTGTTATGCTTCTAAATAAATCTGCTACAAGTCTGCAAGATGCTATGACTAAATTGAATAACTGCAAGAACAAGTCTGCAAGATGCCATGACTAAATTGAATAACTGTTGTAATAGATATGGTATGAACATCAACATTAAAAAGACAAAGACATTGAAAATATCAGCTGCATTGTGAATGGAGAACTAATAGAACAAATAAAACATTTCAGCTACTTCGGCATGATTTTTAGTGAAAATGGTAAGTTAAATATGGAAATTGTCAACAGAATAAGCAAAGCTGGTATGGTAGGATGTCAACTGAATAAATTTATGTGGAATAAGAGAGAAATTAGCCAAAATGTTAAATTAGCTGTGACCAAAGACTTGAGACTGCAGATATGAGAGTACTGAGAAAGATTAGGGGGCATGAACAGATGGCATCAATGGCAATATCTAATTAAAAATAAGGATATTAGGAAAGAACTTGACATTGTCAGCATCCAGGAATGCGTTAGCAGAGCTAATCTCAAGTGGTATGGTCACTTAAACAGAATGGGAGATAAAAGATTAGCAAAACTAGTGTTCTCTGCCAGGTTGGCAGGAAAAAGACCCAGTGGAAGACCAAGATATATTTGGATTGATACAGTAAAAAGTGCCTTTGAAGACAGAAATATAAGATCTGATAATAGTGGAGTCTTGACATTTAACAGACTGATTTGGAGGAAAATTGTAGATTGGACGTTAGTAATGATGTAAATTTTTCATGTAGTACTATGATATCCTGTACATCTCTTGAGGGCATATATCAGGAATTCGATGATGATGATGATGATTTATTGTATTCTCTCTCCAACTGAATTTGTTATTATTTGCATTTGTCCAGTTCTATTAAAGCTTGTATGGCCTTCTTTTTCAATTTCCAGCCACAAAAGTTCACATTGCTATTGAACGTTTTTGTACTTGTTTGTACTATAAATTAAAGATGCCAAGAAATTATATACTTGATTTAATCCTTTATCCAAGTATAAGCAAACAAATTTTGTGCGTGAAGTAATTTCATGACTGGCAACTCATATAGAGGCTAATGACTTCACATCACTTGCCTTAGTGATGTGAAAATGTGTGATGCATTACACATTTCCATATCCTTATGGAAATGTGTAATGCTAGGCATTATGGGATGGGTCACTACCCAGACCAGTTTCAACCTTGCCTTCCCATATTCCATAAGGATGTGTGCTTTGCATTATGGGATACTAAGGCAAGTGATTTGTAGTCGTAAATTACTTCATGCACAAACTTTGTTTGCTTACACTTGGATAAAGGATTAAAGCCAGAATATAATTTGTTGGCATCTTTAATTTAAAGTTCACGCTGCGTTAATCATTAATTACCTTTTCCATGGTAATTTTCAAAAAATAGCAAAGATCACATGTATTTTTTTTTTCTTATATTTATTTTTAAGGGACTCTTTAAAAATAAATATAAGATTTATTTTTAAAGAGTTTATTTATTTTTATTTATTTAAAATAAAATTTATTTTTACTTATACCATCAAAAGGAATGGTATATATTTTACATATATACCATTCCTTTTCATCTCTCTTAATCTGATCCTCACAAATCACAGAATGCATTAGAATAGAAGAATGTCCTGTGATGTGGAACAAAAATTGATGTGTCTGACATCCAAGATATGAATATCTCTGGAGTAGTGGTGAAAATTTTAAAGAAGTTGGTAGGAGCTTAATACAGAAATGGATTGACAGATAAGCTGTATGATATGTGATAATTAAATTCCCAGGATGGTGTTGTACTATTGCATATGGCAAGTCAGGCTGAACCTGACATCTCTGCTGTTGCCTTGAGTCATATCAAAACAATCAATTCATAGTTGACAAGCAGTGGTAGAGTTACATGTGCATGTTTATTGGTTTCAGCAGAAAAATGAGTGAACAGAATCTAGAACAGTGTGGTGACATCAAGTTTTATGCAAAGTAAAGGAAAATGCACAACTGAAACTCTAGACATGTTAAGAGTAGTTTATGGCAATGATACCATGAAAAAGTGTACCGTGACTGTAGGTGTGTAACCTATTTGAGCAGCATAAGAGGTTTGAAGAGAGAGGGAAGACATGAGAGATGATGAAAGAACTGGATGACCAGAAACTCATCAAACACATGGAAAGAGTTTGCAATTAGTTTGGTCCAGCAAATCATCATCATCAAATTCCACATGTATCATCAGGGGGTGTACAGGATATGATAGTACTACATGAAAAATTTGCATCATTACTAATTTCCTATCTACAATTTTCCTCCAAATCAGTCTGTTACTTGTCAAGACTCCAACATTATCAGATCTTATATTTCTATCGTCTAAGGCACTTTGTACCGTGGTCTTCCTCTGTGTTGTTTTCCTGCCAACTTGGCAGAGAACACTTGTTTTGTTAATATGTTCGCTGCCAACTATGAATACTCTTGTAGTTGGTAAACCAGCCACACAAGCCAGCTATGAGTATGCTCGTATGATGCTTACCGCCAGCAACGAGATTACTGTACTGATCTTGAAGAAGTGAAAATGCTTGCCTTGTGGAGCTAGCATCAAAACTCTGTATTCTCATAGATGGTATATGCTCTGCACAAGCCAACTACGAGTATACTCGTATGACGCTTACCGCCGTCAACGAGATTACCGTACTGACCTTGAAGAAGTGAAATTGCTCGGTGTACGGGAACAGACTATGCCGAAGTAGCGTGGCAGCAAACGTGTTAATCTTTCCTCGTCCATTCTGTTTAAGTGACCACACCACCTGAGATTAGCTCTGCTAATGCATTCCTGGATGCTGACAATGTCAAGTTCTTTCCTAATATCGTCACTTTTAATATGATATTGCCATTGATGCCATCTGTTCACGCCTCTAATCTTTCTCAGGACACTCATATCTGCGGTCTTTAGTCTTTGGTCAAGTGTTTTACTTCTGACACAGCTCTCAGATCCATAAGTTAAAACTGGTTTGAACACTGTCTTGTATACAGCTAATTTAGTGTTCTGATTAATTTCTCTCTTATTCCATATGAATTTATTCAGTTGACTGCCTACCATATCAGCTTTGTTGATTCTGTTGTCAATTTCCATATTTAATTTACCATCTTCAGTAAAAGTCATGCCTAAGTAGCTAGAATGTTGTGAACTTGTTCCACAGGTTCCCCATTCACAACACAGTTGACATTTTCAACAATTCTACCTATTTTCTTAGTCTTTTTAATGATGACCTTCATACCTTATTTATTACAACAGTTATTCAGTTTAGTCAGGGAATCTTGCAAACTTGTAGAAGATTTATTGATAAGTATAACATCGTCCGCATAAAGCAGAGCCGATCATTAACATCTCCAATTTTCATATCATGTTTAATACCACTTTCCTTCATAATGTGATCCATATAGATAATGAATAACAGAGGGGATAATGTACATCCTTGTCTCACACCAGATTTAACATTAAACCATCTTCCTGTACTTCCTTCAATTGTAACTGCTGACTTACAACTCAAATAAAGACTAATTATTGCTTGATATAATGCCCCATTGACACCCTATAACTGTAGTGTATTGAATAGCTTCTCTCTTGATACCTTGTCATATGCCTTTTCCAGGTTGACAAAACTTAAATACAGATCTTTGTTATATTCCCATGCTTTCTCAACTATTTGGCCTGAATCCAGGTTGTTCTTCACCAAGCTTTTCTTCCACAATTCTTCTCAACCGTTTCTCAAGTATACTTGCATAGATCTTGCTAGGAACACTCAGCAGGGAAATACGTCTGTAATTCTCACATTCAGTTTTATTTCCCTTTTTATATATGGGTACTATTAGAGCTCTACTCCAATCATCAGGAATTCGTCCCTCTGTCCAGGCTTTCTGAATTATGCAGTGCAGCTACTGTAAGACTTTTATACCACCATACTTCAGTATTTCTGGTCGAATATCATCTACTCCTGCTGACTTTCCACATTTCAAACCTTTGGTGGCTTTTTTCTACTTCAAGTATGGATATGTATTCCTGACTATAGTCCTGTTGAGTGTTTTTTACCACTGTGCTATCACTGCTTGTTTCATTTAGCATTTCTTCGAAGTAATTACTCCATACTTCAAGGATATCTTTTTCTCTTGTTTTCATGTCACCTTTATCATCTCTAACTCCTTTTTGCACTCTTTCCTCCATTTCTAAGCTTCTTCAACAACCTCCAGAATATCTTACCACTTTCTTGATATTTATTTTCTATGTTCTTGCCAAAGTACTCCCATGACTTTTGTTTAGCTCGTTTTACACAGTGTTTCGCTTTCTTACATTTGTCTCTGTATTCTCTAAGAGCAAAAACTGACTTATTTGCCAGGAACTTTTGATATGCTCTCTTCTTTTCCTTCACTGCCTCTTTAACTTCCTGTATTCACCATGGAGTTCTGATTTTTCTATCCTTGCAGACAACCTCACCACATGCTTCTCTGGCTGAATCAATCAGCGTTTTCTTCAATAATCTTTGTGCATTTTTGTCTACAGTTCCCATCTGAGAGTTGCTCAACTTTTATTCGCTTTAAAACTTTCTTAAATGTTATTCTTTTCAATATGAAATTCAATTTTATCCTGCTCAAGACTAAATAGTGATCGCTTCCAATTTCAAATCCTCTGTACACTGTGGTGTCCTGCACCAGGGAGAAAACATCACTATCAACAATAACATAGTGAATGAGACTTTTCTTATTCCTTGCCTCTTCTCTCCACATTAAATTGACATCCATATTCCTTAACTCAGTCCTCCAAACTATCCAAACCATCTTGCAAAATTTTGACATTCTGTGCACTCACTATTGCTGTACCCAACTTTGCATCATCAGCAAACTTCCTCTCAGATCCTTCCCTATATCGTTAATGAAGAAATTGAAAAGTAGCGTTCCAAGAACTGAACCCTGTGTCACACCACTAGTCACAAGCCGTCTTTTAGACTCTACTCCTCAATAAACCACTCTCTGATATCTTCATCAACCACCCTCCTATCCATCTCACCAACCCTATATCCATCCCCATATGCTGCAGTTTACTGATTAGAATTCCAGGTGGTATCCTGCCAAAGGCCTTAGGAAGGTCCAGTAGAATCACTATAAACCCATTACCCTTATCCAGTTCAGCCGTTACTGTGTGCATAATAAAACATGAGCAAGTGACTGATGCATGATCATGAGCTACCCTTCACAAAACCATGTTTCATCTATCCCATTTTCATCTATTAAATCCTTTATTTTTCTCTTGACTAATTTCTCCAAAACCTTGACAACGATTCCTGATATGCTAATCGGTCGGTAATTTACAACAGCAGTCTTGGAACCTCCTTTATGCAGTGGAACTCTTTTTCCCTCTTTCCGCTTCCTCTGGACTAACCCGGACCCGAGACTCAAATTAAACAAAATGGTCAAGGGCACTGACAATTCTTTAGCCGCTTCTTGTATGACACGAACCGGTATACCATCCAATCCCATAGATGTATTGACATTGAGGTTTTGCAATAGACTACTCACCTCCACTTCATTCACCACAATTCCCATATAATCTATTGGTTCATTCATTCCTGCAATGTCACCACCTGGATGATATATTCTTGCAAAGTGCTCGTTCAGTAATTCAACTATATCAACTGATTTGGTTACTTCCCTACCATCGGCATTCTTTAAAATCATTCTGCAGTATACATTTTTTCTTTTACTTGCAACATATCGAAAAAATTGTTTGGGATTCTCTTTAGCCTGCATGGCTAATGTTCTTTCATAATCCATTTTTGCTTTTCTTACCACACTCGTTACCCTTCTGGCCTTTTATACCATTCATGTGCGTGCCGGTCACCTTTCTCCTTAAATTCCCTCCATAGTTGTTTCTTTTTTTGCAGCTCAAGCTTAATGGTGTTATTCATCCATTAACCCCTACTTGATTTATTATTCGGACTCTAGGTATACAGTCAGCCATTGCCTCATGCAAACACTTCCTAACTGCCTCCCATGCACTATCATCTAGCCCTTGCAGTTTTACATGCCATGGCACTGAACCAATTAAACTCCCAAGCTTGTCATACTTACCAGCCCGATAATTCCACATGTACCCTGTCTTAATTGTAAATTCCACACCTTTAGTCACCTCCCAAGTCAAGACCTTATGATCACTCTCACCAATTGGTGGCAACGTGGTCATATTCATTACAGCCAAATTCTCTAGGTCAAGTACTCTCTGACCCCTAGTATTTTCCATTACATGCTGTCGCAAATAATTATCCCTTAATAATCACATAAAATCCAATTCCTTCCTCCCATGTGTCCTCTCCTCCTTCCAATCAATGTTACCATAGTTGAAATCACCCATAATAATTACCCTCCTTCCAATAAATCTCAGACTTATTATCTCGTTTTCTATTTTACACTTTGTATGTTAAACATGACATGTTTTCTGATAAATGAGCTTGACTGCTAATAGCACAAGTATGTTCTCATTTAATGTTGTGCTTCCTGTTAGATCCTGTATGAGTGACTCTTTTGTTGAAAGATTCCCCCATTCAAGATCTAACAGTTGTCATTGCCAGAAAATAAAATTTTGTATTTATTGCTCAAAAAGATCTCACCAGTGTTTGTCTTTTTTGTTTCAGTCACCCCTATTATGTCTATCTGGTACTTATCTAATTCCTCAGCTAGCTCCATTTCTTTGCCATTCAGGCTTCTTATGTTGATAGTACCGATCTTTAACTCTGGTGATATTGAGTTGGGGTGTGCCTTCAGATTTGTTCCAGCAGCTGACTTTTCGCTGTTTGCCCTGGTTCTGTGGCAAAAACAACGGGAGGGCCTTATTTAAACAGGCGACGCTCCAGTCGGCATGAAATTTTGTCATGTTGTACCATCATTTTGTATATTGGTTTAAACCAATAAGAATACAATTTGTTTGGCTAAATCCCAAATTGCCAGTCCATCCTCGTTCATTCAGTATCCAGGTGGATACCCAACAGGGTGTACCACGAGAAGGTTAGGATTGGACATTAAGTCAGAAGCCCTGGTCGGTTCTCTGCATTCCTTTAAAGGCTATGTGGAGGTCTCCTCTCAGTTACATAGCTTTGACCTTTAAGCACCCCTGTTTATTTTTATCTTTCTTCATAGTTGTTTTTGATAGTTATTACTGGTGATGAAATCTGTTGCTTTCAGTACAACCCTGAAACAAAACACCAATTCATGCAATGGTAAACATCTTCACCAAGACTGAAAAAAGAATGGGTGTCAATCGCAGGTCATGATAGTGCTTGTATGTTTTTTCAGTTGGAAGGGTGTAATGCATTTCAAATTCATTAAAGAAGGACAAACCATGAACCAACATTATTATTTAGAAGTGCTGGCTAAGTTACATGAAGCTGAACCCATGTGCACAACCCATATTGTCTGCATTCTTTCCATTTCTTAATTGCATGACATTGAGATTTGTTACTAATCATGGATGACTGAGCACTCTCCAAATTGTATCAGCCATTATCACTGAAGAATTAATCAGTCAGTCCCATGGTGCTTTGAATGTCAAAGCTACGTTTGCCTCTATCATACTCATTCAGAACTTCCAACTTTACTTCTGAAGAATTGGAGTTCCTAGGACATTTTTTTCACTTGTTCTCTATTCACATTCTTCATTTCATTCTTAATTTCATTTGTTTTCTCTTGCCAGGCATCTTGCTCAAAGGCACAGAGTTATTTACAGATAAAGACAAATACTGCATAGACCAATAAGGACACAAAATGAACACTGAGCACAGCAGAAGGGGGAGGCAGAAAACAAGGCACATGCGTAGAATCTTCTGTCCCTTATAGAGGAAACAGTGATAGTCCTTATGTACTGCAATAATAAAATCCCATATATGTGAAAATGCAGATAACAAAATCATGTATAATGAGATTTATCTGTAATCTGGTTGGAATCTTGTCTTACCAAAACACGACATTGATATTTATTTCATCTTTGTTTTGGTGCGATTTAGATATCTCAAGAAATCATTCAATTCTCTTCTTTGTCGGCTATCAAATATAATCTCACAAATAGCAGAAAATCCATATCCATTTCACACTTGGTGTTGCATTTTCAGGTCCACTGGTAGATGTTGTTTTCATTGACAGTTCGTATTTTGGTTAAGGAAATAGTAACATGCCTACATGAGGTACTGGTCTCATGGTTGAAGTCAAGTTCAGTATTTCATTTTTCAACTGCAGAGAAGTTGAAGATATTTGGTAAACAGCAGCCATAATCACTTTCTTGATCTCAGGCTCCCTCCATATTGAAATGGCAATGTTATGGAAGGAGGTCTTGTACTTTGCTGCAGTATATGGGGATAGCCCCAGTCCTACCCTTCCACAGAGTGAGAATAAATCAAAGTACAGTCCAGGAGCTGATCAGGCTTTAATGTAACCACACATATACATAGTGAAATGAGTCTGTATTATTCATATATTTTATATAGTTACCAAATCATGTACCAAACACATGATTTATTAACTATATAAGGCATTGTATCCATAGAACTTTGGCCAGGACTTGCTGCAAGATAGTTTGTCATAGGATGCTTACTATGGTGTTGGTTACTTTACTTAGCATATACAGTTGTATTAATTAAGTAAAATCACCTAATTTTGAAGTATAGTGTCATGGAATAACTTAGAATAAGAAGATTTATTGTCATGCATTTGGTAGAAATGCAATTTCCAACATATTTCACTACATAGATTTGGTGAAGTCTTTATTAAGATGCCAGACAGTACTGAACAAATCAGCAGCAATACATAATTGTTGATAGTGTAACATTGAATGTTCTAATTGTTTCTTCATTTCTTTCTGCAATGGAGACAACATGGTTTTTAAACTGCTTTAAGTCCTCATTGAACAATATAGTGACAGTTTTTGACTGGGAAATGAAAATCATCCATAATTAAAGACTCTGTGACAAACAACTGAGTCATATCCAAAGCCTGTTGGTAGCAAATCACAAATATTATTTATTTCTGTTGCCTAAACCAACTTTAGTGTGTCAGTGTGAAGTTAAATTATGAGAGTTAAATTTACATAGTTAATACTGAAATTGTAATAGATGAAATTGCTATAAATGATATTTCTAGCACTTAATCTTACATCCTATGATTTGAACTAAACATATTTGGTCATTTATATAATTCAAATACAAACTTATTTATTAATTACCGACCATTTACGAAAAACAAAATTACATTAGAGCCTACCAGTTTCGCCAGCAAACTGTCTGGCTTTTTCAAGGCGTTTACTGAGACATGAAAACTAGTAAATGCAAATTGAAAGGAACATAAAAAACGTTGTAAACCAACTAGTAGCTAAGTAGTAACTAGTCCTCTCTGTTACACGTCGCGTGACAGAGAGGACTTATTGTTCTTATTCATTATCACGCATGTGTGTTTTTTGTAAACGTGTAATGTGATTACTGGCTAGCTGTAGTTCAGATTGATTTACAGAGAGAGAGGATCAGGTTTTTCCACTAACTGTTTAGGATTGCACCCTGATTTCTGTTGAGGTTTCCACTGGTTATTAACACTATTGTGGCTTCCTTGAATAAACGATGTCTATAGTCGTCATCCAGATATGGCATGGAGCTGTTTTGCCACTCTATCGTGTGGTTAGATGTACAGAAATGATGTGATAAGCCAGAAGAGATACTTCTGTTGTGGTTTACATCACCAACATGTTCTTTTTGTCTGATTTCTAAACTCCGTGAAGTTTGTCCGATGTAGGCAAGACCACAGGAGCAAGGAATGTAATATACTCCTGGATATTTGTAGAAAGGCACCTTATCTTTTGGGGATCCTAAAACTTGTCTGATGCTAGTGGTTGGTTTGAAGACCATTCTGATGTTGTAGGCGCTTAGTATTCTGGCTATTTGATAAGAAATTGACTTGATGAAAGGGATCACTACAGTAGAAATGTGCTGGGAGCGTGATTCTTCTTGTCTGGGGGTTGTCACCGTATAGATATTTTTTGATGTTTTGAGGGTATCCATTTTGTGATAATGTGTTGGCTATTAGTGAGAGTTCAGTCTGTGTATCCACCTCTTCTGATATAAACTTTCTGGCCCTATATTTCAACATGTGGATAATGCTCAGTTTGTGTGTCATGTGATGGTTTGAAGTATAATGAAGATATCTTCCAGTATCTGTGGGCTTTCTGTAAATAGATAATTTGACACTATTTGATTGTTTCTTTATCAAGATGTCTAAAAAATGCAGTTGGTTGTTGTTTTCCACTTCCAGAGTGAATTTTATTTTGTTATGTATTGAGTTGATTTTATCCACAAACGATTTTAGGTTTTCTAAGCTGTCTTGCCATATAATGAAGATATCGTCAACATATCTTCACCATGTAGATGGTCTAAGGGAGATTGTGGAGAGAACCAACTGCATTTTTTTGTTTTTTGAATTTTTAGGGATTTCATTCATAAAAAAAAATTATGAGCCTATAACACTTTAGTATTATGAGTGGGATAAAGGGTTAGATGATCCTCCCCCCCCCCCCAACCTTCAGTAAGAAAAGTTGTCTCACACTAGACATTAATTTTCATCCTACTACTTAAAGATGTATTTTATAAGTGGTCCACTGCTTGACTTGCAAAATTATTATATAGTAATTTGATTATACCCTTGACACTGCAAGGTAAAAATAGGGTAAAAGGATGAAGAGATTATACAATATGTATACAAGAAATAGTAATTTGATGAATTTATTAATTAAATTATCCTTTTTTTGTTTATTTTATTTATTTATTTTGTATGGGGTCTCCCCCATCCCTTAGGATGGGCTGAGTCCTCCTAATGAGGGATTAACATCTATGTTAATCAGGGATTAACAGTTCATCTACAGCATATATTTATGCTGTAGATGAACTGGTTTGCCCGTTCTGAGGGAAGAAAAACCAAAGTTTTTGGGTGACTCTACCTCCATATGAGACCAACTAACTCACCTTCAGTCGAAAGAGACCTCATAAAGGTTCCTCACATCATGACGGGAATTAAACCCAGGTCTTTCCATCCAAAGGGCTTTGTCTATACTGAATGAGCTACAGAGGCTCGTTTTGTTTCTGTTAATACGCTACTTAGTAAACCTTTTATAGTTTATAGTGCTAAAAGTTTTTGCATTGCCAATTTATTTAGTATGCAGGGATATATAAGATCTAATAATATAAAACTTTAATTTTATTGTTATCAAATATAACTTGAGGAAATGGAGAGAAAAAAGGATATTTTTTATATAAATACAGTAGACGGTAAAGGAAACGTGATTAATATCTTATGTATACTTTTAGCTTTACCTGTTGTGTTACCAAGTGATGCTATTCTTATTGAGGCTACCAGTCTGGATACTAAGATGGATACTGAGAGTTCTCAGGTGAGTTTTATACTTCAGAAAATTAAAGTATCATATTGGCTCATTATTAGCCAATATAATACTTGTTGGCTAATAATATAGCCAACAAGTGACTCACCTATATTTCATACTTCCTCCAGGTCTTTTTTTATCCTGCTTCAAACACTTGTCATTGCTGTTCTTGCATCTCTCATTCTGTTTAAGTGACCTACCATACAGTTTTGAATATTACTAATGTCATTTGCATATTTGAATCACATCATGTTAAAGATATGTCACTACTCACCTTAGTTGCCATTTAAAGATTATAAATGCTTAAATGGCATTTGGCTGAGTGAATAGAATCTCTGCTTTATAGCCTAGAGATTCCATTCCCACTGTGGCATACATATTTGTGAATAGATTTTTGTAATAGATGCTTTTTCATCACTAGTTGTGAGATTAAGCTTATTAGACCTGGAAAACTATTTGGTATCTAGAATAGGACTCCTGAATTATCTAACCTTAGCTTATCTGCTATGCCAAATATCCCATCCATATTGGTACAGTGTGGATGAACATAAAGGTCATTAACCTTTTATGGGATTTTCGTAGATTAAATGCAATTATATACAAGGTAAACCATATACATTTGGTTCTAATGCTATCAGAAGTAATTATCATAATGATCTTGAAGTTTTGATAGTATAAAACATAATCATATTCTGGAGATGTATGAGATCTTATTGAGAGTCTAGCACAATCAGTATTTCACAATTTGTTTCTGAGAACAACTTTCTTCTGAATTAGTCTGTTATTTATCACATCATTGATTTGGTCAACTCTTATATTTTGAACTTCTGAATGATTATAATTGCACTGACTCACCTATATTTCATACTTCCTCCAGGTCTTTTTTTATCCTGCTTCAAACACTTGTCATTGCTGTTCTTGCATCTCTCATTCTGTTTAAGTGACCTACCATACAGTTTTGAATATTACTAATGTTAAGTTCCTCTTGGCATAACAGCTGATGGTGCTGTTATGCCATCTCTTCACTCTTCTAATTTTTCCTTATAACTCTGATATCAGTGGTCTCCAGTTTTCAACTAGTTCAGTTTTTCTCAACCTGTGGTTTGTGGACCATAGGTGGTCCACAGACAGACTTAAATTAATTAAATAAATATATATTTTTTAATTATCTAAACAAATTAAAATTGAATAAGTAAAAATTATTGAAATCAAATGGGGACTTAAAAAAAAAACAAACAAATATTGTCAGAATGTTCAAAGGCAGAAGCAATAAAACTATACTGTTGTTCACTTCAAACTTTTTATTATTCGTCATTCTGCCACTGAATTTGTAGGGCAGAATGCCAATAATAAAAGAGGGATGAAGTGAACAATAATATAGTTTTATTGCTTCTGCCTTCCCCAGCTGTTTTGTCGGATTTGAAGTGAACATGTGTTATCCACATTTCAACCGATGACTTGTTGTTTATTGATTTTTATTATTGAAGGTTTCCCTCCTTCAACCAAGGCTCAGTATATCTTGAGAAGTGCTAAGTGATATTTGGACAAAGTGTGTTGTGAGTTAACCCCAGTATTATATATTTATATATTTTTCAGAAACGTTTTTTAATTATGGAAAAGTGGTTTAGAACTAGGACTTTGAAAAGAAGGACAAATGAAACAGGTGGTGCTAACCCTAATTGTGATACAAGTGTTGTAACGGCAAGTAAATTTTATACTATTAAAGAAGAAGAAACAAGCAGTTCAAAGAAAAATTACAGTAGGAAATATAACAGTTCATATTTGGAATTTGTGTTTACTTAGTGTGGAGATGAAAGTGAACAGAAACCTCAATGTGTTTTATGTTATGAAGTGTTGTTGAACGAGTGCGTGAAACCTGCAAAACTCCATTTAGAAACTAAACATTGTGATCTGAAAAATAAGCCAATTGAATTTTTTCAGCGACTTAGGGACATTAAATCATAGGAAAGATATGGTTTTGGCCATGGGTTCCATTAATAGCAAGGCACTGGAAGCATCCTATCTCTTAAGTTGTGCATAGCGAAAACAGGGAAACCTCATTCTATCGGGGAAAATTTGCTACTTCCAGCTATACAAGATGTGGTAAAAATGATGTTTGACAACAAGTTACTAAAATATGTTGATTTGATTCCTCTTTCAAATGACACTGTTGGTCGCAGAATTAATGATATGGCAGGTGATGTAGAATCTCAGTTAATCAAAAGAGTTAAGAAGAGCCCTTATTATTAAGACAATGAAAATAGGCAAAATCATTGAAAATGTCAACTGTGTTGTGAAGGAGAACCTGTGGAACAAGTAAAACAGTTCAGCTATTTAGGCACGATTTTTAGTGAAGATGGTAAATTAAATATAGAAATAGACAACAGAATCAGCAAAGCTGGTATGGTAGGAAGTCAATTGATAAATTCATATGGAATAAGAGAGAAATTAGTCGGAACACTAAATTAGCTGTATACAAAACAGTGTTCAAACCAGTTTTAACTTATGGATCTGAGAGCTGGGTCAGAAGTAAAACACTTGACCAAAGACTAGATACCACAGATATGAGAATCCTGAGAAAGATTATAGGCGTGAACAGATGGCATCAATGGCAATATCATATTAAAAACGAGGATATTAGGAAAGAACTTGACATTGTCAGCATCCAGGAATGCGTTAGCAGAGCTAATCTCAGGTGGTATAGTCACTTAAACAGAATGGGCGAGGAAAGATTAGCAAAACGAGGAAAGATTAGAAAGATTAGTGTTTTCTGCCAGGTTGGCAGCAAAACGACTCAGAGGAAGACAGAGATATAGGTGGATTGATACGGTACAAAGTGCCTTAGACGATAGAAATATAAGATCTGATAATATTCAAGGTATACATTTTTGGTCGTTTTTATAGATAGAAATACACTTTTATGAATATAAAAGTGTATTTCTATCTATAATATTTATACGAACTTAATAAAAGCGACAGTAATTGCCGCAAGTTATATGATAAAATTTCCAACAACGTAGAATACACGATATGGAATCAACTAGATCAAATGATACAACGCAATTACGAAAAAACTTTCAAACTTTATAAGGATAAACAAATTAGGAAATTCAACGAACTCTACAAGAAAAAATATCGGACACAAAACAACCTCCCGGATGACAAAGTGATTTTCAATTTGTCAAATCATAACCTCACAAGAAATGAATCTGATATTCTAAAAAAAGGTTTTAATTTCGCGATTACACCCAAAAACATTCCTAAAATGGATTTTATGTGTGGAATTGAAAAAGGCCTATATCCACTACCAAAAAACGTTGCAGACACTATTAGATTCAAAAGTACAATAATCCTAGCCAAAGCAAAACAACCTGTTCTCAACATGTCTCCTTATGAAAGAAAGGCAATTCTCAACTTGAAGAAAAATAAAGATATCATTATTACAAAAGCTGATAAAGGAAATTCTACAGTTATCCTCAACTCTAAAGATTATTATGATAAGTTAAACGTATTTACTATCAGACACCTCAACTTATAAAATCCTAGACAGAGACCCCACAATTAAAAATCATAATGAAACAAACCAACTAATCAGAAATTGTAACAATTGGCCAGAAGAAGTGAAGAAAACACTAAAATCCTCACATCCTATCACCCCAAGACTATATGGAACACCTAAAATACATAAACAGGATATACCTCTCCGTCCAATAGTTGATGGAAGATCATCACCAACCTACTTTTTGGCAAAACATCTTGCAAACTTATTAAATAATAAAATACGATCATCAGAATCCTATATCAAGAATAGTCAACATTTTGTAAATAAACTCCAAGCCATTACAATTGCACCAACTGACATGCTAGCCAGCCTAGATGTTGTATCCCTTTTCACCAATGTTCCAGTAGAAGAGGTAATAAACATCATCCAAGACCTCTTTCCTCTAGACATCACACAGATGTTTAGACACTGCCTTCAATCTAATTTCTTCAAAGTTAACAACACCATATACCAACAATTAGAAGGCCTAGCAATGGGAAGCCCACTATCACCATCTTGTGCAGACCTTTTCATGGAAAAACTTGAAAAAGAAATTCTCTCTGCAATCTCTCCGAAACCATCTACATGGTGGAGATATGTGGATGATATATTCATCATATGGCAAGACAGCTTAGACAACCTTAAATCGTTTGTGGATAAAATCAACTCAATACATAGCAAGATAAAATTCACTCTGGAAGTAGAAAACAACAACCAACTGCATTTTTTAGATATTTTGATAAAAAAACAACCTAACAGTGTCAAATTATCCATTTACAGAAAGCCCACAGATACTGGAAGATATCTTCACTATACTTCAAACCATCACAAGTCACACAAACTGAGTATTATCCACATGTTGAAACATAGAGCCCAAAAGTTTATATCAGAAGAGGAGGATACACAGAATGAACTCTCACTAATAGCCAACATATTATCACAAAATGGATACCCTCAAAACATCATCAAAAAATATCTATACAATGACAACCCCAGACAAGAAGAATCCCACCGTCAGCACGTTTCTACTGTAGTGATACCTTTCATCAAGTCAATTTCTTATCAAATAGCAAGAATACTAAGAGCCAACAACATCAGAGTGGTCTTCAAACCAACCACCAACATCAGACAAGTTTTAGGATCTCCAAAAGATAAAGTTCCGTTCTACAAATATCCAGGAGTATATTACATTCCCTGCTCCTGTGGCCTTGCCTACATTGGACAAACTTCACGAAGTTTAGAAATTAGACAAAAAGAACATGTTGGTGATGTAAACCACAACAGAAGCATTTCTTCCGGCTTAGCACATCATTTCTGCACATCTAACCACACGATAGATTGGCAAAAACAGCTCCATGCCATATCTCGATGACGACTACAGGCATCGTGTATTTAAGGAAGCCACAATAGTACTAATAACCGGCGGAAACCTCAACAGAAATCAGGGTATAATTCTCAACAGTTCGTGGAAAAACTTGATCCTCTCTCTCAATCAATCTGAACTACAGCTAGCCAGTAATCACATTACAAGTCTACAACAAACACGCATGCGTGATAATGAATAAGAACAATAAGCCATCTGTGTCACGCGAAACGTGTAATCATAGATACTAGTTTGGTTTACAACGTTTTTTATGTTCCTTTTAATTTGCATTTACTTTCATATCTCCGTAATACCTTGAAAAAGCCAGACAGTTTGCTGGCGAAACTGGTAGGTTTTAATAAATGTTTATTTGTAAAATACTGGTCTGTATTCATAAAAGTGTATTTCTATTTTAAGATCTGATAATGTTGGAGTCTTGACAAGTAACAGACCGATTTGGAGGAAAATTGTAGATAGGAAATTAATAATGATGTAATTTTTTTCATGTAGTACTATCATATCCCCTTGAGGGTACATGGCAAGAATTTGGAAATGATGTTGATGATAATGTTTATTTTTGAAGTAAAACTTTAATTTCAACATTCTAAAATGTTATTTTTCTTGTTTTTCTGCTCGCTGAATCGTTGATGACATTGTCGAAGTCTATTTCATCACTCAGTTGCTGTTTTATAGACAGTAAGGCAAGATTTCTTAAATGCCAAAAAAAGTGCCAACTGGGGTGGACGTTCCCCCCTCCCCCAGCTATGGCTCTGTAACTTAGTGGTCCGTAGAATGTTTTTCAGCATTTTACTGGTCCTTGGCCTTAGAAAGGTTGAGAAACGCTGAACTAGTTGATTTTGGAGCCTGAATACTGTTTTTGTACCACCAGCTTGGATCTTTGCGAATTTCTCTTTTATTTCAGATAAATGCATTGAGTTGGCTTTCCACCATACCAAAATTACTTAATCTGTTATTCATTTCCATATTCACTAAAAAATAAAAAAAAATAAAAAAAAAGTTCTTTTTTTTTTTTTTTTTCTGTTTACCTGCCTATTTAATAGTTTTAGTCTCTTTTATTTTTATTATTGATAATTTGGCTAAAACACTTGAAAACTTGGCATAACTTTAGATAAAGTATTTAGTACACTACATAAAGAACTGAGCTTAATTTTTTCTGTTCAGATATGTTTCATATCACTTTTCTTAATATCATTGTTCTTCATTAGTCTTAATATGTTCCCTCTAGGGAATGTACAGGATAATATGATAGTATTACATAATAAAGTTAATGTGGTCCATATAGATAATAAATACAAGTGAAAACAGTGTATAACTCTGCCATATACCTGTTTAGCATTAAACCTCTTCCTCTGCATTATGTAATTCTAGTAGCGAGGCTTATACTTTGGTTATACATAACTGGTAATTAGCTTACGGAATTAATAACACATATAATGTATATTAATTAAAGGCAACTTTAATGAATAACTTCTATATTTCAACGTCATGTTGCCATCTTCAGGAACATAAAGATATGGTATGTGCACGCAGGCACTAACAAAAGCAAATGAGGAAGAAAGCAGGAAACTAATATTGTTCCTAAAGTCCAAATGGTGCCCTCTTGGCGGGCTAATTTGGTTGTCTTGGCCGTTTGGCTGAAGTTCTCATAATGTAAGTCTCCCAAATTGGGTAGTTTCATGCACCCAAATTTCTTGAGGTTTGGAACGTTTTTTAGAGCTGCTGATGATTCCTTGAATAATCTCATCATCATCATCAAATTCCTGCCGTGTACCCTCAAGGGGTGCACAGGATATGATAGTACTACATGAAAAAAATTACATCATTATTAATTTCCTATCTACAATTTTCCTCCAAACCAGTCTGTTACTTGTTAAGACTCCAACATTATCAGATCTTATATTTCTATCGTCTAAGGCACTTTGTACCGTATCAATCCACCTATATCTTAGTCTACCTCTGGGTCATATTGCTGCCAACCTGGCAGAGAACACTTGTTTTGCTAATCTTTCTTCGCCCATTCTGTTTAAGTGACCATACCACCTGAGATTAGCTCTGCTAACACATTACTGGATGTTGACAATGTCAAGTTCTTTCCTAATATCCTCGTTTTTAATATGATATTGCCATTGATGCCATCTGTTCACACCTATAATCTTTCTCAGGACTCTCATATCTGCAGTCTTTGGTCAAGTATTTTACTTCTGACCCAGCTCTCAGATCCATAAGTTAAAACTGGTTTGAACACTGTCTTGTATACAGCTAATTTAGTGTTCTGACTAATTTCTCTCTTATTCCATATGAATTTATTCAATTGACTTCCCACCATACCAGCTTTGCTGATTCTGTTGTCTATTTCTATATTTAATTTACCATCCTCAGTAAAAATCGTGCCTAAGTAGCTGAAATGTTTTACTTGTTCCACAGGTTCTCCATTCACAAGACAGTTGACAATTTCAATGATTCTGCCTATTTTAATTGTCTTTGTCTTTTTATTGCTGACCTTCATACCATATCTATTACAACAGCTATTCAATTTAGTCAGAGAATCTTGCAGACTTGTAGCGGATTTATTTAGAAGTATAATATAATCTGCATAAAGCAAAGAGCTGACATTAACATCTCCAATTTTGATATCACGATTAATACCACTTTTCTTCATAATGTGATCCATATAGATAATGAATAACAGAGGGGATAATGTACATCCTTGGCTCACACCAGATTTAACATTAAACCATCTTCCTGTACTTCCTTCAATTCTAACTGCTGACTTACAACTCAAATAAAGACTAAGTATTGCTTGATATAATGCCCCTTTGACACCATATAACTGCAGTGTATTGAATAGCTTCTCTCTTGGTACCTTGTCATATGCCTTTTCCAAATCGACAAAACTGAAATACAGATGTTTGTTATATTCCCATGCTTTCTCGACTATTTGTCGTAAAGTGAAGATCTGATCCTGGCAGCCTATATTTGGCCTGAATCCAGCTTGTTCTTCACCAAGCACCACCAACAAAATTGGCAGAGGCATTTGCCTGTTGATGAGACATTTCATGTTTGAGGAAATGGATAACAGCATGAAGAAATGTAGCAAAGTAGAAGGATGATTGCAATTGTTTGCCATGGAGAAATTTATACAGAAAAGGAAATCTTTGCAGATTAAGCTGGAAATTTTTAAAGCAGCTCACTCCTGCTGTCATGTCATTTTGTGAAGATGGTCTTCTATAAGTTATGCATCTAGTGGAACCATCCTCAGAACACTTCATTGCATTTTCTGAATTTGAAGAATTTGTTGATGATGACCTAGTTTCCCGTGTCTAAATTTTTTCTCTCAGAGTGGTGCATAATTGTAATGGATTGCCATTGAAATTTGTGAGTGCAAGTAGTGTGAATGAATTCAAGAACAAGTATGATAGTCAGTAAGTGTAATATGTGGTCTGCCTTGATGAGTCCCTGACGGTCTCTCAATAATAATAATAATATTGCACATTTATGAAATATATGCCTAGATACATAATTTAATCTATCCTAGGAAAAATTTGGTTTCTGAGAATCAATTTACTTTGCCAAAAATTATGATAAATGAGAGATGGATTGCTACATAATGCATAACCATTCTCAAAATGGAATGAAAAGAATCTATCTATTCTTCTCCACTTGATTTTAAAAGACCTTCCTACTTAAAAGTGGAAAATTAACTTTTGAAAATAGATTCTTCTAGAATATTTTAAGGATGAAAGATATACGCTCGGGTCTCTTTACAATGGTACATAAATTTTGAGGTTATGCAGTGCTTAACTTCAAAACTTATGTGTCGTTGTACATAATGAACAGTGTGTTGCAGCACATTCTGGCATAATGTGAGTAACGTGTAAGCAGTGAGTGTCCGTGAAGTTTAATTTTGCATGTGAGTAAGTGTTTGTCTTTTCATTATCGAAAATCTAAATTTTGCTAATTTTTATTTTAAAGATTTAATTTGGCCCAGTGGAGGAAAAAAGCACCAAAGAAAAGCAATTTCTTTGGAAATGAAAATTGCAATTTTAGATCGCTTAGCAAAAGGAGAAGGATCTACGGCAATTGGTAAACATTTTAATTTAGGCGAATCTACTAAGATTCGCCTAAAACAATGAAGTCGCATTAAGAAAATCTGTCATTTCTGGAACAAAATTAATTGTGCCAAATTACCATCATACTCGAGAGATGTTTTATTAGAAAAAACGGAACAAGCTCTCGTAATTTGGATTGAAGAATTAACTCAAAGAAGAATTGCTTTAAGTGGTTATTTAATTAAACAATTTCATCTGTTCATAAAACAATTTGGTTTTATGAACAGATGAAGCAATTAGAGCCGTCTACTTCCGCTTCCCAGGCTGATAAACAATTTTCAGCTAGCTGAGAATGGTTAACCGGATTTTTAAAAAAGAATTCACTTCATAACATGAAGATAACAGGAGAGGTTGCAGCAGCAGATGAAGAAGCAGCCAAAAATTTTCAAGAGAAGTTAGCCAGAATTATTGAAGATGGTGGATATTGTCTTGATCAAGTGTTTAACACTGAAGAAACAGGATTGTTTTGGAAGAAAACACCTAGTCGAACTTACATCACAAAGTCTGAGAAAAAAGCAAGTGGGTTTAAAGCAAGCAAAGATCGAGTAACATTGTTACTTTGTAGCAATGCATCAGGAAATCAAATGTTGAAACCCCTCCTAGTAAATCAATCTCTAAGACCACGTGCTCTAAAAGACAAAGATCTAAAACAGCTGCTGGTACGTTGGATTGCTAATACAAAGGCCTGGGTAACAACTATTGTCTTTACTGAATGGTTCAATAATTGCTTTGTACCAGAAGTGGAAACATATATGAAGCAAAAAGCTCTTGATTTTAAAGTTTTATTAATTATTGACAATGCACCAAGTCAACTGCATTTAGAACATCCAAATGTGCAGGTAGTGTTTTTTCCACCCAATACAACAAGCATTATTCAGCCATTAGATCAAGGCATAATTGCTACTTTTAAAAAAATATTACGTTAAGCACACTTTTCAATTTATATTGGATAAACTAGAAAATGAATCATTAATAGTAACTGACGTTTGGAAAAGATTTTCTATTTTGGACTGCTTAAATCATGTTGCATCTACTATCGCTGAAAAAAGACCACAAACTTTAAATGCCTGCTGGAAAGCAGCTTCGTCTGGATATGTTGCAAACATCTACATTAACAGCTGAAATCATTACTTTGGCACAGGAAATTGGTGGAGCAGGTTTTGATATATTTAGCAAGAATGATGTAGACGAATTGCTTGTGGATAATGCCTTAAGTGATGATGATATTATTGGATATCAATTAACTTTAGATATTGTCGAAGATCCAGAAAAGGATACCGAAGCAGAAGAAAAACCTGTCCCCCTCACTGCAAATATAATTCGAGAAAGTCTTGAACTGTGCAATGAATTGGAAAATCATTTTCTTGTTAATGACACAAATTCTGAACGAGCCTTTAAATTCCAACGTGAGCTGAAGAACTGCATGTCTAGATATTGGGAGCTGTATAAAAAATTAGTAAAATCATCATCGCAAAGTTTAATTACTGATTACATTGTCAGATGAAAAAAATCAAAAAATCGGCACAGAACGAGGGTGAAGCTAATTCTGTTTGTGAAGAACCATTGACTTTACCATACAGATCTGATGCGCTGACTATCTCTTCTGGTGATGAAAGTGATTTTGCACCAGGTTGCAAATGTTGCCGAATATTGTCTAGCGATGATAATTCTGATGACAAAATGTAAAAAAAAAAAAAAAAAAAAAAAAAAAATGTTACTTTTCAATAAAATTAAATGAATAAAGCTTTAAAACAAACTTAGGCATTCTTATTTTCCTGAATTTTTATAAACTTTTTTATGCGATTTTAGGTTTATTTTAATTCATTGCTTCGGTTTTAGAAAAGTATGGAACGTATCCTTAATTTTTCAACGTAAGTTAGTTTTTTTTTTTTTTCTGCGATTTTTTATATGCTGTTTTCTGTGGAATGTATCTACCGCATAAAAAGAGACCTGACTGTATATACAAATTACATGAAAACTCTTCAATTATTCATTTTCTTATTTAAAATATACTTTATTTCAGCCACCAGTTAGAATGACTGTTACTATTGACCCACCAAACAAGAACACTACTTTATTAGAAACAGATAAAGGCCCAGCAAGTCTCTATAATCTTCAGCTCAATAAAGAAAGGAAGAAAACATTTAATAAAATAAAAAAGAAGAGAAAGAAAAATGGTAAGTAATTTCTATTTTAAGGATTCTTATAGTCTATTCTCACTATAGCAAACACTGCATATAACAAATTTGTTCACTGTAACAAACTTAAAAACAGTTGTCATCCAAGCCTAATAGGCTCACTGCCATGCTTGATGAAATTCAGTATGGCAAATTATCCACTATAACAAATTCCATGTCTATTGTTATCATTACTGTAGATCTACACTGCCATTATTCATACACTCTTACCCTTATCAGTAACACCTCTCCTTAAGCTTAATCTTCTACAGAGCACTCATGATTATGGCAACCCATCCCACTGATTTACCATTCCCTTGGCCTGTCATTTTCTTCAGTGTATACTCTTTAAAATCACTTTAATTGCTTATATGTTTCTCCCCCTCTCTCCTGCCTTTTGTGCTGAACTGTAACCCATGAACCTTTAGTTTCTCCACTGACTAGTCACCATTTTGGTCTCTCAAGTACATGCTATTGACAGACATCCTTGGTTATTTCAGTTATAATTACAAACAGTCAACCAAGTCACTTGCCTCTGCATCCATTGAAGAAACCCAACAAATCAACCTGTGCACAATAGTCCGATGGTGTAGTTATATAAATAAGCATAATAACTACTATCAAAGCTGTATAACTGAGAGGAGGCCTCCACATAGCCTTTAAAGGAATGCAGAGAACCGACCAGGGCTTCTCACCTAATGTCCAATCCTCACCTTCTCGTGGTGCACCCTGTTGAGTATCTACCTAGATACTGAATGAACAAGGATGGGCTGGCAATTTGGAATTTAGCCGACCAAATTGTATTCTTATTGGCTTAAACAATTTTAAAAATTGATGGTACAACATGACAAAATTTCATGCCAGCTGGGGCGTCGCCCGGTTAAACAAGGCCCCCGTTGTTTTCGCCAGGGAACCAGAGCAAACAGCGAAAAGTCAGCTACTGGAATAAATCTGAAAGCACACCCCCAACTCAACATCACCAGAGTTAAAGATTGGTACTATCAACATAAGAAGCCTGAATGGCAAAGAAATGGAGCTAGCTGAGGAATTAGATAAGTACCAGATCGACATAATAGGGGTGACTGTAGTATCCTGTCAAATGACCTGCAATTTGCAATAAAGTTGGCTATTACAAAAGCACTATTTCAACAAACTCACTCACTTGGCTGCTTTAAAGTCATAGCCATCTCACTAGGCACAGTACTATTATAGATTATTTAATAATGATTATTTGTCCTATCCTCTGAGCTCCACATAACCTTTAAAGGAATGTGGAGAACCGACCAGGGCTTCTGACCTAATGTCCAATCCTCACCTTCTCGTGGTGCACCCTGTTGGGTATCTACCTCGATACTGAACGAACGAGTATGGGCTAGAAATTAGGGATTTAGCGGACCAAATTGTATTCTTATTGGCTTAAATCAAAATACAAAATGATGGTACAACATGACAAAATTTCATGCCGGCTACGGAGTTGCCAGGGGAACCAGAGTGAACAGCGAAAAGTCAGCTACTAGAACAACTCCCCAATTCAACATCACCAGAGTTACAGATCGGTACTATCAACATAAGAAGCCTGAATGGCAAAGAAATGAATCTAGCTGAGAAATTAGACAGATTGGCATAATAGGGATGACTGAAACAAAAAAGACAAAAACAGGTGAGAACTTTCTGAGCAATAAATACAAAATGTTATATTCAGGCAATGAAAATCAAGGAAAAGGAGTAGCCATAGTATTCCACATTAAACATAGTTTTCAACACTAAATACAAGGCTAATCTTCTTGAATGGCAGTCAGTCTCAAGTAGAGTGATGTGGGAAAATATGAGAATGGGGAACTGGATAATGAGACTTATTTGTGTCTATAGTTCCACAAAAGGTTCTACTTAGATAGAAGTGGAGGAATTTTTTGAGGCGTTAGAGAAAGCAACTGACACAGTGAAAAAGGAAAAGTTGGTCCTTATTGGGGATCTAAATAGCAGAGTAGGAAATGATTGTCAGACATACAAAAATATTTTGGGAAAATTTGGAGAAAAGAGCAAAGCTAATAATAATAGCAAATACCTGTTGGTTTTCTGCACAGGACATGGACTGGTTATTAATAACACCATGTTCCAACATAAAAATGTGCACAAATTCACATGGAGAGAAGGCATGGATAAGAAAAGTCTCTCATTGACTATGTTATTGTTAATAGTGATGTTTTCTCCATGTGCAGGACACCAGATTGTATACAGAGGATTTGAAATTGGAAGTGATCACTATATTTAGTCTTGAGCCAGATAAAATTGAATTTCATATTGAAATGAATAACATGTAAGAAAGTTTTAAAGAGAATAAAAGTTGGGAATCTCTCAGATGTGAACTGTAGACTAAAATATACAAAGATAATTGAAGAAAAAATGCAAGCGTTTGAGAACAGGAACCAAACCTTGGAGATTCATTGGCAAGCCTTGAAGAAAATCCTGATTGATTCAGCCAGAGAAGCATGTGGTGAAGTTGTCTGCAAGGTTAGAAAAATTAGAACCACATGGTGGACACAGGAAGTTAAATTGGCAGTGAAAGAAAGGAAGAAAGCATATCAAAAGTTCCTGGCAAATAAGTCAGCTTGTGCTCTTAGAGAATACAGAGACAAATGTAAGAAAACTAAACAAACGTCATGGGAGGACTTTGGCAAGAACATAGAAAATAAATATCTAGAATGTGGTGGTTGTTGAAGAAGCTTAGAAATGGAGGAAAGAGTGCTGTAAAAGGAGATTATTACTGTTATTAAGGGCGACTCCAGAGAGTCCTTAAACTCATCGAGAGAGGCCCTAAACATCATGTCCACACAACTATACGACATTCTCACAGTTTCTATCATACCTTGCCTTGAACTCACTCACTGTCATAGCACCCACAACAGACTCTGGCAGCTTATTCCACTCATTTACCACTCTAAAAGTAAAGAACCCAGCTCTAACATTCCTGCTAACCACACTCTTGCCCAGCTTCCATAGGTGTCCCCTAGTTCTCCCACCACCAGCCCAGATCTGAAAAATATCCTCTGAATTAATCCTGTAGAAACCCTTTAGCAATTTGAATGTTTCAATCATATCTCCCCTTTTCCACCTATCAACTAATTTCTGCAACCCACAAATCTTCAACCTGTTCTCATATAGTTCATTCCATAAACGTGCTGTCATCTTAGTCACTCGCCTCTGGATTCTCTCCACCTCCTCCCCATCAAGAAGGAACCTAGGTGACCAAATCTGGGCACAGTAGTTGAGATGAGGTCTTATCAAGGCTCGATACAGAGGTACAATAACTTGCTTGTCTCTGCTCGTCAAGGTATTTTTCAACAACCAAGTGAGTTGATGAGCTGATTTAACTACTTTTGCAATGTGACCCCTAAACTTTAACTCATTATCCACCAACACTCCCAAGTCCCTGGCCTCATCAATCTCTTGGAGTACAGTTCCACCAATGTGGTATACTGCTGCCAATCTTTTCACCCCAAAACGCATAACCTTATATTTTGTCACATTAAATTGACATCCATTCTCCTTAGCCCAGAACTTCAATCTATCCAAGTTGTCCTGCAAGATTTTGTCATCTTCTGCATTCACTATTGCCCTACCGAACTTTGCATTATCAGCGAACAAATTAACTGTTCCTCTTAGTTCCTTCCCTATATCGTTAATGAACAAATTACGCAGCAGTGGTCCAAGAACAGAACCCTGCAGCACACCACTAGTCACAGGCCGTCTTTTGGACTCTATTCCGGAATAAACTACTCTTTGATATCTCTCCATCAACCACCCACCTATCCATCTCACCAACCCTATATCCATTCCCATATGTTGTAGTTTACAGATTAGAATTCCATGTGGTATCCTGTCAAATGCCTTAGCCAGGTCCAGCAGTATCACTGGAAACCCATTACCCTTATCCAGTTCAGTGACAGCTGAACTGGATAAGGGTAATGGGTTTACAGTGATATGTAAACATGATCTACAGTGATATGTAAACACTGAGGCATGATCTACCCTTCACAAAGCCATGCTGTTCTCCATACAGTATCTCTTTTTCATCAAATCATTCCTGTATTTTTCCCTTGACTACTTTCTCCAAGACTTTGACGACTCCTGATATGCTGATTGGTCTGTAATTTGCAACCGTAGTGTTGGATCCTCCTTTATGCAGTGGAACTATTTTCCCCTCTTTTCACACCTTCGGGACTAAACCGGACCCGAGACTCAGATTAAACAACATGGTCAAGGGCACTGATAATTCTTTAGTCGCTTCACGCAAGACCCGTGCCGATATACCATCCAATCCCACAGATGTATTCACATTAAGGTTCTGTAATAGACTATTTATCTCCACTTCATTCATCACACTTCCTGTATAAACTAATGGTTCCTTTATTTTTTCAATGTCTCCACCTGGATGATATACTTTTGCAAAGTGCTCGCTCAGTAACTCCACTATATCGACTGATTCAGTGACCTCCTTACCACTGTCATTCCTTAAAATCATTTTGCTGTGTATAGTTTTTTTTTTGCTTGCAGCATATTGAAAGAACTGTTTGGGATTCTCTTTTGCTTGCATAGCTAGTTTCCTTTCATAATCTGCTTTTGCTTTTCTTACCACGCTCGTTACCCTTCTCGCCTGCACTTTATACCATTCATGTGCCTGCAGATCACCTCTTTCTTTAAATTCCCTCCACAGGTGTTTCTTTTTTTGCAGCTCAAGCTTAATAGTGTTATTCATCCATTTAACCCCTAGTTGTTTTATTATTCGGACCCTAGGTATACAATCAGCCATAACCTCCTGTAAATGCTCCTTGACCACTTCTCATGCTCTATCAACATCCAGCCCTTGCAGTTGTACATGCCATGGCACTGATCCAAGCAATCGCCTAAGCTTGTCATACTTGCCAGCACGGTAATTCCACATATACCCTATCTTAATCGAAAATTCCACACCTTTAGCCACCTCCAAGGTCAAGCTTATGATCACTCTCACCAATAGGTGGCAACATGGTCATATGCATTACAATCAAATTCTCAGATGCTATTACCAGGTCAAGCACTCTCACACCCCTAGTATTTTCAATTACATGCTGTCTCAGATAGTTATCCCTTAATAATTGAATAAAATCCTTTTCCTTCCTCACATGTGTCTTCTCCTCCTTCCAATCAATGTTACCATAGTTGAAATCCCTCATAATAATTACCCTCCTTCCATTCATTTCATCAATTTCCCTATGCATACTATCTCCACCATCTATTCCATCACCTGGTCTATAGCAGCAACCAACTGTATATTTTGTTCTGCCAGTCTCCATCTCACACCAAATAGTCTCAAATGAGTTCTTTTCACTATCCAGCGATACAATTTCAATTCATCTACTGATGATAGCTGATGAACCTTTAGTTCATCAGCTATCATCAGTAAACCCCCCCCCCCCCCATTTTATTCTCTCTGTCCCTCCTGAACACTCTATAACCTACACATTCTATCCCACCAACTATATCATCTTCCGTCAGCCATGTTTCACTAATAACCTGTGGCCAGGAAGAGCCAATCAAGGCCAAAAATTCTTCCTTCTTGTTCCTTATACTTCTGGCATTAGTATAGATGAAATGCAGTGGTCCCTTTGTCCCACCCCTATCTTGATGTGTTATTCTAACTATCCCATTCCGATTTTTTGTCCTTAGTGCTGGCTTGGGTACGTTATATACGTTCTTACACTCAACTGTCTCACTGATGTCTGCATACCCCCCCCCCCCTCCTTGGTAGTTCTAGTTTCCCTAGTTCTGCACATCCATTTTCACTTCATTCAGCAACACGTTTTACAGTCTCCACACACCAAATCCATTCAAATGCAGGCCATCCATCTTGTATAAATCCTTTCGCCCATCAAACTCATTCCACACCACACCGTCTGCATAACCTGCGCATAATGTCATTTGTGATTATGGCCCTCCTTCTAAACTCCTCTCTGTCATATCGCAGTAACAGACTCACCATTCTTCGCTCTGTCACTCTTTTCTTTTGCTACCTTTAACAATACTTTCAAGTCCTCTCTCATAAAAAATTTATCTCCTTTCAATTCATTTGTACCCGCCACAACTATCAATTCTTTCACCCTCTGTTTTTGCGCTCTAATACTCTGACTTACATCCTTAAATTTCATACCCAGTAAGTACGATTTAGTTAAACTCCCATCTATCACTCCTCTTAATAACGAGTCACCATACAACACTCTTTCCTTCATTTCAGAAACTCTCCCACTCTTTAGATTATTTTTCCTTTCAAACACTTGTTTATTTACATTAGCCGATTCACTCTGGAAAGAGTTTTGCAGGTGCTCTAATTTCCGCTACGCATTTTGTATCACTGCGTGCAACCTAGTGATCTCACTCCCAATAAATAATTCCTAATTTTTTTTCATCATATAAACCATTTTCTCTCTCTGTATAGTTGCTTTCACTCTTTCTTTGATCACCGTTCTCATTGCGATCTTGTACAATATCGCAATTCCCTATCAAGCCACTATTTTCACTCGCATTCTGGCTTTCTTCAACCATAACTATCTCACAACCTGACACATACTTCAACTCCTCACTTTGCTTACACTTTCTGCACATTCTCCCACCACTATCACTTTCAATCCAAACTCCAGCCTCATTCGGGAATGCATACATCCCACACACACACATCACATTGGACAAACTCCCTCACATTACAGTTTTTGAACAAAAGCATTGTATTTTTGGATGCCATTATCTTACGTCGCATTGGCGCCATGTGCTATTCTATGAAACGTATCCTTAAAATACTAAATAAAATAAAACGGAATTCACACCAAAATCACACAGACACAACAAGCTACCAAAATTAGACAATATTACGTTATGATTTAGACCTATATTCTAATTTTAACTCAAAATTATACTTAGCTTTATGGAGCTCTCTAAAAACACTACACACCATGTAGCCCTCTAGCAGGGACTTCCTAATAAAGATAGAGATGATAAAGGTGACATGAAAACGGGAGAAAAAGATATCCTTGAAGTATTGAGTAATTACTTCGAAAAATTGCTAAATGAAACAAGCAGTGATAGCACAGTGGTAAAAAAAAACACTCAACAGGCATACAGTCAGGAATACATATCCATACTTGAAGTAGAAAAAGCCATCAAAGGCTTGAAATTTGAAAAGGCAGCAGGAGTATATGATATTTGAACAGAAATGCTGAAGTATGGTGGTATAAAAGTCTTACGGTGGCTGCACTCCATAGTTCAGAAGGCCTGGACAGAGGGACGAATTCCCGGTGATTGGAGAAGAGCTCTCATAGTACCCATATATAAAAAGGGAAATAAAACTGAATGTGAGAATTACGGAGGTATTTCCATACTGACTTTTCCTGGTAAGATATATGCAAGTATAATTCAGAAATGGTTGAGAAGAATTGTGGAAGAGAAGCTTGGTGAAGAACAAGGCTGGATTCAGGCGAAGTAGAAGCTGTCAGGATCTGATCTTCACATTATGACAAATAGTTGAGAAATCATGGGAATATAACACAGATCTGTATTTTAGTTTTGTTGATCTGGAAAAGGCATATGACAAGGTGCCAAGAGAGAGAGAGAGAGAAACTATTCAATATGCTACAGTTATATGGTGCTAATGGGGCATTTCAAGCAATACTTAGTCTTTATTTGAGTTGTAAATCAGCAGTTAGAATTGAAGGAAGTATAGGAAGATGGTTTAATGTTAAATCTGGTGTGAGACAAGGATGTACATTATCTATATTAATCACATTATGAAGGAAAGTGGTATTAGAAATGATATCAAAATTGGAGATGTTAATGTCAGCTCTTTGCTTTATGCGGACATGTTATACTTCTAAATAAATCCGCTACAAGTCTGCAAGATTCTCTGACTAAATTGAATAGCTATTGTAATAGATATGGTATGAAGGTAAGCAATAAAAAGACAAAAAACAATGAAAATAGGCAGAATCATTGAAAATGTCAACTGTGTTGTGAATGGAGAACCTGTGGAACAAGTAAAACATTTCAGCTATTTAGGCACGATTTTTACTGAAGATGGTAAATTAAATATAGAAATAGACAACAGAATCAGCAAAGCTGGTATGGTGGGAAGTCAACTGAATAAATTCATATGGAATAAGAGAGAAATTAGTTGGAACACTAAATTATCTGTATACAAGACAGTGTTCAAACCAGTTTTAACTTATGGATCTGAGAGCTGGGTCAGAAGTAAAACACTTGACCAAAGACTAGAGACCACAGATATGAGAGTCCTGAGAAAAATTATAGGCGTGAACAGATGGCATCACTGGCAGTATCATATTAAAAACAAGGATATTAGGAAAGAACTTGACATTGTCTGCATCCAGGAATGCGTTAGCAGAGCTAATCTCAGGTGGTATGGTCACTTAAACAGAATGGGCGAGGAAAGATTAGCAAAACAAGTGTTCTCTGCCAGGTTGGCAGCAAAAGGACCCAGAGGAAGACCAAGATATAGGTGGATTGATACGGTACAAAGTGCTTTAGATGATAGAAATATAAGATCTGATAATGTTGGAGTCTTGACAAGTAACAGACTGATTTGGAGGAAAATTGTAGATAGGAAATTAATAATGATGTAATTTTTTTCATGTAGTACTATCATATCCTGTACACCCCTTGAGGGTACATGGCAGGAATTTGATAATGATGATGATGATGAGGGAGTTCAAGGACTCATCGACGGAGGGCATCTGCTCTACAACTCCGTTTTCACCATTCAACTACCAACTGACCACAACTACACCAACATCTACCACTGACCACCATTAGTATCATCATCATCATCGTCAAATTCCTGCCTTGTTTAACCGGGCGACGCCCCAGCCGGCATGAAATTTTGTCATGTTGTACCATCATTCTATATTTTGGTTTAACCAATAAGAATACAATTTGGTCGGCTAAATCCCAAATTGCCAGCCCATCCTCGTCCGTTCAGTATCGAAGTAGATACCCAACAGAGTGCACCACGAGAAGGTGAGGATTGGACATTAGGTCCGAAGCCCTGGTCGGTTCTCCATATTCCTTTAAAGGCTATGTGGAGGTCTCCTCTCAGTTATACAGCTTTGACCCTTAAGCACCCCCACCATTGGTATTTACACAGATAATCACAAACTTCCATGCCCATGGTAGAATTCGAACTCGCAGCCTTTTGGCCGGATAGCGGATATGCTATCCACTCGGCCAACTAGGCTGGCTAAATATATATAGATGTTAATGCAATGTATTCTATTAACATCTTTTTTTTTATCTTATTAATAATGATAAGCCTTTCTTTGTTACATTAACATTAAATTATCATCATCATCATCACATCATCATCTTCCAGTCCGCGCAGTTAGCATAGTGGCTATGCGCTTCGTAACCATATGCCTGTGGAAGGAGTGTCCTAGGTTCGATTCCCATCGGTGACGTGAGGAGCTGAAGGATCTTCCTCAGCCATAGCCAAGTTAGCCAGTCTTGGGCTTGATGATCTTCATTCATCTTAATCTTCCTTATACCCTCTTTTACCTTGCGGTGTCGAGGGTCCATTGATCATCGGACCTCACTCCGTTTTTACAGGATAAGGTGGTCAGCCTTATGCCCCGGTGTATCCTATGACCTGTAGTGTTGAGTTCTCAAGGCCAGTTTGCCTGCTTTGCGGGATGAAAAACCCCAGAATAAACTGGGAGAAAAACCCTGCTGTCCACGCCCAAGACTGGTTAACTTGGCTATGGCTGAGGAAGATCCTTCAGCTCCTCATGTCACCGACAGGAATCGAACCTAGGACACTCCTTCCCCAGGCATATGGTTCTCCCCCCTGAAAGCGAGAATTATTGAGGAATTTCTCAACTAAGTATTTCAGCTAAGAACAAGCTGGAATCAGGTCAAATAGAGATTATCAAGATCAGATTTGCATTTTACGACAAATAGTTGAGAAATCCTGCAAATATAACAAGGATCTGTACTTAAGTTTTGTAGATCTGGAAAAGGCATGTAACAAGGTGCTCTGAGAAAATCTCTTCAAATCAGTATAATTATATGTGGTAAATGGAACATTATACAGAGCAATGCATCGTCTTTATTTAGTCAGCAGTTAGAATTGAAGGAAATACAGGAAGATGGTTTGATGAAAGACAAGGATACACATTATAACTGTATTTTTAAGAAATTACAACATAGACTAATATGTTAAGTAAAATATAAATTTAATTAATACAAAATTTCGACAAAGTCAAATTGCTATCATCAAGGAACAAAATATAAGATGTGTGCATGCAGGCATTACACTAAGTAAATGAGGCTGAAGCATGTCAGCTGTGACTAGGCTTAAAGTCCTAAATACTGGTCCCTAGTGGGCTGAATTTAGCCCACTAAGGGATGCTATTTAGTCTTAAAGGACACTCTTTAGGATTTTAGCTGACATGGATGCATGACATGAATGTGAGTCAGAAGTGTGTAAGTGTGTGTGTGTGTGTCAATCAAGAACATAGTAGCGTGGTGAGTGCTTGCTTATAAAAAAGGCAAGCGTGGCATAGAGAACAAGGGAAGGCATAAGTGAAGATAAATGAAGTATGAATGACAAAAGTGTTAATTAGAAGAAGTTTAACATGAAAGCAGAATGAAATGTGAAAAGAATAGTGAGTTGGCTTTGATATGTGAAATAGCACTTCCCTGAAGTTTTTGCAGGACAGTGAGCATGAGCAAGAGTGTTTATACAAGCATTTGGCAAGTGCACCAGCAAAGAGTAATACTGTGCTGAGAGTGAAAAACCAAGGAGAACAAAAAAAGATAAAAAGACTTGATAAAAGGTGATGAGTGATTTGAGAATAGCAGTGTACAGAGATTCATTTAATGAGAGAGTCCATAAGTGCTATCCAGGAGGAGAATGATAATTCATGCTTTGGGCATGAGGAGGAAACAAGCATGAGAATTAGTGACAGTTTTGGGGACAAATAATTAAGTGGACATAAGGAGAATGTAAGGGTTAATATCAGGTGAGGAGAGTGAAAGATAACAGGATAGTAGTAAAGATTGTCAGTTGTCAAAGTTCAGATGGAGAGCTAGGATCATGAATGGTATACTAGTGGAGCTTGTGAAGAGAAGGGAGTGTAGTTTGTGTGGCATGTATTTGAGGGAAGAATGGAATTATACAGGTGTGACTGATTGCACTTGAATGGCTTTGAAGTGAGTGAACTGGAGAAACTGTTGCTGGATGGAAGTGCGGTGTATATGTGTGATGCAAGCAAGAGATCAGATTAGAGATGAAGTGAAAGATCAGAAGAGTGGTATTGAAGAGACAGAAGTGTTTGGCAATGGAAACAGTAGTGTATTTATTCAATATAAATGGAATAGATCTAAACTGAGCGGATATGTGTGTGTGTGGTAAGTGGTGATAAAGGTGATTGGGAAATCACAACCAAAAGTAGCTTGGATAGGACTGGGTATGGACCTAAAAATGAATGGCTGTATTTGTTTACAAATGGCAGAAGTATCAAAAATAAGGGAGATGAAATGGTTTCACTGATTGAGTTTATTTGCCCCAGAAACATTGGAATAAGTCAAACATGGTTAAATAAAGATGATATCCAAATGGGAATAAAAATGGAAGGATACAGTATTTTTTATGAGGATAGAAAGGACAAGAAGGGAGGGGGAGTGCTGCTGATGATAGCAAGGGAATTATGTACACATAAGATAAACATGAAAGAGGGAAATAGTAGCAATGATTACGAGGCAGTGAGGTGGAAGTTGATAGGAAGAGATATTTAGTTGGATGTTGCTATAGGCCAGGGAATGTGGAGTGTAGTGATGAAGAAATCTATGAACAACGTGAGTAAGGGAACAAAGGAAGGATGATTTTAATTATGGTTGTATAGATTGCAATGAAGAGATAGCATTTGGGAATAAGGAAAATTAATTTCTTGAGTTCTTGAGAGACAACACTCTCAGGCAGCATGCAAGGATCAAGAGTTTTGGATCATTTCATCCGAGGATGTAATCCTCGGATGAAATGATCAGACCAAAAAATTATGATCACTGTAATTGTGAGTGGGATTTTGCAATTTCCTCCATTTGGTGAACGTGATTATGAAGTAATCACTTGGGTTGTGGCTAGCCACATGAGACTTCTGGGAGGAAAGGATATATGTGGAAATATAACACTGGTAATTATTACAATCTCAGGAGATAGCGTGGAGCTGTAGCATGGAATGAGGAAATAAATGCTACTGACAAAGAAATACTTAACAGCATCAATGTGTGAATGTATTCTGAAGGTCAAAAGGCTGAATAAGGTAGGTGTATGGATGAATATTGGATAATAAAAGGATATTGGGCATAAAATCTGGAAGAAGGCACTTTGAAGGCAATACAAGATTAATAATGATAATAATCAGTTACATGAAGAGTATAAAGTGCAAGCCAGGAGAGAGTGATTCAGTTAGTAAGGACACCAAAGGTGCAGTACAAGCAGAAATTAGCAAATCAGGTGAAGAAAATTCCTAGAGTTTTTTTAGATATGTGGCAAATAGGAAGAAGAATGATTATGGTAAGATTTATTTATTTGTATGAAGTTTCCTCCTGTTTTCGTGCCATCCCTATTAGGACAAGTTGAGCCTCCTCATGGGGGGTTAAGTATTTATGACTGTATTTGTGTCTGTGTGTTCACAGGGCCAGTTTGCCTGTTCTGAGGGACAAAAATCCAAGTTTCCAGATAAAAGTTCCTCATGTCATGGATGGGAATCGAACCCAGATCTTTCTGACCAAAGGACTTCGTCTATACTAACTGAGCTACAGAGGCTCTTATGGTAAGATGATGTTAGTGGGTGAAAATTGTAGAATGGTTTTGCGGAAGAAGACATTGCTGAGATATTCAGCGTTAAATTTATAAGGGTGTTTCATCCTTATCAGGGTAAAATCATGAGAAACTCAAGTGTAGGAGGGATGGCTTAATTGCATGTGAGCAGGAAGTATATGAGTAAATAAATAAACTTGATGTCAATGAGGCAATAGGATTTGACACCATATACATGTCTTAAGGGAATATTCCAGGGAATTGGCAGTAGCATGCCTGTTTGTTAAGAGTCTAACAACAGCACAGGTTCCAAGAGAGTAGAAAGAAGATAAAATTGTTTCACTGAATAAAGGTGATAAGGTTGTGGCTATAAATTATAGGCCATTGAGCCTCCATAACTTAGTTAATCTACGACATGAGGAACCTTTATCTGGTCTCTTTTGACCGAAGGTGAGTTAGATGGTCTCTGTGGAGCTTGAGGGCTGCTTTTTTGTCCCTCAGAACAGGCAAACCTGTCCTGTACACACACACACACACACACACACACACACACACACACACACACACACACACACACACACACACGCAGATTTACAGTCAGAAAATACGAGGTGATATCAAAAGGTTTTGAGACTAGCTCTGTTTACGAGAAATTACTTTATTTATCTACGTTTAGACACTGTCCCCTTGCATATCAATACAGCGCTCCCAGCTTTCTTGCCACTTCTGGAATGTGTCCTGAAAGTCTTCTTTTTGAAGCATGTCAAGCACCTTATGCGATTTGCGCTGGATCTCCGCAATGGTGTCAAAACGGTGACCTTTGAGCTGGATCTTCATCTTCGGGAAGAGGACGAAGTCTGCAGGAGCCAAATCTGGCGAGTAGGGTGGGTGCGGAAGTGAGATCATGTTGTTTCTGGTGAAAAACTCGTGTGAGGAGAGCTCGGTGACAGGGTGCATTGTCGTCGTGGAGCATCCAGTTTTTCGCACGCCACAGATCTGGTCGCTTTCGTCGAATGTCCTCCTTCAGACACCTTAAAACCTGGCAGTAGAACTCACTATTGATGGTCTGGTCCCTGAGAACGAATTCTTGATGCACAGTGTTGCGAATGCTGAAAAAGACGAGCATGCACTTGGTCGAGCTGCGGACCTGCCTCGCCTTTTTTGGTCGTGGAGATGATGGGCTCTTCCACTGTGAAAACTGTTGCTTCGTCTCAGGGTCATACCCATACACTCAAGTTTCGTCACCGGTAATGATCCTCGAATTTCACGTTTTTTTTCAAATGTGAATTTCATGTTTGCTCTTTGTTCTAACTTGCTTTCCATGATGAAATCGCAGATGTGGTAACGCAGGTGGTCAGAATAGCATCAGTTGCACAGCTCCCGATGTACACAGGATGATGTTTTTTGGCACACTGACTTATGAAGGTAGGTGCTGCATGTGACTGTGCATGCAGCCTTGTGCTGCCATCTGTTGGCGTGTTACAAACCTAGTCTCGAAACTCCTCATATACCACCTCGTATATACCTAATCATCCCCCCCCTCCCCAAAGGGACAGGGAAAAAAGGGGGGGAACTCCATTTGAGTAAGTAAATAAATAAGAGAGAGAGAGATTGGTGAGAACTAGGATGAAGAAATGGGTTGATAATAGCTGTATTCTCTGCAGTTATCAGCATGGGTTTAGAGATCATGTTTTACTAACTTATGTATAAGGTGACAAATATCTTGGAACCATTGTTGTTCAATTTGTATATTATTGATATTGGGGTGGATTTAACTGATGATATGTAGATGATGTAAAAGTGGGAGAACAATGCAGTCAAGCAGAGTTATGGCCTTACAGGACTTTAATAGATTGTATGAATGGGCAGATAGGTGGAACTGTCAGTTCAATGTTGCAAAGCATAAGGTTTAGAAATTTGGTAAGCAAAGATGGGATGCAAAGTATATACACTTGGCAGGAAAAGTTTAAAGGAGGTAGAGGAGATGAGAGATCTGGGATTGGTAGTGGACAAGGACCTGAAATTCAGTAGCCACATTCCACAAGTTGTGAAGATATCACATTGCATAATGGCAATGATACAGAGGACCCTGACATTCAGAAATAAATAAGTTTGATGCTTTAAAAATAAAAATAATACAAAATTATGAATCTTTTCACAATTTTATATTAGTGTATTTATTAGTTTCGGTTTCATAACACATATGATCGTCACTTACATTGTGCCCATTATTGATATTATTATTATTATTGTATGCTCTTACTATATTCTGATAGTTGTAATAATTTCAGTCTTCTTTATTGTAATTCACAATTGTTAATTGTTGAGATATCTGTCATTCCTTGTAAAGACATTCTCTTTATGCTAACAATGACATCCTGTCAGGCATCACAACCTAACTTCTCACTTACTGTTTACATGAAGTGTGCATGCTCACCGAGAAGATCGATGGGCAGTTGACAACTGATAGAGAGCATTTGGCACATTGGGAAACAAGAAGAGAGAAATTGGATATTTAAGAACAGCAACCAGACAATTTTGTTTTTAAGAAAACGTGACAGTCAGGAGAATATTAATAGAAGATTCTGAAAGGAATTGTAGCACTGTGAACCCTTTCACTGGAAGAGTTAAAACTGTCAGCAAGTGATTAGTAAACGAAAGAAGATATTTGAGTAGATGTTCTAATTCAAGATTCGAATAAAAGCCAAATAGAAAGTTTCATCTTCTGTCTTAATGACGTTGGATCCATTCATAATTCTATTAGGAAAAGGTGAGGGAATTAGTGAAATCAGATACTGTGACGTAGCTTAATATAAAGGAGGGTGTGAGAAGAGGAGTGAAGAGAAGGTTCTTTGCATGGAAAGTGCTTGGTGAGTTGTGCATTGCCTGAGTGTGTTGTGAATGTAGACACATTAAATCAGTTTAAGGCATGGTTGGATGAGCTTTGTGTGATAGTATCTCCCATGATGAGTCTCTGACTCCATGGAGGTCAAATGTGTTAATAATAATTTATTTACACAATAAACATATGCTACATCAAAATACTAATTTATTAATCATTAACAAATTTTCATATTGCATCTCATAAAACATCATCAGCATTGTAGAACAATGCTGAAATATATAGAGATATTTCTATAAATAGAAAATTTCATACTGAACAACGAAATGCATGTAGTAGGGGAACCCCTCTATGCAATCACTTGTAGCTAGCATAAATACTATTGGTTGTTGTGTGTGTGTTAAAATCAGTAACTGAGGATAGCAATTTTCCAGACTTGGAATAGAAAGGTAATCATTATGATTTAAGTTAGTCCGATGTAGTAAGGAATTTATTTGAATAAAATTTAATTTTATAATTACAGCTCTGCAAGAGGTTAGTATTATCCCCATTCGATCCCATTTCTATTGGGCCACTCCAGATTTTAGGTTTGATAAGATGTAATAGAAATCATTGAAAGTTATGATTTACTGGGGTCCAAAATCAGAAATGATGGGTAAGTGTGAAGATGAAATTAAAAGAAGGATAGTCATGGGAAAAAAAGCTATGTTAAAGCTGACAAAAATTATGAAAGATAGAAGTGTTGTAAGGCCACGAAAGTTAGTTGTCAAAGCAATGGTATTTCAGTAGTGATGTATGGATGTGAAAGCTGGATTGGTAAGAAGAAAGTGAATTGATTCATTTGAATTATGGGTGTGGAGGAGAATTTAGAATTAATTCTCTATTAAGAATCCCATGGATTGCAAGAATGACCAATAATAAAATTTTAGAGAGTATAAAGTGCCTAATTAGAATGCTCCTTGGAGGTGATGATCGTTAAACAGAAGAGTTGATGTACTTTTGACATAATATGCAAGCTGATGAATCATTGGAAAAGAAAGACATATATGTTGGAGAAAATTGAGGTAAGAAGAAGAGGAAGACCACAAAAGAGTTGGATGGACAACATAAAAGAACTTACCAACCTCAACTTACATTTGCTGAAAGAAAGAACAAGAGGCCAAGGAAAGCCTTTGTGCACAAGATTACAAAGAGTCAAAAACAACAGGATGGCACATACTAACAAGTAAGGCTGAAGCCTTATTATCTCAGCCTTTCCATTCTTCTAAAGTTTGGGAAATTATTATCTCAGTGTTTATCCTCACTGTTACAACTTCTTGTCTAAAAGGGTTTATTCATTGTTACATAAAATGAATTTCACTGTTTTTTTTTTTGTATTCAAATTTCTGTTCTTCAATCCACACAGATGATTAATGAGACATGAAACAAAGTATTTGTTAATTTGATATTTCAGTGTGGCACACATGTATTGTGCCGCACTGAAACTCCCAGTTATTTTTACACAACAATAAAAAAAAAAAAAAAAAAGATTACAGAAACAATATTATATTGTGATTCCTTGAAAAGGGGAATGCATGATGAACAAAATCATCCTTTCCTACCATTAATGATTTTGGCTGGAAAGAATTATTTAAAAGGTGAAAGCATGGAATACAAGAGATATGAAAAAGTTACTGGAAAAAGCAAAAGAAAGAAAGGACTGAGATAGAAAGTTTCTCATGCCAAGGTATGATAGAAGTGAATTGAGAAAGTTCATGCAAATGAGTCAATGCCTAGACTGTGTGGGAATAACACTGTGTAGTTTGTAGATGTTTTGAGTGAATTTGATGTATGGTTAGGATTTATGTACCTGATAGATTGTACTTGAATTTGAATGGATTTAGAGTACCTGGAGAAAGTTATTCACTGAGAGAGTGGACATGCAAAATTAGAGTAGCTGAAACTTGAGTTGACCAAAAACTATAATCATTATAATCAGAGCTCAATTAATATTCTCACCCACTCACCAGCAGCAAGTAGATTTTACCAGTTAGAGATTAGCTGTAGACCAGACAAAATACAATATTTTTTTTTTAACTTTTAAAAAACACAGAAGAATATGTGCAACATAAAGGTTCATTCTAGTAACAAAAAATAATGTAACCATCATATTTTTCAAAAAATCAATGCCATTTTTACTTTTCTTTCTTGGAATGATTCTCAAAGGAAATGTTCTCCAAACAATGATACTGTTCTACTAATCACTTTTGGAACCCCACTTATTAAGGATACGTCATTAAAAAAAATGGGTAAGGGGCAACCTTTTTTTTTTTGCAGCAAGTAGAATTTTGCATAATTGGTCAAGCCCTAATTCTTGATAAGGAGATATGGTGTCACAGGAGTAAAATGTGAGAGACTGGCTGATTAGCAAAAGTAGATGTTCATAGAGAAAATAGTTCAAGGGTACATTAGAATCTGTTTGGTGTGAGATAAAAGCAAATAAGACAGAATATATCTGTATGCCAGGAAAAAGCTAAAGGAGATAAGAATGATGTACATCAGCAGATCAGTTTGAGCATAGGGTATAATCATTATGGGGACTTATGTTGGAAGGAGGAAAGTGCATGCTGGAGAAAGGAAATGGACAGTGATTACTGAAACACCATGTGATGGAAAGTACTTGAGTTTGAAAGTATTGGATGTGGTGATAATGTTGGAGCTTATTAGAGAAAGTGATCACGTAGCTGTTACCTCAAGTGACTGTGTATTGGGCATTTTCAATTAAGAACTGCAAAACTGGTTATTATGGCAAAGAGGAGACAGCTGAGAACAATCATGTCATAAGAAACTGACAGAAAAAATACAGTACTGGATTGCAAAAGAAATATGAGAATGGAGGTAGATGAACTGGGAGTGTTTATGATATTAAAGAATACCATTGTGAATATACCCATGGAATTAAAATAGATATCAGCCCTGTTTTATGGGACAGTTTGTGTGTGGGAGAGGGTATCCCCAATAGACTATTTCATTTCTCAGCACTAACAGATTCCCAGAAGAATGGAAAAGAAAGAAAGATAACCCCATTACATAAAGAAGGCTCCGAGATAGAGAGCAGATTATAGACCATTTGGTATCTCAAGAGTGGGTGGATAGTATAATACTCTGAGGGAACAGTTTGGCTTTGTAAAGTGAAGGTCTTGTCTTGGAGACACCGTGATATTACTAGCTTTGCAAAGGCATCTGACAGGAAGTCGCATGGAACAAAGGGGGATGGGCTCGAAGCTGGTGTCATGAGTAAGGGGATGGCTAAAGTACTAGCATCAGGGATGGTATATGGTGCAACTGTATCAAAGAGAAGGTAGGTGACTAGTGGCGTATCACAAGACTATGTTTGAGTTACCATTCAGTTTTTATATAATATATGAAATGGGGAATGATTTTTTGGGAAGGAGTTCAGTTTTCAGTGATGATGCTAAACTGAGGAGCAATAGAGATCCTGAAGCATAGATTGGTAATTTGGGTAAAGGCTATGTTGGAATGTAAAGTTTTGTACTTTGGGATGAAAAATTATAAGTCATGATAAATTTCTCTGTAGCAATCACTTGTAACTTGCATGTCTCACTACTTTGTTAAAATGCTAAGAAATGGTCTCCATGTTGAGGACCATTTCTCAATCAACCAAAATCTCTGCCAATTTTTTCACTCTAAGCTTTTTTTTTTGGGGGGGGGGGGTCTTAGCTTATTCTTGATGGTTCCTCCCCCCCCTACAATTTTCCGTACTTCTAGGTCAATAAAGTTTGTTTGAGAGTTCTACTTCTTAACCATTAAATTCTAATTTCAATTCTTTAGTTAGCAGAAGTATATTGTTACCAATCTCTTATCTTTCACATGTTGAGGCTTAAGTGCTGGGAGGACATCATGTTGGAGGTTTAATGAAATATTTACTGCACCAGGAAAGGATTAAAACTGATTTTAATGCTTCCAATATTTCTTCTGTCACTGAGACATCTTCAGGGATTACAAAAAAAAAAAAAAAAAAAAACACTATTGTAACACACACTCAAATACAACACAATACTAAGTGAAGCACGTGGTGTGCCCTCTATGGGGCACATTTAGAGTCACCTACTGTGACTAAATGTGCCCCATAGAGGGCACACCACGTACTTCACTTAGTATTGTGTTGTATTTGAGTGTGTGTGTGTGTTACAATAGTGTTTTTTTTGTAATCCCTGAAGATGTCTCAGTGACAGAAGAAATATTGGAAGCATTAAAATCAGTTTTAATCCTTTCCTGGTGCAGTAAATATTTCATTAAACCTCCAACATGAACATTTGGCATATTCATGGTAGAGATCATCATGTTGGAGGTCTAATGGAATATTTACAGCATTAAAATTAGTTTTTAATCCTTTCCTAGTGCTCTAAATATTCCATTAAACCTCCAACAGGATGATCTCCTATCTTTGTTGAATCCTATGAATATCTTCTTCAAAATCCTATTCATGTATTTGGCCATCATCTCCTCCATATTGCATATACATTCTTGTATAATGCAAGAATGTATACCGTATTTACTCGAATATAACTCACACTTTTTTTCCCAAAATTAAAGCTAAAAAATTTGGTGTGAGATATATGCAGGGATTTTTGGAAACCAAAGTTTTCAGGAAAAACCTGAAAATGGGTATAACTTACCAAGAATCTCCTATTCGCTATTGCTTCGAGAGGGGTTTCCTTGTGTGCATCATCATCAAAGTCATCTACCCAAATAGCGTCATCTCCTTTCCCATTATTTCAAGCAAAAATTACCAGTAATTTACAAGACTTAAGATACATAATAAACAATCCTTTATGGATGACTAATGAGAAGTGAAAGCAGAGCACGAAACAGACAGCAATGGTAGGCCAGTAGAGATAGAGCAGCTATGAAGACATGCATATGATTAGTGCGGTATTAACAAAAGATACTGCAACCCAACAGTTGTTGAGTTGAAATGCTAATCTCTTCAACCGAATTCCATAATATCTGAGACTGCCATAGCAACATTCACTATATAGTTCTTAGGTTTTAATACGTTCATGACGGGTGGTGTTTTGCCCGTTTATCATTCCAACTGAACTTCTCATTACCGTTTGTGTACCGCTTCCACGTCGTGCAGGCAGATGAACTCACACAAAGTTTGAACCCTTTGGTTGAATTTTATTGCTGTTTGTTTGCATGTCACTTCCATGTCGAGCGGACTTGCACACACACATTATTTGGTATGTTCGCAGTAGAATTTTATTTGATGTTAGCCTTTGTGATCTGTCTTAATGGCATTGAAACTTTCAAATGCAATCAAACCACCACTTATTTTATGTAACTGAAAAATTAGAGAATCTAACTAATTTTTTTTTTTCTTCGTAAGATTCTGTGTTTGTCAGTGCAGCATATGGTTTTACTTGAGTCTATGCAGCATAGTTTCTGTGGGAGGGGACATGGGATTGATTAGTTAGTGCCATTATTATCCCAATTGTCTCTTATTGCACTATTTGTTGAAAAATACAATACACAGACTGCAAAATGTCTCTGTGCCTTATTCAGTGATAAAATAAAACTACTTGTTTTTTTGCATCTGCAGTACAGTGGCTGTTGGGAAGGGCCTGTTGTTTACTGTGGGGGATCGAATTACTATCACCCTGATGTGAACACATTTAAAGTTTTTTTAGGAGTGAGATATATGTGAAACTTTATTTCTTTTTTCGTAAAGTAAAATCAGAAGTGTGAGTTATATTTGAATAAAATATGGTATGCAATTCTTGTCTAAAAGTCTTGATGACTAATACCTTAGTCCATTGGTTGCAGGAGTACGGTATTCCAGGAATGTGTTAATGGAATGGCCATCATAAGTACTACAGGACATAAGTTATCGTATGTAACTTAATAGTGTATGCCAAAATCTAACTGTATATATATATATAAAACTGCTTGGATAATGTTAAATAAACGGAATAGATTGCAAGAGATAGTTGGATGAGCTTTTAGCAGTGGATCTTCAGACTTCATGAAGGTGCATGTGTAATAATCTTCTTAAATGGATTTTAGGCCAGGTAGCTGATTAATAGAACATTAATCGAATGGACAACAGTCGATTTGATTAATGTTCTATCCATTTTGTTTATACTGTCTTATGTAGTAATTAATTGGTTTTTTATTCAGGTGTTGTAAAATTTCTTCATTTGTTTTATGGTCCGAACTGTTTTTCTGAGAAACTTAATTTCTGCTGTTTGAATTCATTTTTTCTTTCCTTTTTATGATCTATGTTTCGCTTCTGTATATAGTAGTGTTGTTTTGACAAGAGGTGCTTAAGTGTCAAAGCTGTATAACTGAGAGGAGACCTCCATATAGCCTTTAAAGGAATGTGGAGAACCGACCAGGGCTTCTGACCTAATGTCCAATCCTCACCTTCTCGTGGTGCACCCTGTTAGGTATCTACCTGGATACTGAATGAACGAGGATGGGCTGGCAATTTGGGACTTAGCTGACCAAATTGTATTCTCATTGGAACCACAATATTAAATAATGGTACACTATGATAGAACTTCATGCCGGCTGGGTCGTTGCCCGGTTAAACAAGGCCCCGTCATTGTTTTTACCAGGGAAAACAGCAAAAAGTCAGCTACTGGAACAAATCGTAAACACCCCAACTCAACATCACCAGAGTTAAAGATCAGTACTATAAACATACAAGCCTGAATGGCAAAGAAAATGAGTTCGCTGAGGAATTAGATAAGTACCAGATCGACATAATAGGGGTGACTGAAACAAAAAAGACAAAACCTGTGGAGCTCTTTCTGAGCAATAAATACAAAATGTTATATTCAAGCAATGACAAGGAAAAGAAGGAGTAGCCATAGTATTCAACACTAAATATGAGGCTAATCTTCTTGAATGGCAGGCAGTTTCAAGTAGAGTGATGTGGTCAAATATCAGAATGTGGAACTGGATAATGAGACTTATTTGTGTCTGTGGTCCCACAGAAGGTTTTCCTAAGGTAGAAGTGGAGGAATTTTTTGAGGCTTTGGAAAAAGCAACTGACATAATGAAAAACGAAAAGTTGGTCCTTGTTGGGAACTAAATAGCAGAGTAGGAAATGATTGTCAGACATACAAAAATATTTTGGGAAAATTTGGAGAAAATAGCAAAGCTAATAATAATGGCAAATACTTCTTGGATTTCTGCTCAGGACATGGACTAGTTATTACTAATACTATGTTCCAACATACAAATGTGCACAAATTCACATGGAGAGAAGAGGCAAGGAATAAGAAAAGTCTCATTGACTCTATTATTTATTGTTGATAGTAATATTTTCTCTCTGGTGCAGGACAATAGAGTGTACAAATGATTTGAAATTGGAAGTGACCACCATTTAGTCTTAAGCAGAATAAAATTGAATAACATGTAAGAAAGTTTTAAAGAGAATAAAAGTTGAGCAGTTCTCAGATGTCAACTGTAGACTAAAATACACAAACATTATTGAAGAAAAAATGAGAGTTTGAGAACAGGAATCTAACCTTGGAGATTCAGTGACAAGCTCTGAAGAAAGCATTGATTGATTCTGCTAGAGAGGAATGTGGTGAGGTTGTCTGCAAGGACAGAAAAATCAGAACTCCCTGGTGGACACAGGAAGATAAAGAGGCAGTGAAGGAAAAGAAGTAAGCATATCAAAAGTTCCTGGCAAATAAGTCAGCTTGTGCTTGTAGAGAATACAGAGACAAATGTAAGAAAGCTAAACAAAAGTCATGGGAAGACTTTGGTAAGAATATAGAAAATAAATGGCAAGATATTCTGGAGGTTGTTGAAGAAGCTCAGAAATGGAGAAAAGAGTGCTGTAAAAGGAATTAGAAATGATAAAGGTTATATGAAAACTGGAGAAAAAGATATCCTTGAAAAATGGAGTAATTGCTAAATGAAACTAGCAGTGATAACAGCACAGTGATAAAAAAAACACTGACCAGCCATGCAATCAGGAATACATATCCATGCTTGAAGTAGAAAAAGCCATCAAACGTCTGAAATGTGGAAAGGCAGCAAGAGTAGATGATATTTGACCAGAAATGTTCAAGTATGGAGGTATAACCGTTTTACAGTGGCTACATTACATAGTTCAGAGGGCCTTGACAGAAGGACGAATTCCTGATGATTGGAATAGAGCTCTCATAGTATGATATATAAAAAGGGAAATAAAACTGAATGAGAGAATTACAGATGTATTTCCCTACTGAGTGTTCCTGGCAAGATCTATGCAAGTATACTTGAGAAACAGTTGAGAAGAATTGTGGAAGAAAAGGTTGGTGAAGAACAAGCTGGATTCAGGACAAATAGAGGCTGTCAGGATCAGATATTCACTTTACGACATATGGTTGAAAAGTCATGGGAATATGACAAGGTGCCAAGAGAGAAGCTCTGTTATTCATTATCTATATGGATTAAATTATGAAGGAAAGTGGTATTAAACCTGATATCAGGTTTAATACCTGATAATAATCAGGTATTAAAATAGGCAGAAGCATTGTGAATGGAGAACCTATAGAACAGGTAAAACATTTCAGCTACTGAGGCACGATTTTTAGTGAAGATGGTAAATTAAATATGGAAATAGACAACAGAATCAACAAAGCTGGTATGGTAGGAAGTCGACTGAATAAATTTATATGGAATAAGAGAGAAATTAGTCAAAATACTAAATTATACAAGACAGTGTTCAAACCAGTTTTAACTTATGGATTTGAGAGCTGGGTCAGAAGTAAAACACTTGACCAAAGACTAGAGACTGCATATATGAGAGGCGTGAACAGATGGCATCAATGGCAATATCATATTAAAAATGAGGATATTAGGAAAGAACTTGACATTGTCAGCATCCAGGAATGCATTAGCAGAGCTAATCTCAGGTAGTAAGGTTACTTGAACAGAATGGGCGAGGAAAGATAAGCCAAACAAGTGTTCTTTGCCAGGTTGGCAGGAAAAAGACCCGGAGGAAGACCAAGATATAGGTGGAGTGATACAGTAAAAAGTGCCTTATTAGATAGTATAAATATAAGATCTGACAGTGTTGTAGCTTTGAGAGTTAACAGAAAATTGTAGGAAGTTAGTAATGATGTAAATTTTTTATGTAGTACTATCACATCCTGTACACCCCTTGAGGGTAAACCTCAGGAATTTGATGATGGTTTTGACAACACATTATATAGTCTGATTCTAGTGTACAAAAACAAAATTTTTGTTTTAAATATATTATGCCATTTATTTAGACACCAAAATATAAAACTTTGTCAATGTCTTTTTCTTCTTCATATGATAAATCACATCTCAAGTATCTAAAAGTATGTACTTGTTCTAATCTATGATTATTATCATGTGTAATAATATTATTAAACAGTTCTTAAACATAGCAAGGCTAGGACTCTTGAAATTAATTTTTTTATTATCGAAAGCCTTTATTCTGGTATCAAACATAGTTTTGCTAACCTCTCCTATTCTAAGTGAAGTATACTACCTTAGAGTTGCTCTGCTCAGATGTTCCTGAATACTAACAGTGCCAATTTAATTTTTAGGCATCTTTTCCAAATGTAATGTATCTTTACTAACAACTGTCTAAATAATTGAAATATTGTTCTATAATTTCTTTATTGATAAACCAGGTTATGTTTTCCTTTTGATTGCTGATTTTTATGGATTTATTTAGGAGTATAACATTATTTGCAAAAAAAAAGTTGAATTATCAGCTCTTGTTCTACATTGATTTTTCATCATGCATATCAAGGGTTTAGACCTAGCATGGCCTGTTTCAGACTTAGAAGTCATCGTTTAAAAGGACATCCTGGTTTTCTTTTTCCTAATGGCTGTTTTGGTAATCTTTCTGTTTTCATTCTTTGAACGTGTTCCATCCATTTATGTTTATATTTTTTAATTTTTTCTATTACTGGTTCTTGGTTTAATTCTTTCATATCTTCGTTTCTTTTGTGATCAAATAGGGTATACTTTGCAGTTTTTCTCATAAACTTCATTTCTCCTGTTATTAATCTTTGTCTTTTTGTTTTAGTGTCCAGATTTCGTTTCCATACATTAAGACTGGTAGGGATAATGTATTATATACTTTTAGTCTGGTTTGTTTTTGAACTAGGTTTGGTTTAAATATAGTTAATTACACCAGTTATTTTTTCATATGTGATCATACATCCTAGGTAGTTAAATGAATTCACCTTTTCTAAGATCTTGTTATCTATTACTATTTTAGTTCTTGCTGGATCTTGTCCTCTAAAGGCCATAGTTTTTGATTTTCTATTGATATTATCATACCATAAAATCTTTGGCTATCTCATTTAGATCTAAAATAGCTTTCTGTAAGTTATCTTCAGAATTTGTAATTATTATTTGGTCGTCGGCAAAGAGGAGAGTGTTTAAGTTCACAGTAGAAGTTTAATTCCTTGATGTAAATTTTTATTCCATTTCATTATTTTTTCATTTAAGTAGATATTAAAAAGAGTTGCTGAGAGGGGACATCCCTGTCGCACTCCTTGCTTTATCTCTCTCGTATATTTGTATTTGATTATTTTCATATATACTTGTGATAGCTTTTAGGGTATTATTTGGTATTTGTCTTTCTTTTAGTTTTTTCAAAGTCAATAAATGCAATATGTGTTTCTAAATTGTATTCTCTATTATTAATTTTAGGCAAAAGGCTGGGTCTATACATGATCGTCCTCTTCTAAATCCATTCTGTACTTATAATAAAGTTCTCAGAATATTTCATTAGTTTGCTATTTAAGATTCTGCTATGTATATATATTTTGTAACAGGAATTTAGTATACTGATACCTCTATATTACCTTTTTTAAAGATAGGAATCACAATTGCTCTTTTCCATTCTATTGGTGGGGGGGATACCAGTTGAATAAATTTTATTTAAAAATAAGAGTCTTTCTTTGAATCTTGTTCCTGCATATTTATATAGTTCTGAACCTAGCTTATCTTCTCCAGATGATTTTTCCTTTTCTTGTTTCTTTCAGGCTGATTTCTGATTCTTCTTTAGTTATTTCCTTTTCATTAATTGTTTGCCAGTTGTCTTTTTTTTTAAATATTTGTCTGTCCACAATTCTGTGTAGTAATTTAGAAATTCTAATTTCAGTTCAGTTTACATCATGTCATTCTAGGATTTCCAAGCTTTCTCTCTTGGCACTTTATTACATGAATATATAAATAAATGTTTCTGAATCCAGCAACTTCACCGTTTTTGATTTCTTTTCTAACTTTTCCATTTCCACAAATTCTATATTGTCTTTTCTTTAATTCCCTTTTTTTTTTAAATTAGAAAAAAAAAAAAAAAAAAGACGTGTCCCTAAAGTGAGTTTGTCTCTAGATGTTGTACTTGTTGATAATGATTTTCTTAAACTTTAGTAACTTCTATTATTGTTGAAGCTATTTCCCCCATTCCATCAGATAAGCCAGGTTCATTCATACTTTTTCCCCATCAAATTTTTCTTTATGGTTTATTATATCCTCACCTTGTAGTGCGAGTTTTTTCAATAATAATTTCAATTTCTCCCTCTTGATGTTTATTTTTTTCCCATGTTCTCACTATTGTAATTAAATTGGTTGATATAATCAATTTTATTAAAAAACTTTTCTATTTGGTGATCTCCATGTCCATTTAGTTCTTTTTAAAGAAAGTACTTCCTACATTGATACATTCTTCAAGGAAGACTAAGGTTTGTCAGATAAGTGTCGATGTACTGACAGTAAAAAAAGAAAACACGATTGAAATCTGATGCTAAAGAACAAAAGAAAAGACTCGCTAGCTCCGACGTCGCCTGCTCAAACAAGGTCTGCGTCCCCCAATCGAGTAATCAGGGTTGGATCGAAAAATTAGTTACTGAAAACAAAGACAGACAAAAAAAAATCAAACTCAGGCCTGTAAAAGATGGAATATCCGTACACTCTGGGCAACTGGAAAATTACAGTTGCTTGCTTAAAGAAGAAATACAGATGTGATATATTGGGTATTTCAGAAATGAGTCATTGTCAGGAGAATCAAATGGCGGAAGAGTTCTCTGGTCAGGAAATGAAAGTAAGCATGAAGCAGGTGTAGGTTTCCTGATAAGTAACAAGGCCTGTCAGGCAGTGATAGGATACAAACCAGTTAGTGAAAGAATAATGATTGCATGATTCAGTGCCCAACCATTTAATATCACGACCATTCAAATATATGCACCCACTGCAGAGAGTGCAGATGAAAACATTGAGAGATTTTACAGGGATCTACAAATAGAAATTGATGAGGTGCTGAAGCAGGATATACTCATCATTGGAGGAGACTGGAATGCAAAGACTGGGAAAATTTGGATGTGGAGAGATGCGTCTGGAATTTGCCACACCAAATTCCAACAAAAAGATTGTCGTAAATGAACATGGCAAACACAGGAATATGATCGACATGATATTAATAGACCAGAAATGGAGAACCTCAGTTCAACAGTGTTGATCATTCCAAGGAGCTGATATTGATTCGGACTACAGCTTAGTGATTGCGAATATAAGGCTAAAACTGAAACAGAAGTACAAAGGAAAGTTCCAAAAAGCTAGAGACATCTCAAAACTAAATGAAGACAGGCTAAGAACAGCCTATCAGAACATATTGGAAAATAAGCGTAAGACCCCAAGCGAAAAACAAAATATAAATACAAGAGCAGAACGACTGACTACAGTGCTAAAAAAAAGCAGTAGAGGAAGTAATTCCTGAAAGAGAAAAGATCAACAAGAAATGGATAACTCAGTAAACCCAAAAATTGGTACAGGAGAAAAGAGAATTGATAATTCAGAGGCAGCAGATGAGTTATACCGTCAAAAATGAAAAGTACAGAAAGCAGCAAGATCTGATAAAAGCTAAATGGTTGGAGGACCAGTGCAAAGACATTGAACAGTACTATGGAAAGCAGAAAACTAGAGAGGTCTACAAACTTGTAGGAAGTGGAAAACAAGATCAGTAGCAGTCAAGTAAAGTATTGATGGACAAGATATTGCAGCGAACTATATAAAAATCAACTAAATAATACAACAGAAGTAATCAAAGAACTAAAAGCAATCTCTCCACCAGCAGAGATCTTTGAAAATGGCATCTTAGAAGAGAAAATTAATAAGGCTATAAAACATCTCAAGAACAACAAGCGCCCTAGAGATGACAACATAATAGGCAAGATGCTAAAATATGGGGGAGAATCAGTTGTAAAAGAAATGCATAAGCTATGTAATGAAATATGGAGATCAGGGTATGCCCCCGAAGAGTGGAAAAAATCAGTCTTGGCAGTGCTTTAGAATGCACCAATTACAGAACTATTGCATTAATGAGTCATCTTGGCAAAGTGCTGATGAAAATACTAACAGAATGTCTAAAGAGCCATACGGAGGCACATCTTCTTGATGAGCAAGCTGGATTTTGAAAAGATCGAAGTACAGTGCAACAGATACTCGCACTAAGACTCGAAGAAAGAACAAAAAGATATACTGCTGTTTCATGTACTTCCAAAAAGCATTTGATAATATTGACCAAAATATAACATGTGCTGTCTTGGAATCCTATGGTATGGACAATAAACTGATTATCCTGTGATATGCAAAGGTGCTCCATCCTGCATGAATGTTACACGATGGAGCGCTTGCCTCTCTTGCACAGTCGGAGTTCTGATAATACAGCTTAACTAAAAGTGCTTTATCTCGTAACAATAACATGTCTCACCTTGGCAGAACGTTTAACTTCAGTATTCACTACATCTGAAATTTACGTACCTCACAGTTTAAATAGTGACAGGCAGAAGTTCCGGGACTGCTACAGCGCCACCTGTTGTTGACAAATGTAACTATTCTGGCAATAAAATTTTTCGCTATTAAAAAAAAAAAATGTCTTTCTGTGAAAACTGCATCGTGCTACTGTCTATACTTTTCGAATTATTGAATTTTTATTTTTTCTGTGACTTTTGGATCACCCGGTATATATAAAGCCTTGCTTATTTTAGTATGATACCCAATATTGCATAAGTATATAAAAGGTTCTTATGATTCTGTTTATTATTTCTAGCTACTTCATGGATTTACAGTCATAAAATACATACTTAATCCCTCACTAGGAGGGCTGGTTGAGGAACCCCATATGAATAAACAAAAGTTACTGTAATTAATATAATAACTAGTGCATGGATTTATTTATTAATCCATTTAAAAAAATTGATTAATAAATATCAGTCTAATATGATAATAAAGACTTGAAATTAAGTTATTTATATACCAAAGTGCATGTTATAAGTATTATTTTTTTTTTTTAGAAAAGGTGGCTGTTGCTCTCTCAGATTCGTTGGAAAAAGCTTTAGCATCTTTCTCAACAAATGACAGTTATTGCTTTGAAACTGATTATTCATGATCTGTAGCACCTACTGATTAAAAAAATTCAAACTACTTTATAACAAGACTTTTTAATGTCCAGTCAAACAGAATTGATTACAGACAGAACAAGAACATGACTAGGCAGTTAATTCTGGTTGTCACGAGGCCAATTTAAGTTATCTTACAAAATAAAAATTAACTGCTTTTTTCGTTGTTCTTCCCCAAACAACTCTAATTATATAAAAAAAAAATTTCGTAAGTACTACACTGATGCCATTAATTACCAAGTTTAAGAAAAATATAAGTCTACAATTCTTGAGTACTAATTTCTACACATGAAGTCTTACTTTACTAACATTTGAAAACAAATACTCAACATTGCTTGTACGAAAGGACACTTGGCCAGAGACCAACTTTTGTTCTTTTCAGTTCTGTTTCACAACATAAATACATACAGTAAGCTTTTTGTTCAGATCTATCAAGTTAAATGAGGATCCCTTTAATTTACAAAAAAGAAAAAAGCTATTTTAAATTAAATAGCTAAAAATTAACAAAGGATCATGTATAAAATTCTTAAATATCTTAAAAAATATATTAAAAAATTAGGTTTTACATTATTGCAATATCATTTATGTTCCACACTGATATTCAAATGATTGCAAATCGTGTGACAGTTCATGATGTATTTATAAAATAACTTTCCACCTAATTCCCGACTCGTGATAACATCGATGCACGAACATGACCTATACAGTTCAAAAATTGTACCTAAAAGTATTAAAAATGCAAAATTTTATGGGGAGGGAAAAAAAAAGTTGCTATAAATTTTCAATTGCAAAGTGTGCACATTTTTGTTTGTTAAATCAGCCTTTGGTCTTGATAAAGCTGCCATAAAAATATTTACACAAACCTTGATGAAATCACTATTTTCTTTGTGTTATAACATTTATTGCACATAGCAGTTTTCTGAGTTAAGTTACCTTATGAAAGGTAACATGGTAGAATAAACAAGACTAGAAGAAAAGAACTTAGTGCAAATAACTTTAACTTTCACAAAGAGCAACACTAGAAGTGGTTGCCATAATAATAAGTATGCTAGCAGAAATTAATGGACCTGGCTATCTACACATCCATAAACATAAGCTGTATATTTATCAGTGTATACATGCTTAGTAAGTAATACATCATGCCTTTCTTTGATCAATGCAAATCTAAAAGTAAAGGACAAAAGTTGGTTAACAGAAGTGCTTTGGTTTCTATAAAACAGAATCTAAGTATGTCATTCTAAAGGAAAGGCTATTTACCAAACAATGCTGTTACACCTAGAAGACAGTATTATTGCATTTTCAATAAATAACTTAAGTCGTGCAGCCCACTGGTATACTAATTCAAGATAAATGTCAAATTTTGTCCTACTAACATGATTACAAAAAAGTGGATTCTCAAGCCATGTTAGTTGACTTTCATCTCACTGCAGGGGGGAGGCTGGAAACCAGAGCACTTCTGAAATCTGTATCACAAATAAATCTAGCTACCAATACCAATAGAACAATGCAGCTATTGTCTAGTTTTGAAAGCACTACTGATATGCTGATCAAAAATGCTTATATCAGATGCACCATTTCTACTACATATGAATAGCAGAATGAAAATTCTCCCTTTCACTAGCTGTTTAATTGAAATCCTATGACATTGAGTTGTGTTTAGGATTGTATAACTAATAACACTGCCAAGCACTGTGGTCTTTATACCTTCAAATATTCTTCAAAACATGCTTCTAGCAGTAGGAGGTAGAAATACACATACACAGAGAAACTGCAGTATATTGTGCAATAATTTTTCCTGGATCTGTGCATTGTGTAATGGAAGAAACTTGCCAACCAAATCAGACTGGCTAAGGCTGCATCTTACATCACCTCTGGCCACCGACCTAAAGATTGGAAGGGGGAAAAAAAGAATTGTTAACAGCACATTAAAATTCAGTAATATGATTATAGGTATAGAAATAATCAGAATCATTTAAAAAAAAAAAAAAAAACATGCATTCTGCACTTGAGCTTTCATTAAAACCACCATCTTATTTATAACATGCTATTAATACAACCTATTATCATATCAATTGAACCCAGAATTATGCTATCTTCTTACCATTCTACAATCAAAAATGATCTAGTATGATCCCCAAAAGAATGAAAAAAAAAAATATATATATATATACATAATCTAATAAAGACTTTCAAATAGCAACATATCACAAATTGGTATTTAACTAATGATAAGTATTTTGACAACTAGAATCCTGAACATCTTATACTATTCATTTCTGTTAATTTCATTTTAGCTATTCTCAGAATCTGAATCATAAAACTTCATTGTCCTACTAAAATATGGAGCAGTATAGTATTCCTAAGAATGTTAGGGCATATTTTGCCAATTTAGAATTCTTACAAACAAAAATATCCTTTTTTTTTAGTTTGCTATCTAGTTTAAAAAGATTCTCTTAAATGTGATTTAAAAAGTAAATCAGCATAATCTAAAAAGACTAAAATGTTCAATATGTGAATATACTAGTGAAGTAGTACCAGTTATGTTTTTCTTTTAATTCCTCCCCATACCTATAAAAAGTGTCAACTACCAGATAAGTGCATTCTACAAATTCTTTTTCTCTCTCTCTTTGTGTGTGTAGACAATTGACAAGCATTGTGGCTGGCTATAAAAATATTATTCTAGATTCCATCTGTTAGAATGGTCACAAGATTAACAAAAATGGTTTGTGTTGCAATTTTTTTTTTTTTTCAATTCTGAAGATAGGAGAGAGAGATATGCCTCCCTGTCCATAAATCAAATTTCACTTCGAGAAGTAGAAGCCAATAATAGCACGTTTCTTTCTTAGATGCTTACTTTAAGATAGCCAGATGGCTTGCAGTTTTCTGTCTGCAGAAAGAAAACAAACAGGAAGATTCATTGATATAACTTCTGATAAACATAATCATGCTCTTCACTATCAAAAACTTTCATGCAGCATGCACATACTCATTGAAGTTCTTTCACATCAAGAACTGCTGCATATCAAAACCTAAATCCACTTTTCTCATTTAACATTTCTAAGATAAACAACTATGGCCTCAATAACTGTTCTTCCTCAAGATGTTAAATATCAACAAATAACTGTATTTAGTTAAAATTTAAGAAATAATGTCAATTCTATTTCAGTAGCAATGAGCTGGTCATTACTAATATCACATTGCAATATGAACAAATTCACATGAAGAGAAAATATAAAAAATTCTTATTCATTTTGTTAATGTTGATGTATCTCCAGACTGTGTAATGGAAGAAACTGGCTAAGGCTGCATCTTACATCACCTCTGGCCATAATGAGTATAGAGAAAGTAATCAATTAGTTTTAAGCACAATAAAAATTATATTATGGGGGGATACACACAGTCTAGCCATAAACCTTTAATCATTATCAGTAAATCATTTACAGTACATACAACCCACATATATAATATGCATATAGCACTCAATGTTTGAAATGTCCTCCTTTTGTACACCTGAACTCTGTGAGGCCACATATCAATGGCAGCATGCACAACATCCAACAGAAATGCTGCTACTGTTTGCTCCAAATTCACCTTCAGGCTGGTAATGCTGGGAAGTGTCATTTCTTGCAGGCTACTTTCTCTCTCAAGCTTTGACTGCCTATCAACAGGAGATCTACTCACATACGTCACCCATCTCAGGACAAATGCTATGGAGAGGTTTGGCGAATCTCAAGTGGTTGCACTAGATATCTCCAAAGCCTTTGAGCAGGTCTGGCACAAAGGCCTACTAGGCAAACTACCATCATTCGGTCTGGCACGGGACTTCTGTAGTTGGATTGCCAGCTTTCTGTCTGGACGCACACTGTGTGTGCTGGTGGATGGCTCCCTATCCTCTCACCACTCAATTAATGCTGGGGTCCCACAAAGTTCTGTTCTCTCACCAACCCTCTTCCTGCTATATATCAGTGACCTACTACAATTGACCTCCAACCCAATACACAGTTTTTGCAGATGACAGCACACTTCACTCCTCGCTTGCATTTGATAAGCCTTACCCTTCAACAACTCACCTCAACCTACCACCACCCTCAACTCTGATCGCTAAGCCATCCTACAATGGGGTTCGGATAACCTCATAAATTTCAATGCCAATAAAACCCAGTTCTGTACTATTTTCCATAAAAAAAAAGAACCATTTTTCCCCAGTATCCTTTTTGACGATACCCAAATTTCGAGACAGTCTGAAACCTCGCTTCTTGGAATCGTCCTCAACATCAAACCTCTCCTGGCATAAACATATCACAACCATTGCATCCTCAGCCTCAAAAAAAAACTAGGATTTCTCTTTCGCTCAAGACGTTACTTCACCACTGAACAGCTACTAACATTATACAAATCCACCCAGCTATTGAATACTGCTCCCACATATGGGGTGGGGCCCTAAAAACTCTCTCAAAGTGCTTGACTCAATACAGAGGAGAGCAATTAGACTTATCAATGATCCATCCCTTATCAACTCTTTCCCCCTACTTTCACACAGACGTATGGTCTCTGCAGTATGTATATTCTACAAATATTTCCATGGGAAATGCTCATCCGAAATAACATCAATAATTTATCCACTCAGTACAAAGCTCATTGGAACACATGCAGCTGCTGCACAACATCCCTTCACAGTACACCTAGAAACAAACAGAACAAGTTTCTTTTCCTCTTCCTTCATCCCTGCAACTGCTGCACTTTGGAACAGTCTCCCACCTGCTGTGTTTCCCAAGGAATACAATTTAGTCATTCAAATCAAATGTAAACAAATTCCTCCTTTCCAAACCCACTACCCATACATGGTACTAATGTACTATAGGTTAACCAACCAACCTCCTGTGTATGGGCCCAACATAAAAAAATAAAATAAAATAAAAAATATTGAAGTCCAACTGATTCAGATGGGAACTTGACAATCAGATGCTAATATGAATTTTAAAAAAAAATATATATATACCAAGAAGGTATATATATATATATATTTTTTTTTAACACACAAGCTGCTTGCCTCCAACTACTGTTGTGTGTGTGGTGCTCACCTTGTGTGTGCAGAAGCTGAGTCCTGTTGGATAGTTCACTGCCTACTGTAAAATAAGGTGTTGTTCGGGGACTGTACCATAGGTTCCAGCATGGTGTCTTGATACACTTTGGTAGAAGTCTTGACTCCTTTCTCACAGAAATGCAATTTGGATATCTCCTGATATGTCATCTCCACCACCAACGATCACTGATGCTGGGTGATGACCTGTATCGTGTGCTGTGCAACCATCCAGAGCATATACCCAATCATTATGGTGGTTAAACAACTCTTCAATGAGTTGAGTTGTATGTGAACAACTCTTCTGTTGTTCATATACTGCTGCACAAGTTGTGGTGTTAAGAAGTATTCAGTAGAACGACAATAGACTCTCACCCCAAGGTCAGTTGTAAATGTGACATTCTCTACAAAATGTTCATCTCTCGTGACATCACTTTCTACATTCTCACAGGATTACAGTGAAGACATGCCCTCACAAGCTGTTGCATTCTAATGCAGTGCAGTCAACCTATTCTTTGGCAGTCAGATACGTCTTTTGTATTGTTATAATGGTTAATAGGTCCAATACACAAACATTCTACTGATCCAAAGTGTTTTTAGCATGTTGAAAATAACAGGTGACTGCATTCCAACCTTGTGAAGTGCTATTACAGCTACATGGTTCTCATAATCTCCCTACTGCATGTTAACCTGTACAGCTAGACTACTCACTCTCTCTCTATTGATTAAGATGTGAATGTTGGCTGCAACACAGCATTACTAATGGAACAAGGCTCATGCAATTTTGTGGGCAGTGCAGAAGTTGTAAGAGTAATTATGACAAGATTAGGTTATGCATATAAAAGTTTAAAAATAACAATATAGTATTGTATATTTGGGTATACAGTTAACCTCCCTTTCAGAAGTGAACTGTATATACAAATATTATTGAAGAAAACTGGGAGTTTGAAAACAAAAATCTGAAGAAATCAGAGACACTACAAGAATTAAAAAAAACCAGGATTATGGTGGAATCAACAAGTCAGAGGAAGGCCTGGAAAAGAAGAAATCATATTTAAAGCTACTGGAAAGTAAGCCAGCAGCTTACAATAAGTTTCAAAACAAAAGCAATGTGAAGATTTTGGTAAGAATACAGAAGATAAATATCTTGAAGTGAAGGGTATTGAAAAAACATTAAAAAATATCTTAAAAAATTGACATTTGACGCCTGTAGACGCCATATAAGCACCCCCATACCTCACCGGGTTCTGGGAGTGAAGTTGCTAGAAGAAGTAGTATGGTCGCAGATGCCCTTTCCACACAGAGTTAGTAGGATAATCACAAACATCCATGCCCATGGTGGGATTTGAACCTGTAGCCTCTTGGCTGGAGAGCAGATATGCTAACCACTTGGCCAACCAGGCCAGTGGTTAGTATATCTGCTAACCACTGGCATCAGAAACCTAAAATGTAGAAAGACATGTAGAGTAGACAATATTTGACCAGAAATGCTCAAATTATAGAACGATAAAAGCTTAAAGCGGCAAAATTCAAAAGGCTTAGTGCATGCACTGATTCATGAATATATTAGATTTTACAATTTTCATCTACAAAAAAGGAAATATAAAAGAAAAGGTGAGAGTTACAGAGAAGTTTCATATGCAGTGTTCCAGATAAAATTTATATGTCATCTTGTTTCTTTAACTGCCACAAATACTCCCAACTTAGTAATTAGTTAAGGCTCCTCACTCCACTTTCCCATTTTAATATTATTTTAAACATACAAATACTTTAAAGATTCTTTATTTAGGCACATTGACAGCACAGTCAGAAAGCTAAGTTGCCCATTACTTAGAATGCTGGGTTTAAGCCAAATAGAGTAACCTCTACTTGAATAACCTGGAAAAGAAGTGAAAGTTCGTAGCCAATAAGCTAGATGTCCATACAAAGAAATATGTAAGAGAGCTCTAAGTACTACTAAAAGAGCGACATGTAAAAGTTACTGAACAAAAGTCGTGGGAAGACATCCTAGATGTCTAGACTAATTATGTTGAAAGACTTGAATGAAACAAGTGGCAAAACAGTAGTAGAGAGTAATGCAAACAGAACAACATATCAATATTTGAAGTAGAAACAGCCATCAAAACCTTGAAACATGGAAAGGTAGAAGGAAGAGATGATACTCAACCAGAAATATTCAAATATTGAGGTATAAAATTTTCCAGATGATTTGCATAGAGCTCTCAATTCCATCTGTAAAAAAAGGGGAATAAAGCTGAAAGTGAGTTACAGTGGAATTTCTTTACTACACTAAGATTTATGTAAGAGGTCAAGCAAAAATTGTGAAAGAACAAGCTGGGTTCAGGCTAAATCAAGTTTTTCCTTTATGACAACTAACTGAGAAATCATGGAAATATAATGAAGATTATTTAGGTTTTTTTTGTAGATCTGGAAAAGACATGAAGAGAAAAGTTTTTCAAAATACTACGATTATTATATGGGGTAAATGAAACATTTTACAGAGAAATGCATAATCTATTTTTAAGTTTTAACTCAGCAGTTAGAATTGAAAGAAATACAGAAAAGTGACTTGATGTCAAGATCAGGTGCATACTATCCTGACTGTTATTCTACATCTTTGTGGACCATGAAAGAACATGGCATTAAACCTGATATCAGAATCAAAGATATCAAACTTAGCTCTTTGCTTTATGCAGATGATATTGTATTCCTAAACACATCCAGTGCAAGTCTTCAGGATTCTGTAAGAAATTTTGCACTAAAATCAGCAACAAAAAGATAAAACTATGAAAATAGACAGAACATAGAAAACTTTGGCTGCATGTGCAGTGGAGAAATCTGTAGAATAAGTAAAATAATTTCATCTATTTAGGTACAGTTTTTAGTGAAGATGGCAAATTAAAGAGAATAAGCAAAGCTGGTATGATGGGGAGCTAGTTGAATACATTTACATGGAATAAGAAAGAAATTAGCCAAAACACCAAATTAGCAGTATACAAAACAGTGTTCAAGCTAGTTAGAGAACTTAGAAATCATGGGAACATATATCTCCTTAGTTTTGCAGATCTGGAAATGGCATATGACAAGGTCCCAAGAGAAAAGCTGTTCAGAATGCTACAGTTACATGATGTAAATGGGAAACTGATATTGTTGCTTGAGAGACTAAATTCCACATTTTTGGGCATTCCATCTTGCTTCATAGGCAACTGTACAGCCATTCACACATGTCCACCCTAAATAATTTAATTTTTCCTGACTGTTTCTACATTCTCAGTAAAAGAAGCTAATTCCAAATTCAAGTAACTGAATTCCACCAGCATATAAATTCTTCTGTCCACAGGGGGCCCACAAACTCTACACCATTTCCTTTGCACAACCTGCAATCACTGTCTTCTCCTCAATCATGGCATGGCAGCAGACTTCCAATCTTAACCCACAATCACAACTTTATTAACATTAATTTTTGCACTAGGGTAAACAAGAGTTAGTCATGCTTTAAGTACTGTACTTCTCTTATCATAGACTTGCTGTAAAAAATTTTCTCCTTACCCTCTTGCTCTCTTTTATTCAAACAATCTTTATCTTACACCTCTCCTCTAATCTCTTGACATTTCTGCAATCTTTCACGTGCAATCTTTCAGTTTTGCACGTGAAGCAACACCTAGGCTATTTCATTACTCTCTTTCCACTGAACAAAATCTTGCATATTCAACTCACCGAACAATGTCTTAACCACCATACTGACGACCCATTTTTTTTAGTGTTACATGATGATCAGCATTCATTTCAGTAAATTATGGAGACTACAACCATGCTAGGAATACTTTTTCAACCTTCATATTAAGGTCACCATCTGGTGTACAAAGACAAATTCATGTTCAAGTGCTTGCTCACTGAAGTAAATCTTTAAAGTCCTGTTTTGGTGTTGGTAAGAGTTTATGTGTATATATTAGCCAGTACATATAAGCTTATGGTAAACAGTGAAGGAAAGGCTGCTGGATGGAAAACATGTAACAAGCATATCAAGAAAAGGAAGTGTGTTCTGACTTTCAATTTCAGTTGCGAAATTGTATGCATTTGTGCTGTTTAGAGCTGAGGAAAGTGTTTAATGTCTACACCATTTCTTTTGCACAAACTGCACGTTCATTAATTTGCAATCGCTGCTTTCTCCTTAATCCATCTCAATCATGGCATGGCAGTACATTGTTCAAAAGCTTCCATATAAAAGTTAGCAATTGGGGGGGGGGGGGGGGGGCTATGGCAAGCCCAAGCCTGTGACTTCTGTTTGCAGGTAAAAAGTATTTTGCCACAAAATAGCCAGAACATAGTACATGGGCAAAGAGCAGCATGATATCAAGCAGGAATTTCTACTGTAAAATAAGAATTGTGTCAGTGATTTGGACATTTGTGAAAACTGACTAATCTTTTTTTTTTTTTTTTTTTTCAAGTGTGATGTCCTTAATTTTGTGTGTTTTATGCTCAAGGAACAAGCGGTAGTGCAGAAGTAGTTTTTTTTTTTTTTTTTTTTAACTGTATCCGTGAGTGAACCAGGATGAGAGTGATTAAGTAAATCTTCTGTTTTCTTTTTAATCCAATTAGTTGGGTTTTATTTCAGAATATCCACTCGAAAGCAAATATACAAGTTTTTCTTAAATCCATATAACTCAATCTACCATACAAACATATCAAACAAAACAATTACAATATACAAGGCTTGTTCAAAAAAAGACTGAACTTTTGCTATAAAAACTTGATTGCTCATTTTACAACATTTTAAGCATTGTCCCCTTCAAAGTAGTCCCCTCTACTGGCTATACACCGTTCTTTCCCAATTTTCTTCCATTGTTGGAATGCTTCCATGGTCCAGGAAACATTCAGAACTGCGTGATTTCACGCAGTTCTCTTATCACATTTTCCTGAATCTCCTCTATGGTTTGGAAACTACGTCCTTTCAAAGTGGTTTTAAGTTTGGGAAACAGGAAAAAGTCTTCTAGGGCTAAGTTCAGAGAATAGGGTCGATGGGACACAATGGATGTCTGATGTTTTGTCATATAACTGTGGATGAGGAACGATGCAGGAGCTGGCACATCGTCATGATGCAACATCCAAGTCTATTTTCTCACAATTCAGGCCTCTTCCTGCACACAGCATCCCTCAAGTATGCTAAAACTTTCTGGTACAACTCTTTGTTTACCATCTGACCATGTGATACACATTCAAAATGACAATGCCTTTCCAATCAAAAAGCACAACAGATGTCACCTTGATCTTTGATCGACTCATTTGTGCTTTTTTTTGGTCAAGGAGACCATTTTTCTACCCACTGCGATGATTGCATCTTGGTTTCATCATAGCCATAAACCCACGTCTCAATTTTTACCAAGTTTGCAGCAAAATTCGACTTTGTTCTTAAAGCTCTTTCATTGTCACTTTGTCGCTAATCCGAGAAACTGCTTGTGCATGTGCTCACTCCAGGGGATGTAACTCGACGACTACTGCTTCATAGAACAGGGCAAATGGCAGTTTGTTATCAAAACCTCTGCTAGGTGTTCTCAGTAGCCGCAGCGTGCTCTCTGTACCATTGGCATGCTATTTAAAAGGTTGTCTTTTTTTGAACACCCCTCATATTAACTAAAATTTGAAAAAATTTCTTAAACTTTCAACAGCATTCTGTACAGGAGGACACTATTCCACTATACGCATCCCACTGTCTCCACTACTTTATCCCTCAACTACACAGGATACTACTACTACCAACAATACACACAATGCCATCTACCATCCACCAACAATAGTATTTTGGCTTGTAAAGTGTGTGTGTGTGTGTGCTAATTTGCTTATATGCAGGATGAAAAACTCAAGTTTACGGAGAAAGATTCACGCTCATGTAAAGATTTCTCTTATCACGATGAGAATCAAACTCAGATCTTTTCCAATTGAAGGATGCATGCCCTGTTCTTCTTCTAATTGCACTACAGAGTGCTTAAAATAAATATAAACTTAAGAATACATCAAGATGTAGTCTTTCACAAATGGAGTAATAATGAGATGAGTATTGCACTTATAAACATATCTGCCTTAGATGGAAGAGCTGCCAACAACCTTTAGATGGCAGGTGAATTTCAATGCCAGGTGAAACATGAAGTAGCTGCTGCCATGCCAGAGTAGAATCTCTAGTAATGGATCAGGGACATGTATTAATAAAACCTCCATCAGTGGGGCATCTATTTGTGGTGGAGGGGACTCCCAGTGATGGTACTGGCCCTTTCATTATTTCTCTTTTTCTCTGCTTTTCTTCACGCATTCCTAACTCTACTTCTCCCAAGTCTTTTACTATCCTATCTTCCAGACTACCATTACTGGGATCCAATGCTTTTCTACCATGTTTGCCATGCAGCGCAACCCATGGACATCTGGAAAGGGGATCTGGTAGTCTAATACTACTTTGGAATCTGCTTCAGCAGGATGGGTGGTCCTGGATGGCATGGCCAGGATCAATCAGTTAGGGAATTGTCTGCAAGGGTGTTGCACTAAATCTCCTTTGCCATGGGTCTGGAGACAAAGCCCAAGGCTTGCTATGTGTTCATATGGTGTCGGGGGGGGTGTAATCCTGGCATTCCACTCCTGAACGCAGTCGTTGCTTGCTGGAGAGTGGGGAACTCTGCCACTGAACCAAAAATCACGAGTATGAATCCTTCATCCTCAATCATTTCAGAGGTCCTAACAAAGTCCCAAACAATTATTGATACACCGTTCAACAACAGAAGCAAGAAACAAAAGATGCGATACCAGTATAAATGCACCAGTTTTTCTAATCATCCATGTGAAAAGTTGATAGGGAAAATGTCGCCTTTCTTCATTCAAAGGGCTGGCATGTTCTACTTTTATAGTAAAGAAACTACATTCTGGCAATGTCCTCATAGAAACATCATGTCAACAACATTCTGAAAACTACTCACAGTAACATCAATGGGTAGATAGTAACACTTACACCACATAAAGCACTGAATTCCTGTAGAGGAGTGATCTTAGAGTGGTACCTCCTAGATGTCCCTGATGAGGTTCTTCATGATCTGGTCACCTGGTTCCAACCAGAAACATCACCCTTACATTTAATACTCCTAAGCCTCCAACATCTGTTAAAGCAGGGTATCTCAATTATCCTGATCAACTGTACATCCCTACTCTGCTAAGATGCTTCAAATATTAGAAATAAGGACATGCCCAAACTGTCTTGTCATGGCTCTGCCACTTGAAGAATCACCCAGCATACTCTTGTGCACATCAGAAGTGGAAAGATGAGAAAGAAATACAAAAAATAAAAACAGAACATATCGCATCAGTATGCCAGAAGAAAGTTAGCCACCACCACACCTGCTGATATCCTCTTATGCTGAGAAGGTAATGGTAAAGAAAATGTCAACAGTAACTGAAACTCGCATATTTATTCTGCTATTTGATAATTTCACCATATATGAACTTAGCGATCATGACTGTTTCACCATACAACTGCACAATGTATGGTGATTCCCCCTCCCTGAAAATTATTCCAATTGATGAGGACCCAAAATGTTATCACTTGAAGACAAACCACCAGATCCTTCCTGATAAAAAAAAAAAATAAATGGATACTTCAGTATACACTGAAAGCAAATTGAACTTACCCAGTTATTCTGACACATCCAATGATGTACTGGATATTTTCCAAAGAACAGATGGACACTGGTCATCCATGCTTCCGAAAATCTAATGAGAAATATAAACTCTATAAGGACAAGTCCTGAACCTTCCAGAAACCAGACACATCTATGAAGCCTAAACAGGAAATTTTTTTTTACAATGGAACTGCTGTGGGTTTCACCAGAATATCGATATCAAGCACCTGCCACAGAAACACAAACCTTTTTTATTTCTACCTGCAGGAAACTTATTTAAAACCCAGTGAGGATCCTACCATCAATCTTGAACATCACTCAGGAATATCATTCTTGTACGCAAGGACAGAATTGGTGATGGTGGAGTAGCTATTCTCGTGAGCAGTC